>NC_067166.1:34366749-34671749 GCF_903995435.1 Acomys russatus | reverse complement strand
CAAGAGGAAGTAAATAAACCCCTTAGAGAAAAATCATGAAAAACACAAGCAAACACCAGAAAGGAAACAAAACAAAACAAAACAAAAACAAAAAAACAGCTCAACAGCTCAAGATATGCAAGTGGAAATAGAATCACTAAAGAAAACCCAAACTGAGGGAAAACTGAAAATGAAAAATTTAGGAACTCAAACAGGAAACTCAGAGGTAAGCTTCATGAATGGAATGCACCAACAGAAATGGAAGAAAGAATCTCAGACATTGAAGACACCATAGAAGGAATGGCTACCTCAGAATAATTACATAAGTTTTCCCCAGGTGGTGAGCAGGAAATTGCAGATTCACAGTGAGCTGTGAAGAAAGCAACATACAAGACTCTGAGTGTTACTGGGCAAACAGTGAGAAAAGACTTGGGACTTCCATTTGCTCAAACTATAGTTTGTTTGTTCTCTTTAGAAAGGAGAAAAAAAATCTAGAAATCAAAATTTAAGGACCTCAATAAAGAACTGGAGTTCAACAGTGAGGCCCTTCAGACTCTGAGTCACATGACAACCACCATGGAGGCTGCATTCCGGGGTGCTTCCCCTTTGTGGGCCCACAAGGGCCAGTCTGTTAAAGCCCTGACATACATCATTTTATGACTGCGTAAAGGAAACAAGACCGAGATTGTTTCCTGATGTGTAGGGTATTATTTCTTAAAGGCTGTTATATTTTTAAAATGCTGAAATTTTATTCAGATTAAATTACCCTGGTTTAATGTATAGAGATAGCTTTCTGAATCTGGATTTGCTGAAGCTGCAAATGAATACTGCTTAAGCAATATGATTTGTTAGGATATACAAGGTAGTGGCCATTCCTCCTCTTGTTTACATGGACAGCTTTGGCTCAGCAATTAGTGACAAAAAAGTATTTTGCATGGTGCTTAATTTCATGCATATTCTGTATACTCACAATATTAACTATATTGTGATTCTCATTAAAATTCATTAAAAACAGTGAGATTTACCAACTTTTAAGTTTATTATTTAAAATAAAAGGTTTCATGGGAAAAGCAATGTATTAACCATTCAACTAGAGACATATTCAGGGTTTGGTGAGAGCTTTGAACTGAATAAACACATCTTCCTGGGCTTTAGTGGTGGATGAAACATAGTGCTGAGGCCACAAGCAAATCAGTAAAAAGCTCCAGAAGTATCAAGCTAAAAAAATGTCTGTAGCCCTTGTATAGCCTCTCAATTTCTTCATCCTTAAAATTGCCTCCCAATGTAGAGCCATTGTCTGTAGTCATACTTTCCAAGTTTATATGAATATGTCTGGGAAGTAAATACATTAAGCAGTTTTAAGCATGTGCTGAACATCGTGTATTTAGTTTGTTTTCAAAGCATCATGGAAAAGAAGATGGCTAATCGATCTCCCACTCCTCAGGTCTCTCTGTGGCCCAGAACTGACAACAACTTGTAATCCCCCTGCTTCAGAAGTTTGGGGTTACAGGCATGAGTCACTATACCCAGTTCAATGAAGTCTCTTCATGGAATTCACCAAATGAAGTTACAATCTGTTAAAACCTGGCCTCAGAAAACTTTCCTTAGATTCCGGCCGTTTTTCACTTTTAAGTAAATTCAGGCATCCCAGTTTCTACAACAAAGGATCTTACATTAGGAGACACCCTGGACACTAGCTCAGCTTCAATCTCATTATCATGTAAGAGAAGAGGAGCCTTGTATTCCTTTTCTTTTCCTTTCTTTTCTTTTTTCCTTTTGTGAGACAGGGTTTCTCTGTGTCACCTTGGCTGTTCTGGACTTGCTTTGTAGACTAGGCTGGCCTTGGACTTACAGAGATCCGCCTGCCTCTGCTTCCTAGAGTACACATTTCTTTTCTTAACCCAAATTGAATGTTCAAGTGATGGGTTTCATTAAGGCATGTTAGACATGTATGTCATGTCCCCTAGTTTTTATTCAGCCCCTCCCCCCTCCATCCCTCCCACTGAGTCTGTTCTGATGGGTTCTGTGTCCATGTGCTTTTTTCTTCAGTGTAACATGGTATTTATAAACCCACTATTTCATCATTACTGCTAAAATGAACTCTTCGTTGATGGTAATCGTTGATGGCAGTGAATCAAATGATTCGAAATGACATAATCAGCAATTGCAGTCACACGTCACAGCAACATTGTCTTTTACTTGGACGGGTAGCATATCTAACTTCTATTCAATGAAAACATGATAGCTAGGAAGTTGGCAGCCAAGGAGTCCACCGTGGATAAGGACAATGCCCGGATAAGTAAAACATCTAGTAGATCCCCAAACAGATTCCATTCCTAGATAATGAACAATTGCATGTGTACACCAGTGATCGCCAACACGATTCACTCAGCAAATGTTTTAGAATCTGTTATACTTTGTCTTCTGAGATGTGCGTTTGTACAACATGCAATTTCTGTCTTCTAACTGGCCACTCTATTCTGAGCAGTCCAGTGCACCCCCAACAACAGTAACAAGAGGATAGACCCCATGTGAGAAGATCCCATACTAAGCTTGCAATTCATTCCACTATCTTATTATTAACACTTTCATGCTAGAAAGAACCCACGTCTAGTACAAACATCGCATATGCCAGCTTGATTTTTTCTTTTCTTCATTTTTGTTGAGTATAGATGCAGAGGGAACCCCCTCCCCCGAATTAAAACAATGCATGTTAAATGTTCAATTTATCTTCTACTGCAATAATTTTATAACTTTATCTTCTCCAACAAGCTTTACAGAACAGCAGATACATTCTCAGTTTAAAATTTTACTTTCCACTAATTACTCATCCTGTAGAACTCTTTTAAATCCTTTCCAGTTGCTTTCAGTCTTTTTCACTGGCTGAACAATTTCAGCTCAGATCTAAGGATTTAATTGAAAGGTAGTAAACTCCTAGAATCAAGCTATTGTTCTAGACTGTGTTCCGTGTGCATTGAATTCACCTGGAAAGTTTCTTGTTTAGAAAACACTGTCACCAAATGGACAAGTCACAAACGATGTCCCTTCTATCTGCTGTGTGCATTACTGCATGATTGCCTTCCCTTCAGCATTTATTTGAGTCTCATTGAGTCTTCCAGTCTTGCAATTCTGTATTTGCCCTCAAATTGGAATCATTCTACATTGGTGTAGTACTTTCTTAATTTACTTATTGTTCGTTGGCTATTTTGTAGGCTCACCCCTCTTTTCCTTTCCTATGTTCTGAGATCACCTCCTTTTTGTACAATGGAGAACCAGTTAAGCCAGGATTAGTGGTCACTCACAGGGGACTGCAGTGGGACACTCAGGTGGTCAACCTGTGGGCACCACAGTTGGCTGAGTTGCGTACAGGATCCATACAATAGTCCCTGTTGTATTGGCAGAAGCAACACCAGTTTGGGCTGGAAAATTGAGAGTCCAATCCAGCCTGGAAACATCAGCTTCATTTCCTGGATCAGGAAGTTAGTCTACCCAGTAACGACACTAACAAGGGCTGCAGAAAGCAGTGGCAGAGTGAGGTGTACCCCTTCTGCATCCTGCACGTCCTAAAACCTACTCTACTCTGAGGCATTTGCTCATTAGTATGCATTTCTTATTGCCAGCTGGAGTTAAATTTTTCTCAACGCCATTTTGGATGCTCAGAAGAGATGCTTTGTCTCATGGCTTCTTTCTTAATTTCCTGAAATAACATATGTATTGGGAACATCAGGCTCAATGAATATTTAACATGCTTGAATATTCACTATCCACCCAGAATGTCTGTGGGCAATAAGGAACTACAAGAAAAGGACAAAAGCCTCATTAGAATTAATACAGGCATGCTCATTAATGACACTGTGCCCAAATTTAAATCACACAGTGACTGAAAAATGCTCATACAGGTCAGAACATTTGAGATATGTTTTGACTTCCTTGCTTTGCCATCAAGATTAAGTTCAAAACATAGCCTAGCTCCTGCTCCTCTGACCATGCTAGGAGTTTCCAGTCTTGTAGTCTTTCTGATAATATAGTAATCCCTCACTCAGTAGGGTCTTTCTTCCACCCAGGACACCAAATTTCTTATTCAACTTAATAATTACTACTATGCTGCTAGGCTTTGTTTTAAAATGTGATTTCCTCCCAGGCATTCTCTTTGACTTCATGACAAAGGCTGGGAGCAGAAGGGCTCGGACAGATGGAGAGATGACGAGATGGAGAGATGATGGAGATATGATGAGATGGAGAGATGATGGAGATATGATGAGATGGAGAGATGATGGAGATATGATGAGATGGAAGGATGATGGAGAGATGATGGAGAGATGATGAGATGGAGAGATGATGGAGATATGATGAGATGGAGAGATGATGGAGAGATGATGGAGAGATGATGAGATGGAGAGATGATGGAGATATGATAAGATGGAGAGATGATGGAGAGATGATGAGATGGAAGGATGATGGAGAGATGATGGAGATATGATGAGATGGAGAGATGATGGAGAGATGATGAGATGGAGAGATGAGGGGCTGAGGGAAAGCTTAATCAAAACAAAGAACGGATGTAGCTTTTTGGGACTCTATGATCTTGCACTCCAAATTAAAAAAAAAAATACATGGGATAGTGAAAGATTTTTAAATAGGAAAGAACAAGACAGAAAACTGGGAGTCAGAGAATTGGGCAGGGAATGGAGGTGGTGGGGGACTGAGAGGTGAGGGGGTGGCACAACCCAAATTAGGGGCACATGAGGAAACTATCATGCTCTGATAGTTTAAGAGGTAATTAAAGCTATAACTAAGACTACAAAAGGGAACTTGAATAGAGGTACCCCACATGGGGAGCAATGCTCTTTAAAGTTTCAGCGCCCAGCGCAAGAGGCCACTCTATCAGCTAATGGTCAGAGCAACACAATAGCTCAGGCCATTGCTGTCCCTCTCAGCTGTCCACCCTAAGAAGATGGTGAGCCCTGCTGCTGAAGACAACATTCACTTGGACAGAGGACAGAGAAAAGAGCTCTGTCCCGGCTTTCATTCTGCTACTAGGTGCTATGCAAGCCACTACAGGAGAAAAGGCATCAGTGGCCTCACTGTGTGCCAGACCCTACGTGCTATCATTCTGACCTAAAAGATAAAATGTACCTACTGGTATGATAGAGGCGAAACGTTTATGGTGGTAATAAATCACTCTCTTGGTTGGGTCTGAAGCCTGCTCCACAAAGGGGAGTTTATGCCTGGTACTTTAAGCATGCTCAAAACCTATGACTAGGGAAGCCATAGGCACAAGGGGATGTTATTGATGTTCTTTTATAAATGGGCATGTGAAGCTGCCTCCTGAATATTCATGATCGTGTGAATCAATCTGTGCTGTTCTCGGCCTGGCTCAGAGAAGCTTCTTTCGCAATGGGCAGTGGTTGATACCGACACTCAGAGCTAGTCAAGGCACGGGGAGTAAGTGACTGGGTGTGGCCATAACAGGCCTTTCAGAGGTGAACATTAAAAGAAAGAAAAGATGAAAGCAAAGAAAAATTATTAATAGTTTCAAAAGAAGATGGGAAGCAGTAAGAGTTGCTGAAGACATGTGGGGGGGGGGGCTGGTTGGCAGAAAAGAGGCATAGGAGGGGCCCAGAGGACAAGGGAAAAAGGGCAGCCTTGGTAAGGAAAGGTCAGGGTGGGGGAGAAATGCACTCATGGACCGAGACTGTCAGTATGATGCAGGGGCTGTTGCAAGCCCTGCCTCGTGACCTTTAAAAATTTCAAGGTCAAACAAAACAAACACTCCATTGTTTTGCCAGATCCTGACTCTGACTTCTGCCAGGAGAATTTGACAGGACGGACACACACACACACACACACACACACACACACACACACACACACACACACACACAAAAGTACATGCTTCATTTCTGTGTACAGAGGACAGGGGGAAATCACTTCCGGAAGCTGGAGGATAACTGGGATGGAAGAGCGGATGAGACGTGGAGGGCACAAGCATCCTCGGAGACGCTGGCATGGAGCCTATTCCTGTCCTTCCTGGAATGGACGTACACGGAGTTCGCAGAAACCCGGGGTGTAAAGGACTGCATAAACCAAAGCTAGAGAAGGCAACCATCCTGGAGACATGTGGACGTTGATAACCTACGAGGACACACCACTGCACTTAGGCCTCCTCTCCGGCGTGCAGAAAACCCTGCACCCTAAGACAGTTTGCCATGAGTCTGTGTTACTCCGATTCTAAATAGACTATGGCTGCCAGATGGACCTTGTTGCGTTGAAATTTGCTGTTTCTACATAGACTACTCTTGCCTGGTTTTCACAAACCTTGGCAAGTCTTAGGTAATCTCTGGGTTACGTTGCTGTGTCCCAGCTACAATTTGTAAGATTTAGAGAATATAAAATCCTCCAGGTGAGAGAGATATGGGGGAATGGGGAGATAGTAGGACCCAGAGGGTCCAGGAGCCCCACAAGAAGATCATCAAGGCTGGTGGATCTGGACCTAGGGGGGGCCTGCACAAACTGCTGTACCAACCAAGGACAATGCATGCAGTAAGCCTAGATCCCCTATTCGGATCTAGCCAATGGACAGCACATTCTCCACAGTTGTGTGGAGAGCAGGGACTGACTCTGACATGAACTCTGGTGCCCTCTATTTGACCACTTCCCCTTGGTGGGGAGGCCTGGTGACACACAGAGGAAGGGGAAGCAGGCTACCCAGATGGGGAATAGGGTGAAAGAGGGAGGGGGGATGGGAAGATACAAGTGAGGGGATAACAATCGGGATGTAATCTGAACAAATTATAAGAAAAAAAATTTGAAAATCATGTTGGGTGTCACAAAAAGTAATGTTAGGAAGAGAAAGCGAGCCGTGCATTTGCCACAGGAATAATATAAATTATATTATGGCAATGAATGTGAAAATTTAATGAAATAAAATATTTCTATAAAAACTTCAAGTGACTCAATAAGAAAAAAAGAAAATGATATTTTAAAAAACTGCTCCATTCCTAAAAAGTCAGTGAGGTCTGGCAGGAATGCACTGAAAAATTTTTATGTAACTAATAAAAACTGTTAAATTTCTTTTACAAGTTTTCAACATCTCATTTTTTGGTGCTATCCAAACTGTATACCAAAATACAAAAACAAAACAAAACAACAACCCCCCCAACAAAATCCAAACCTATATGAGATAGAACCACTCATAAACAAATCCTTCTTATGGTTAATATCCCAATATTAGCGATCAGAATCCAAGGGTGGACTTGAGCAAGTAGTATTTATTCAAAGATTTCAAAGAGCACTTGTTATTATGGTAGCCTTCTGTGTAATGCCACTGTGAACACATTAAAGTAAACCATGGGACAACAATCCAAAGTGCAGGCTGGTACAGGGAGACTCAATCAAATAAAGGGAAGAGCCTGTGCACATGTGGGCAGGGGTGCTACACCTGACCCATAAGTGGGGAGGGAGATCCTACTGAAGAGACCCCTTTTAAAAAATAGACCTCTATTTGACAACTATTCACAAACTATATTTCAGATGTCTAAGAATAAGAAGTAAAGCTTTAATTACCTTTGGAAGGCACTATAAATATTTTACAATATTGAGATGCATGACTTATTAAGTTTTCAGAATAATATTCACTAATATGGCTGAATTAAACTTAACCCATCCAATAATTTTAAAGAATTAATGGATAAGAGAGACTAGAAACACATTTGTAGCATATAATTGACAAGTGATTACACTCATTACAAAGATAAACTATAAATCAATAAAAGAAAGCATTCAATGACAGAAACAGCAGCTATAGGAAGAGCCAGGCAGCATGTATGTGCTGGTGAGGCTCTGGGGACAGGCTTCTATGTGGCTGGTCAGGATAAATTAGTGTAACATTTGTTAAGAGTAACTTGACAGTCTTTACTGTGTAAGGTGCATCTATGTGAAATACAGCCATTTTATTGTTATTTACATGACCTAGAAAACTGCACACAAGATTTTACCTTGTGTTTCCTCAATCACTGTACAAAATTTTCAGGAAAAAAACTGCAAGTCTGTATCTACTTACATCTAATAAATTAGAGTGGCAGTCTGCCTTATAGTCAGAATTTGGCACAGAGAACGGCTGTAGTGAAATAAAAGTAAGTGTATCACTTGGAGTCATTTCTAAAATATTTTATTGACTAAGTAAACACCCATAACTTTAAGCTCCATATCATTCATGAAGATGAAAATGGATAAGACATATTAACAGCAGCCTATGGGAACACAGGATGATAATGGAGGCCTGAAAAAATCTAATGTTTTCACTTATGGGCCTTCAGCTCAGGCTATGTTTGGAGAGGCCAGACTTTAATGATAGAGGTACTCAATCTGGAATTGGTAAGACATCACCACATTAGGCTTGGCCTGCAACCCAGGCAGGTCTAGTTGTATAAAAATGAGTGTCCTTACCAGGAAGCAGAGGCAGGGGATGGGTTAGGTAAAAGACATGGGTAAAACAAAAAGAATACAAAACCACCCTTGAGGATCCCAAAGGTCTCTTGGAGTCTTTTGGAAATGTAGCCACAAGTCACAAACAAAACAGGCAAGCTTTGTGTCTTGAGTTTCTGTGGCAGGGCCGGACAGGAGGGAGGAGAGAATAGTGGGGTTGGTTTGGGGGTTGGGGTGGGGTCCTTTGATAAGGCAGATGGCCTCAGAGGAGACTGAGAAGCAGCTGCCCTTCAGTTCCATTCTTTACACTGAACTCAGTCTTTTCTACTTCTTTAAGTAAGAAACCAAAGCAGAGTTAAGTTGAAATCCAGCCATCCATTGGGTGAATTTCAACTAAACCAAACCAAGTCTGAACCGGAGTAGTAAGTAGATGGCTCGTGTCCACTAGCCTACAAAGTCTGCCATTTAACAAAGGAAAGTCCACAGGCTTGGTAGAGTTTCAAAGCCAGCAGGCTCTATAGAGAGTCATTGTAGATTCAGTATTTACACTAGAACCGCTAGTGTCAACAGATTAAACAAGTATTGTACAATACAGGAAAAGCAGTGTTCCTTGTTTATCTTTTGTGGCCAGTCCCTTTTAGCACTGCTGTGGGAAAGGGAGCTCAAACAATGCTAAGCCTCTCCTTAACGCAATCCCAACTAGACGTTCTGGCCCGATGTATAAAAATAAAGCACAGAGATGCGACAGCAAAACTAAACTCTTTGCTCTACCTATCAAGTCCTTTTCAACATGTGTTCAGCATCGAGCACCGCCATCTCTCTAGTGTCATCTAATTCCCCTGGAAGTGCGAGCAGACAAGACAGGCAGCCCTTCCTCTTGGTGTCCTCCTAGCTTACCATGTTCTGCAAGGGTTTGCCATCCCCTCCAAGAAGAAGATAAAGTCACTGTGTCTCAATGGTTTAGGATTACAAATGAACAGATGGCACAATGCAGGCTCTCCGGGCATTTGATCTATAAGTTTTTAACCAGGTTCAGGAGTCTCGGGAACTCAGTTGGATTTATTTGTGTCTGATGCTCAAGAGGAAATGTTCTGAACTTTTATCAACTTTTATCAAGGAGAGTAGCAACCGTTAGTTAATACATTGATTGCTTTACAGGTTGGAAATACAGACTTTAGAGACTGTTCTTTTCCTCAAGGGCTGATCCAGTGGGTTTCTTGTGCCCTCTTCATCACAGTGTAAAAGGAGAAATGAGATTGTCTTTCTGAGACTATCAGTTCTTATTTGCATCTTATTCATTTTAACCGAGACTTCCAAGGTTCTCTTTCTGTGATGTGCTGGACCTTTTGGTGCCCTCCAATATCCACTCAGTGCACAGGGCTGTCAGCTCTGAGCTCAGGACTGCGCGTAGGCAATGTGCCAGGCAGGCTCCTTACGTCTTTCACCATGAAGCACTTTCTCCTGAACACCAAGGCGGCTCAGGCCAAGTGGATGCAAGGTTGTAGACACTGACCTCCTGTTTCAGTGTCAGAACCAACTGTGTGACCTGGGAATTCTCATATTTAGAACCTCTGTTTCAATGCAGGAAAAGAGCCACAATCCAAAATAGAGAACTGCTGTCCTATAATTAAATGGTAATGTTAAAAAAAATAATGGTTTGTGGACCGCAGGGGCTAAAGGTGCTTACTTCCCTGCTGAGGATCTGAGCAGAGTCCTCAGCACCCACGTCAGGCAGCTCACTGCTGCCTGTACCACGAGCTTCCGGGGATCTGATGCACCTAACTTACTTGTACTCATATCCCCCCACCCCTGACATAAATCTAAAAAATGGCTTACTTAATATTTGCAAAACCCCAAAGAATCCAAACGAGTTTTACATTATTTTCAAAAAGACATTATTTGTTCCTCTGCCAAAAAATATCGTGCATTTCATAGGCTGGTATACCATTGAAATTTAAAGTATTTGCAAATATTTAATCTTGCTGGTAAGGCATACAAGTTTCAAGTGGAATCTTCTTCTGCTAGAAGCGTAGACTGGTGATTTACAGCACTGGGCTTAGTGCTGGCTCAAAGCCCACTCAGCTACTTTCCAGCTGTGCGGCTTACGTAACTCGTAACTTGCTGTGCATCAGATGCCTGGCTTCTGAAGTTCCTCACAGTTCTAGCTGGCCAAGAGGACGTCATCTTCTTCAGAGTCCCACTTGATAGTGAGCACTGTTGGGCACTGTCTTCCTGCTATCATCTTATCAACACATTGCACTGAACTGGTAACATTTTCATCTACATCTTCTTGACAATTGAAGTGCCCTTGTACATAGAAGTGAATCCACCACAGTGCCGTATTCTGTCTTTGGTTTAGGACTTAGTTTCGCCGTGCAGAAGCAAGAGTAAAAGAAAAAAAAAACTTTGACCCAGGTCCCCGTGAAGATGTGAGCAGTTTGTCATCTCATTTCACTATGATCACTGCTGACAGTGCTTGTCCCAGGCCACATCCCTGAGCTAGAGTGGAAGTGTGTGGGAAACAGGACACTGCTGGCTCAGTCTTCTGCCCATGGCAGATTTTCCCAGCAATTGGCTAAAATGACCCATCCTCATAACTTGCTCTTCACTGATGTCTCTTACAGCAGATCAAAGATACTGTGCTATATTTGTGTGCTGTAAAGATACAAAGATACTGTGCTATATTTGTAAACTGTAAAGACAGAAAGATATTGTGGTGTATTTATATGCTGTAAAGATACAAAGAGACTGCATTATATTTGTAAATTGTAAAGATACAAAGATACTGTGTTATATTTGCATACTGTAAAGATACAAAGATACTGTATTATATTTGCAGCTTCAGTTATATATACACAAAGGAAACTGTTTTTTCCTTTATGTCAACCTCTAATTGTGTGTTCTTTTTAGCCACTTATGGATCCATTTTTGATAATTTATATGAGCACGCTTAACTTTCTGGCTTAGGAAAATCATGACTTCAAAATCCTCCTTCTGCCTTAGGTAACACTGTTGCTTCTTCAGTAAGCCTGCTCCTCAATATTCCTAAATGTATAGTTTTTATGTAAATTATTTCCTGAAGTGAGAGAAAGTTGGGAGCTGTGATTCAGAGAACAAGACAGTAAAGTAGGGGAATGTTACAGAAAAGGGGAACTACGGAGAGTAAGGGTGATATGGTAAACTATGGATGGGAAATCTTTTTCATTTTACCCTTGCCCAGCTCCTCATTGATGCTCCCCACATCTCTATCCAGCGCTCGCTTGCTAGCTCTCTCTCTCTCTCTCTCTCTCTCTCTCTCTCTCTCTCTCTCTCTGTCTCTCTCCCTCCCTCCCCTCTTGTTCTCAAGGTTTGGGTCAGAGACACCTGCTGTAGGAAACCAAACGCCCCTGCCTAAAAAAAAAAAAAAAAAAAAAAAAAAAAAGCTTCAGCCAGTAGTCGCTGATGGAAAACCCTAGTCTTTTATCTTGACACAAGTCCCAGGGGAGTCAGTGGGAAGACGCAAGGGATGCAGGCAAAGGAAACCCCCAGTCTCTAATCCTGCAAAGTTCCCAGGGAAGCCAGTGGGGACCCCAAGGGCTGCAGGCAATTTGATGCTTTTCATTTGGTAAAGGTTGGCTGCCAAAGCTATTGTATCAAGTTACTGAAATCCTAGTGGATGCAAATTGCTTCAATTGTCATTTATCCTGGTGAGAAACGTAGAGGGCATGCCTTTTACTGAAAGGAAAGATTTAACCTTCTAAGCCTATTATGCCATAAGTAAATTCTAAAGCCCACAGAAAGCTCTCATGGAAGTTTGGGACAAGTCAATTACAATAAATGTGTATCTTTACCAAATGGAGTGTTTTACTGCAAAGTATCTCTCATGATTAAACACATTCAGAGACACTAGAAATTATACTTTATGTGTTTCAATCACTGATGGTAGTACAGTCTTTAAATGTGTGTTCAATTGAGCACTGCTTTTAGCTAAATCTCAGGAAGGAAACAAAGTAATGCTGGTTTATAGAATATGTCCAGAGCAGTTTAATGGGTTCAAACCTTTAATGTCAGTAGGCTAAGGTTAATAAAGAAATTCTTTAGGGGTTGTTAGTTAGCTTAAATAGGAGAAGAAGACATTATTAATACTAGCTCTTTTGCCCTTTAGGCTGAGAACACCCAGATCTTTGACTTTAGTGTTCTTCTCCTCTGTCTTGGAATCAGCGACCCCTTGATGAGGCTGGTGGCACACAGGAAGCAACTACTCAATCACCAAGATCTCAAGCAGCTCAGACTGAGGGTAACTCGAGGTCTTCGTGTTAGCGGAGAAGAG
Organism: Acomys russatus; assembly: GCF_903995435.1. Taxonomy (NCBI): domain Eukaryota; kingdom Metazoa; phylum Chordata; class Mammalia; order Rodentia; family Muridae; genus Acomys; species Acomys russatus. The sequence continues at coordinate 34,659,034 of NC_067166.1, read as the reverse complement.
TACAAATCCAGTGTTCACTGTGTGCTGAGGTATGCTGGGAAGGGGCGGGGCCCTACTCATGCCCAGCCTTAACACAGTAGGTTCACAAATTGACTTAGGGGTCACCTATGCTTCAGCATTATTTCTACAGCTTTCCATGTTGATCTGTGTCCCGGAGGTTGAGAAGGGCTGGGAGTACAGATGAAAAATCACAAAGGGTAAACTTAGGTTTGATTACAGGAAATTATTATATATTAGTAGGTTTAGGTCCTGAAGTGTTTTTAAAACATCTTTGAAATTCTGTTAGTTTTTTTTTTTTTTTTTTTTTAAACCATGCATTTTCCAAAATTAGAGAACATAGGCAGTTCTAACAACCTTCCCATGCTAGGGAGAATGCACTTTTGGAATTCTGGGTCAACGACACACCCTTGCAGCTTGTAGAGGCTCAAGATTCTTTAGCATTAGGAGACAAAAGCTGTGCATAGATATGTGACTTATATTTCTACACTGGGTACCAGGTAACATTTCCAAAAATGCCTTTCCCTCAGTATTCTGGCAACTAGACCCCCAAGCCATTCAAGCAAATGGACCCTGATTCAAAACCCAAACAAAAGGCGGGGATAGAATACCTAGCTGTTTACCTGGAAAATGTAGCAGTAACTTTGTCTCTGCTCTCACAGCTTGGCCTCTCATTCTGTCATACCACACATGCCCTTGTATGTCTTTCTATGCTCATCTTTTGTCACTTGTCGTATCCCAAGAGCTCCTCTAATTCACTGTGAACACCCATAATCAATTTTCATGTTCATAATGTACAGAGCTTTTTATTAAACATAGTCACATAGATTTCAGTGTTTTAAATTATTGGGAGGTTTTAATATTTAAAACATGAAATACTAATCCATTATTTGCCCAGTTCCACGGATACATTTGTTCATAAGCAAGGTTTCTATATAAGTATCAATTCTTTTATACCTTAAGCTACCCTGTAGAATTTCCAACCAGATACAAATCAGTCATTCTTATTTTAAGTGATATAAAAGGAAGCAAAACTAGAAATAATGGACCACTTAAAAAATGTAAACACTATCAATAGGGTCCAAATTTTGCTTTCAAAGATCCCAAGATTTCACAATGAAATTTAACTATTGCTTGGCCTTTCTTGTCTTCTTTAAAGGTGGTATTTTAAATAGTATTATGAGAAGCTCCAGGCTAAAACTATAAACTGCGAGCCTGTTGGAGCAAATGCATCTTTTGCATTAAGGGAAACTAAATTACTGTATTCATCTGGAAAATGTTTCTCCACCAGGAAGCAGGTCTACCTGTGGCTCAGTTTTAGTTGCTCCCACAGTGAGGACTGAGTTTTTCAAATGCACAGGGGAGAGACACGAGCAGCGCTTGTGAGCCCGTAGCAGGTGTTCATCTTCTCCAGTAAAGACAGGCCAAGCACTGAGATATTTGTGTGTAGCCTTGATTACAGGGGGTTGCACGAATAAGAATGTAAACATTTTTGACACTAAGAAAATAGTTGCACTCCTCCGCAAACTGCAAAGCGCACAGAGGGCCCACTTCTATGGCCCCCCAAATCAAACCGGAAGCAAACCTGAACTCCAGAACATTAGCAATCCAGTTTCAGGTCCAACCATGCCTCTTATCTACTCTTAAAATAAACCACCTATTCACCTGCGTATATTCTAAAAAGCCAGGGCAAGGCTCCCCATTGTCTACAGCACATAGGATATGATGGTTTGTGGGGTCAGTCACACCACATCTACCCGGTAGCATCTTTCAGAATATCTGGGGATTCCTCTGTTCAGAAAACTTCCTTGGTAATGTGAAAGGTGATGAAGAAGACTAGGAACATTTCCGGACATGTGTGTGGTAAGCGGTCTCCATTCTGTGCGGGTTTAGCTGGATCTCTCATTCACTTACGGGCACAGAAATCATTAGTCCCAGCCTTGATTTCTCCACCAAATATAAATAAAGCTGGGCACATTAAATCACCATTTGATCTGTTTCCAGGCACTTGAATTGGGTTGTCTGTGCTTACCTTTCATGAGGAAGCTGAGAGCAGAATAATAGCACCAAGCAAAAGCAGTATGGTTCGGTTAGAAAGCAACTCATATCTTTCTTGTTGAGGAGGAAAACTCACCACTTTGGGTTTCTACATCTTAGAGTCTCAAAAATACTGGTGATGTTGATGGCTATTGACAGTATTAAGATATGGCCAAAATGAGATCAGATAAAATGCCTTTCCTTACAACCCTCGTCCCAACAGTCTGTTTAAGAGGGATCCCAACCACTGCTTTGCACTTGTTTCTGCTGTGGAAAGAAAACTGCTCCAAGTTTGCATTGAAACTTGAGAGTTTATAAAATGTGCTTAAAGGAAGATAAGCAAATCTCATTTATATGACTAGTAAACTAGGGGCAATTAAGCGTAAAGTATTCAAAGTTTGACATACTTCAAACCCAGTGACATCTATGAAAATATGTCTTTGATATGAATCACGACACCAGTGCAGCACGAATTAGCTTGCGCTAAAAGTAAGTGCATCTTAAATAATATTTCGAAGCTCTAGATGTCAAGGCAGCGGTGTTTAATATCCTTTTCCACCCTCCTGCTGGTTCGTTTCTCTTGCGAGGGTCTGCCTAGTGTCACAGTGGCTGTCAAGGGCCTAGAACTTCAGCCTCAGGTGCCCACACACTGTCTGGCTCTGAGGCCTTTGTGATGGATGTGCACAATCACAGTAGGTCTTGACACATGCTTAACTCTGTCTCACGGTTTGCCAAAGCCCAGATGGATTCCAGGCAAGGGTTGAGATGGAAAAAACAGGCTCAGTCCAAAACACAGACCTGACAATGTCAGGTCTTAGTTACATAACCTAGCCCAAGTCACTAATGGTCCCCGACCTCTACTTCTTAACTGGCAAGTGGAGAACAGTAAGAGCTCCTCCACTAGGGGATTAACATGGAGCAAAGCACAAGGATGCACTTTCCGAAATGAAAGCCAAACGCACGGGTGAGTTTTCATTTCTCTAGTGATCTGCTAACCGCTTGAGAAAAGCCAGTGAGCGTGTCAGAACTGAGAAAGCCACATAGTGTAGAGGACTGAGAAAAGAAGCTGGACACTGCGGGCTCCAATCAGCACAAGCCAACAGCACTGTGACAGCAACGGCCACCAAGGTTTGCCTAGAACACCAACAACCCAGACAGTAGGATCCCTGCAACCATGGAGGAGCCATGATGGTCACCCTGCTGTGGTGACAAGTCACATGAATTTCTGTTCATGATAATATTTACATAATTTACAGTGTCTCGAAGGCATGATGTGTACTGTCATTATCAAGGTCCTGATGACCATGTACTTGGTGAGGATTTGAATATTTTGGCTATTCAAATTGTAATTATATATGGAGAAAGAATCAGAGGTATGGGGGTTAGAAAAGTGACAGACAAAAGGGAATATATGGGCAAATGAAATGAGGAAAGGTTCTGTGATATAAAGGGGGCGTTGCTCTCTACATATCTAAATAGTCACAATAAAACTGAACAGTAAGCAAATGAGAGGCTAAATAAAAATTTCATTTTTAAGGTACACGTGTCTAGACACACCCACACACAAACACACACATACACACACACACACAAACACACACATAAACACACACATACACACACACACACACACACACACTTTAACCAACCCCATTTGTTTGACTCTTTCCCTGGGAATCCTAGTTACAATCAATCATAAAGTGGTTTCAAAATTACCAGAATTCTATGAAAATAGGGGCGTCATTGATATGGCTTCCAATTTCCTCACACAGAAAGGAAGTAACCTCAGTGCTACCATTTGAATAGGCTTCAATCCCTAAAGGTTCACATGCTGGCAGCCGGTACAAAGCGCAGTGCAACCTTTAAGGTCTGCGACCTAGGAAAAGATAATTAGCGGCCCCCACCTCCTGAGAGGCTAATGCTCTGAAAGCAGGGGTGGGGGGTGGGGGTGTGTGGCACACATATCCCGTGACTGGGATAGTTCTCAAAAGAGTGCCCTGTTACAGCCACCCTGTGCTTTGGATCCTTCTGGATGTGTCTGTTCATGGCTCCACTTCTGCTGTTCTATGTCACGACATAGCCAGGGCACTTGTCAGGATAAAGGTGCTATGTTGCCATCAGAATTGTGGGCCAACTAAACCTTTAACATTGTAAATCATCCAGACTCAGGAATTTTGTTATGACAATGTATAATAAGACTCTGGGGAAATTAATGGCATAAATAGTCAAGCCACTATATCTGTTACTATGTAGCCAATAATACCAAAGAGCTGTCTTAATGGCCATCCTATATTGGACATATTTATCAAATTGTTAAATGTAAGAAGGGGTAGTTTAAATTGTCTTAGCCTAAAGTGGTTATCTATCTGTATAGGTCAAACTTGACGGCATTTAGAAGGATGGATAGCAAAAGATACATTGTTATTTTCTTTATTACTCACAACGATAAAAGAGACATAAAATACACAGAGGTGCTATTTGTCTGGCCAACTACTTCTTCTTGTTTGGTAATAGTATTTCATAATTTTCTATCGTACTTCTGTTACCTGACCATAGCTGACCTCACTTTTGCATTAATACTCTTTGCTCTAGAGATGGGCTTATGGCTCAAACAGCAGACGTTATCAGTGCTCTTAGGCATAGTGGTAAGGTCATGGCTGGATATTGACTCAACATGCAACTTCTACTGAGGACTTTTGTTTGGAACTCTGGAAAAGAGAACGGATCAGAAGCTGCAGCAATCTGCATCCTGAAGTCACCAGCTGTCATTTTGCTAACTGAAATGGATAAATGAATGACTTTGGCCATACTTAGATAAGTTACAATGCAGTGACATCTTGAACTTCCAAGTTAAGCAATGACAACAAACCTACCTAAGCATTAGGGCTTAAGCCATGCAAGCTTGGGTTGGGTTTCTGGCATTCACAATCACATGAACTCTGTAATTTCATTTAGCTTCACAAATATGAAGACACTTCCTGAACTGGCAAATGGGCTGTGGAAGACGGCTTTGTAAGAGAATCTGTGTGAGCCTTCCATAAGATGCATAAGATTAACTTCTTAATGGATTTGTATAAACGAATGGTTGCATTTTCCCTTTTATTTGATCTAGAACAAATGTAGTAGACACGATTTATAAATGTATCCTTGTTAGAAGGCAAAGCTGCCTCTCACGTGTAAGAACCCAAACCAAGCATGCTGAGTAGCATAAGCCTCACTTTTCCTTTACACTCCTCTCCTGGGCCGCCTAAAACGCCATCTTCCCATTGTGCTGCTGCACACGTCTCCCTCTCCATCTCCAGTTCTCCAGCAGCACAGCTCACAGAATGGTTGGCCAGGTTCTCAGAAGTCAGGGAGAAATGTCTGAGAGATGTAGCCATCTTCAGATATGTAAGAGCTGCAAGCCCGCTTGAGACCTGCAGGACAGCTGGCCCACAGGGCTGGAGAAGTCAGAGGGGGAAGGAGATGCTTGGTGCCAGCCACAAAGTTTTCCTTTTCTTATCAGAAGCAGCATCCTTGCTGTTTCTCCAGACATTACACTCTTCGCCCTAGCAGGCCTAAAACACAGTGGTAAAAACTGGGCAGGGCAAACTACGGACTTTCTCAATGCGGTGTGGTTCTTTGGTTGTTCCTCATCCTCCTCTTCCTCTTCCTTCTCCTCCTTTTCCTTTCTAAAAGTCTATTATACTTAGTCTGTACCTTTGAACAAGTAATGGTTATAGTTGTATTCCTACTAACAATTCAGTTTTACTGACAGGAAGAGAACTTTAGTTTTTTAGATGCAATTTTCAAAGCCAAGATTGCATTTGAATTCTCTGATGAGTTCCTCAGACTTGAGGAACCACACGCTCTGTAGAGGGAACCAAATATCAGAATATGCAAATGAGGTAAGTCACAGGAAGACTACACATTGCCAGATATCTTGAGAGTCATTTTACATCCAACATACATTTTACCTACGTTGTTTAAATCCATTTAAGACAACTTTAACCCAAAATTTACCCTGCCTACAAGATGTGTAGGGATAAAGATAGACCAGAGATTGAGAGAATGTCCAACCAATGCCTGGCCCAACCCGAGAGCCACCTCATGGGAAAGAGCCACTCCCTGACACTATTATCGATACTCTGCTATGAGATAAGGCAGGAGCCTAACGTAGCTGTCCTCTGAGAGGCTATACCCAGCAGTGGATCCAAACAGATGTGGAGACTCACAGCCAAACATTGAGTGAAGCATAGGGAGTCTTGTGGAAAATTGGTGGGATGGATAGAAGGGAGTGGAGGTAACAGGAGCTCCCATAAGAAGACTAACAAAGCCAACTAACCAGGCCCAGAGGGGTTTTCAGAGACTGAAGCACCAAGGACCATGCACAGACTGGACCAAGACCCCTACACAGATGTAGCAGATGGGCAGCTCAGGCTTCATGTGGGTCCCCAAGTAAGGGGAGTAGGGGTTGTCTCTGTTATGAACTCCATTGCCTGCCTTTTGATCACTATCCCCTGACGGGGCTTCCTTGCCAGGTCATAGGGCAAGGATATGACTTGATGAGCTGGGGGTTGTGTAGGGGGTCTCCCCTGAGGAATAGGGGAGGGGAGAGGGGTAAAGAGGGGGGAGTATGGGATTGGGAGGAGAGGAGGGAGAAGGCTACAATTGGGTTATAAAGTGAATGAATGAATGAATGAATTTTTTAAAAGAATAATTCACACTACATGAATGGCAGTGGAGAAGTGAGGAGCATGCTGTTCCGAAAGAAGAAAATTGAAGGGTGTTATCAAGTTCTGCAAGTCATATCCCAAACCATCCAAGTGTGTGGTGAAGAGGGAACAGAAGAAACAGATCACAGATGACGAACACCTGAAGAAGAAAGAAAGAAAGAAAGAAAGAAAGAAAGAAAGAAAGAAAGAAAGATAGAAAGAAAAACAATTTGTTAGCCGCGAAGCGTGGCTGGCAGGGAACGGAAGGTAGGCGTATTCCAACACTTGGGAGAACTCTCAGCAGTCGGAGGCAGTTGTGGCTCATTTCCCGTTTAGTCTAAATGAATAAAACAGTTAATTGCTAGTACAGCCAACAGAAGGCAATTCCAAACTAATAAAACAGGTTTATCAGGTGTGAGACCGTTTCTGTGCACACAGCTCCTCCCCGCCCCTCCTTCCGCTTTACCAAGTCTAAACAGAAGCCACCTTTGTGAGCAGGCAGCTAAGACCTAAAAGAGATAAACTGGTACTGAGCCTGGTGAGAAAAAGAGAGAAAGCTCAACCTCACCATGTTCTAGTTTTACAGCTGAGGACTGTTGGACAAAAACACGCACCATGCTAATAAGCTAATTCACAAAAAGGGTTCTCAGGGGTGACTATCCTTAATGTAACACTATTCCAAAGGATAAGAAAAACTGGTGAGTGATATTTCACATAGCCTGAACGCAGCGAATTTTCAGTCTATTAGGAGGACTACGACTAAAGGAAAATGTTATTTGTTTAATAAAAGAAGATGGACACAGAATTGTGAAGAGAAGTTGGACCTAAGGGCAGAAAATACAAGAACTTTATAAGACATTTCCCCCTTCAAAGTATGACTGTTTAATTGCTTTTCTTATCATTGGGACAAAGCAGCTATAAAACAACTTAAAAGAGGAAAGGCTTCCCATGGATTGTGGGTTTAGAAGGAAGATTTGGTCTCCCACGGCAGGTGCACAGGGCCGAGCCCATATCAAGTCATACCTCTGCAGACCCTGAGAAATGAGAATGGTGGCCCACCCCTCCCTTCCCTTTCCCTCCCCTCTCCTACCCTCCTCTCCCCTTCCCTCCCCTCCCCTCCCTTCCCCTCCCCTCCCCTCCCCTGGCCTTTCTCCTGCTTTCTTTTTCTGTCTGGTCCCTGAAGCCACAGTTAATCTAAGGGACAAGGTTCTAATGAGAATATTTAAACTCAATTTCTCTTCCTTAGGATACAAAACACAGCAACATTTACAATAGATGCCAAACAGATTTACATGCTCTCTTGAACATGTGCACATGTAGAATAAACGAATAACTGTAACAGAAATTTTTAAAGTGACATTTGCCAAATTTTTCCATCTACAAATTCTAAGAGATCACAGTTTTGGCTGAAGCATGCGTAGGCTGGTTTGTATGAAACACAGTGGAGAAGCCAGAAGCACAGAGTGAACAGCCCCTGAGAGCCCATCTCCACTCATTCCCCAGAGGAAGAACTGTTGTCTCTTTTTCTCTGGGAATCGTCACACCTCTAACACAAATTCAATCCACTAAAACATTCTGTCACCTCTTTCTAAGGAATGGTCCACTAAACAAATGGTGGGTGTGAATGCACTATGAACACCCAAAGTCAAGCAAAATCTGTCCCTTCTGTTGTAGAGCTCACAGCACTCTCAGAGACACTACTTTGCTTAAGACCTAGTGAACAGGGGCTGGAGAGACGGCTCAGTGGTTAAGAGTACTAACTGTTGTTCCAGAGGATCTGGGTTCAGTTGCCAGCACCCACATGGCAGCTCACAACTGTCTGTAACTCCAGTTCCAGGGGGTCCAATACCCTTACACAGACATACATACAGGCAAAGCACCAATACACTGCACATAGTATAAGAGTAAATACGTCACTAACAAAGAACTAGTAAATAAACTTTGAAGGATAAGAATATTTTCAAGATTTAGAAATAATAGAGTTTAGGAGAAGTGGGCCCTGGTATAAGGTGTGGCTGCTCTACAGAACCATAGGATCTTCTGTAGAAGGTTCCGGGGTAAGCAGAACTCAGTCAGTGAGTGAGTCAGCATTTTCGGATAGAGCGCATGAAGCATTTTGGTATTATGGGATGGGCAACATTTAAAGTATTAACTTTTGAGCAGCATTGGTTCTTAAAAATATCTTTGGCCTAAATCTTTTCCTTTAGTTTTGACCCACTAAACCACATTGAACAAATGTAAGCTCAATTGCCCGATTTCCAAATATTTCAGGACTCAGAGGAAACACAGGCCTCTTGTGAGATGTATAAATTCATTTGTACCAGCCACATGAGTCAGTGAAATCTGAAATTGTGCCTCAGAACTCATCTGTTCCCTGAGAGGAAAGCTCACACGCTTGCCCGGCCTTTGTGTGGGGTCAGAGCTTCCTCTTCCTTTAGAAGAAGAGTGTTCATCTGGTGCCCCATATTTGACCACCTCCCCTGGATGGGGAGGCCTGATGGCACTCAAAGAAAGAATAAGCAGGCTACCAAGATGAGACCTGATAGCCTATGATCATATAGTGGGGGAGGATGTCCCCCTCGGTCATAGACCTAGGGGAGGGCAATAGGGTAAAAGCAGGAGGGAGGAATGGGAGGATACAAGTGATGGGATTATAATCTGAATAAATTAATAATAATAAAAAAGAAGTGTTTAGATTCAGTTGGCTTTTTTTGATCCACCCTAGGCCTGCTTCATGAGAAGCCATGAACGCATGATTTGGCACTCAGGAAGTGCAGGCTGCATCCAGCAGAGCCTGTCTTGCACTGCTCTTCTACTGATGACTACTTCCTAAGCCAACAAGCCTGGCAATTTTTATTTTGTTGGGTAGGGGCAGTGGGTACCATGGTGCACAGATGGAGGTGAGATGGCAAGTCTTCTATTGTCTCACATTTAAATACAACTTTATTTGTGATCCACCATGAACCACATTTATGAATGAGATGGTAAGATGTTGACGGTACTGTTAGGGTGACCCTGATCTATAACGCATTAGTGGACCTCAGAAATCCAAGCAATTTGTAGTTTTAGACATCCATGAGGGATACAGAGATGGTTTGACCATTAAAGCCTATAGCTCACAAAAAAAAAAAAAAAAAAAAAAAAAAAAAAGCCTATAGCTCACAACCAGAAAGACTAGAACCATGTGAAAAGTAGATTTACAATTCCTGTAACTATTTTTACCCTACTAAAGGACATTTACATATATGCCCTTAACTGTCTGATTAAAGAGAGAGAGGGAAGAGGGGAGGGAGGGAGGGAGGGAGGGAGGGTGACAGAGAGATGGGGTAGGGTGGAAAGAGAGAAAGAGAGAGGGAGGGAGAGGGGGAGAGACACAGAGAGAGAGGGGGAGAGAGGGGAGAAGGAGAGGAAGAGAGAGAGAGAGAGAGAGAGAGAGAGAGAGAGAGATTCTGATTGAGACTCTCTACCTTGTCTTGGCTGTTCTGGAATTCACTAGGTAGGTCTCACAAGCACAGACATCCACCACCTGCCTCTGCCTCATGAGTGCTGCCTTTTGTCACTACACCGGCTAAAATTCTGAAGTTTTTATTCTGTCTTTTTCCTTGACTCCATGTATCTGAAGGGACAGATGAAAGGACACACAGACACACATACACAAGTGTGTGTGCGTTTATCTGCCCAATTTGATATGTTAAGTGTTGAGCACAGCTTTATCATGCACTGTGTTACTCGAGTGAAAGCATGGCTAATTAGCCTCTCACTTGCTATTCTATAGTTGAAAAGAAAAAAGAAAAGAAAAACTCAGACACGTTTAAAATGTTTAAAAGTTATAGATTTAACAGAAAATTTACAACTCTATTTCAGTATTTGACATCACTCAAGATTTATTATATTACAGAGCAGATATTAGCTTGTGTGCACATTTAGAATAAACACACACCTCAATCTTGAACTGATGTCTTAGTTCGTGTTAAAGGTGTCAGTGCCTCAGAACTCTACACAGGCTGTGTCTGATTCCAGTCCTTTCCCACAGGATCACTACAGGCAGCTCTAGCCTGTGCTCCAGTTATAATGCTGGACTTTTTGCAGTCTGATCAGAGGAAAGACTGACTGTTGACCTCTGTTCCTCATTACCTCACAGAGGAACGATGGTTCTGCAGACCCTAAGAGCGGGAAGTCATGCTGCTCCGTGACATGACGGGAAGAGTCATGCCTGGAGGGATCTCAAGGAATGGACAGACAGCTGGGCCTTGCTCCTATGGACAGCATAGTTAGAGTTCTCTGTGAACTGAAGAGACAGCCAGCTGTCTACAAATGCAGCAAGTTATCCAGGATAGCATCACTACCGATTCAAAGGTCATTACTTGTGACATTTGCCTCTCTGAATATAATGATTATCATTTATCTGCATATATTTCTATGAAGCCACAAAAAGTACTCTAATGGGATGGGCTGATAAAGGTTTTCAGGAAAGGCAGTTACTCAGTTTTCCCAGCTATTACTAAAATTGAAAATATACAGACCTCTATTTGTTTAGTCATATTGAAAGGTAAGCTGAGTGAATTATAACAGTCACCACCTCCCAATGATTTTGCTTCATTTTATTGCTTCTCATAGGTACAGTCTATTTTGTAGAAAACTCTAGATCATGCACCATTGTGCCTCTCTTTCCAACTCTGTGCATATTGTTGGGAGTCGTGGAGGGGAATCACTTCCTGGCAGGGATGTAGCTTTGCTGGAATGGTGCTTGCCTAACATTCATGACACTCTGAGGTCAACTCCAGGACACATATGAAGCAGGTACATCCATGCATGCCTCTAATCCACACTCTGAAGGTAGATGCAGGTTGTCATTTTCTGTTGCACCGAGAGTCTGAAGCCAGATTTCACGAGCCCCTATCTCAAAAAAAAATTGTACTCAGGAATAAGCAAATATTCAACTATTGTATATCTTATAAATAATAAAATAGGAGAGGAGGGAACATAATTTTGTTCTAGTTTTTTGAAGAGGACTAATTAGAATAGACAGCCCTTGGACTAGACATTAAGAGTTGGGTGGGGGGGAACATCACAAGGAGCCCCCTGGAGTTGTGGCCGTGACAGTTAGCATAAGTGCATGAACAGAGCAGTGTGCTGCAGATGTTGTACTAGGAAGTATTAAGAAGAAACAATGAATGCTAGCGCTGTTGACTTGGAGCTGAAGTTAAGATTGACTCAGTAAGTTAGTTTGTATTTCCCACTATTTCTGTTACACATTTGAGCTCGGACAGAGTTCCATCCTTTTCCACTTGGCCCATCTCCTCCTCCTGACTGTGTGTGTGTGGGGTGGGGGTGGGGGGGGCGAGAACTCAATCTTAGCTGGGAAAACCTTGTCCTTTTCATACAGGCCCTGCTCCAAATATTTAAGGGTCCACCAGGAACATCCCAGATGGGGAGGTGTATAAGGATCTTTGCCGTGAGTGACAGTGGTAGGAACAGTATGGGGCGGAGCCAAGGGATATAAAAACAAGCATACATTGAATGAAAGTCTGAAATCCAAAACACGACACTCAACGTTTTGGTTGGACTCTGTAGTATTTTAGATTATTGATGCTCCAATTGATAAAGTCAATGAAATATTTCCAACTCTGAATCTGAAACCCTTCTCCCCTGACACATTCCAGGTCAGGAACACGCACAACGTAGGTAAGGGGGATCAAGAAGAAAAGTTCTAAGAATGATGCTAAGTGCTGAAGGCCACACAATCGGAACAGATGGCCATGACCAAGTACTAGCAAAGCATGTCTTTCTTACAAAACACGGGAGTAGAGATGGATGCACAGCGAAGGTAAAGGATGGATGCCACGTCTTACAGAATAATTTTCCCAAACTGAGAGTCCCTCCTTCCAGATAACTCTAGCTTGTGTCAAGTTGACATAAAACCAGCCAGCACAGATGGTAAATGGATAGAGTCTCAAACTGCCTTCTCGTTTCACGACTGGTCAAAGTGCAGTAAATAAGTATCTGTGGAATGGCTCAGGAACCATTTTTGCAAGACAGGGAAGAAAGACTGTTAAGAGCGAAAGGTCGGAGAGGACCAGAGCAGCACAATATCCTCTGGAGATGACAACGCTGTCACACTCAGGAACTCGTAGCAGCTGGGGTAGCCTGCACACACCGATCAAATCAATCAAATTCTGACACATAAGGGGACTGGCTCGTGAGTCCCCACCTCTGTCTGCAGACATATTGACAGGTGACGGCTTCTGCTGGAAGGAGTGTCAATTTTCTCTAAGGATGTGGCCTCTGTAGTTGGCCACAGACTAGTGGATGGCCTCACACACACGAGTATGTAGATTGCACAAACTGGACTCTGTGGGATATTTAGAAGGAGGTAAGGAGAGTAAATATGATCAAATTGTATTATATATGTGTATGAATTTTTCAAATAATTAATAAAAATATTTTAATAGGAAGTAAGCATAGAGATAAAAGTCATGGAGAAAAACTTAGATGTGTGCCTAACAGATAATATTAAAACATGCCTTCTTACTGGATTGTGTATGTAACAAACATGCCGTCTTACTGGATTTTGTATGTTTGTGATGTTTGCTGGATTGATAAATGTAAAATTTATTGTGATTTTTTTTTTCTTCACAAAAATATTCCTTTTTGTATCTACTTTAAAATTTCTGATTCTGTATGCCTTATATTGTAGTTGGGTCTTCAAGTCACAGCAGTGTCTGTCACTCCAAAGCCTAGGTCCATCTTTGTCCATTTATTTCCCCCACAAATATCAGAGTGTCCAGTATGAACTATTTAAGCACACTTACCAACTGTAATACTTTTTAAGACCTTAAAATTTTAAGTAAAATAGCACTTCCAGGTGGAAGAACCATGTTTATCCTGTAACATTATTATTCTGAACACTCTAAAAGATTTCAGGTTGAAAAGCACAGAAATCTAGATCATAAGCAGCTATTAAAGCCTAGCAAAATATTGTTTGGGAGCAATAAAAGCATCAGCTGCTGTGTATAAGGGTTGAGAATTTTTTTCAGTGAACTTGAAGTCTCTGGAGAGTTTCAGGAGGATTGTATTTTTTTTTTAAAAGAATTGCTGGGCTGAGTGAACTGGGGCCCATTTGTAATCCTAGCAGGCAGCACTTCAGAGGTAGAAACAGGAGGACCACAGGCCAGTCTTTGGCTATGTGACAAGTTCCAGGCCAGGCTGGGATCCCTGAAACTCTTTTAACAATCCAACAAGCTTTACTGATGTATAGGGAAAGGATGGGGGTGAGAGGCAAATGATAAAACAGCAGAGAGATTCCGGTGCAGGTCTGTGGAACAGGAACTGAAATGGGAAGGTGGGCTCCAAGTGTTATCAAAAGAATCAACATCCCAGCGACTGACAGGGTAGAGAAAACAGGTGAGAAGAAGCTGCCAGCAAGCGGGCTATGGGTGATGGAGTCTGTGCACTGGGGCACTATGGCTGCTGCTGACTATGATGCTGCAAGATCAAACCATAAGCAGGTCTGGGTTTTTTTTTTTTTTTTTTTTTTTTTGTCAAACTGAGTAAAGCAGATTTTTAGTGTTAAGCACATCTGAGTCTCACTCAATGTGTTTTGAAGACCTGAGGTTGTTTTTGTTTGTTTGTTTGTTTGTTTAAAGGATCCTTATGTAATACAGAACTCTTCCTACCTGTCATTGTGGATTTGGGACACTCTTTTGTCCTGCTTTTGAACTTAAACTTGAGCATCTGCTCTCTTAGGTCGCCAGCTTAGCTGACTTACCCGGCAGATTTGCAGAACTGATGGTTCCCACAAGTGTTCACACCCAGACACGTTCTGTAGGGCTGTTCCTCTGAAACTCTGACAAACACACCACCTCTACCTGCCAAAGTTACAAAGCCGATGAAAACCAAGGTCAGGCTTGGCTCTGTGCTGGGTGACTGCTGCTCACCAGCAATGTTCGCGGAACAAAAACGATTATCGGGTCTAGATGCCAACACGGCAAGTCCAGAGTTATTCTTCAATTTATAGTTTCAATTCAAGGAATCTGATGAAGGAATAAAACAGCAAGTATCCCGCAGGCGCTGGAAATAGTAAAATGGGGAAGGGGGGGGGGGCGGACATAGTCCAGCGACAAGAGTGTGAAACACATTTGATAAATCCCACTAAGAGACTGAGGCAGAATGTAGGGAAACTCACTGGACTTGTTGGTATCAGTCTACTGATAATTCGAATGATTAAGCAAAATAAAAAGGATATGAAACTTTATCCCAATCCTGTCTCACAAACCAAAGACGAAACCGGACAGACAGACTCGGTTCAGTGACTGGAAATGCTCAGGCTTGGATGACGGTGCCATATCTAATTCTTATTATAAAGAATTAGATTCTAAAACAAATACTGGTTTGTAAGCAAGGGTGTGGCATGATTTTCAGAGGGAACTCTGGCCCATGCTGCCCTTTAAGCAGCTATGAAGCAGATAGGAGACTCCACCCCCACCACTTTGCTTTAATGGTATCACATCCTGCTTGGCAAACTGTACTTGTGTGCGTTTCCCTTGGCATTACAGACTCGTAGAACAGAATTTCCTGTACAGACAACCCCCTGGCCTCTTCACTCAAATGCACTTGATTGCTTGTGGTTGCATGAGGGTTTTCAGCTTTGCAAACGAGAGTCTCTGATTTCAAAATACTGTCTGACGTTGAGTTCCTGAAAAACGAAAGATGACTAAGCTTTCCATATTTTTGCGTAAAACTTTTAACAAAAATAAGATGATTCGCAACCTCACAAATATCCCTTTCCCTACTACATCTGTAGTTCAAAATTACCCGTCTTACAAAATCCTCTATTCCACTTGGTATTTTAATTGCCTACGAAATTAGAACTCTGAATTAAAAAGCAATCACTAGTGTCCTTGATCCTTCCTCTAGATATTAAGGAATACAATTTGAGATCCATAGGCAAAACACTGTTTCATCGTTTTGACTTCAAGGAAAACAATTTCAATGTTCGTATCTGTGCTACCATTACAGATAGAAATTTTAATTAGCATAAAAATAGTTTGATAGTTCATCTTACACAGTATAATGTCAATTTCACTTAAAAGATATGTCAATAAGGAATAAAAGTTTAAGAAGAAAATAGTCCTAACACACCCTATCACCTGACATTCAATAATAGAAAAGAAAACACAAAAAAGAAATTAAAATAAATTTCAAACTACTGAGGTTTTCAAATATTTGAAAAAGATGATGAAACAATTAGAAAAATTAATGCACAGGGCTGAATAATTAATTAACAGAAGAAATGTAAATGCTAGATAAATCAGTACAAAGTTATTAAAATTCACAGGATTACATAAGAACACTTAAGAATATGCACTTAGTGTGGTCTCTGGAACATGGCCAGTAAGGCCATTAAAACACAGCTGCAATTAAAGACATGAACATTTAAGGAACTAAAAAACGTAATATATAAGAGCATATTTCAATGGTAAATATTTAAAAATATGTCAGAGTTCACAGCCATGTGAGGAAAGGGGCTCTGTCACAATTTATGGACTGAGTGTATGAAGTTCGTCCTTTAAAAAATATTTTGATAGTATCCCTTTCAATAGTAAAACAAGTATGTAACACATAGTATAATAAATATTATGTCTATAATTGCTGTATTTTAGTTATAGTTTAGGTGTATCTCTCTACAACGGGCATCAGTGTGGGTGGCTTGGCCCCTGGGGTGGCAGTCGTGGAAGGTGGTGAGAGGTGGGTCCTAGCTGAGAGACATTAGGTCACATGGGGACATGTCCACAGAAAGGACTGTGGGACCTCTGACTCTCTACTGCCTTCTATTATTTCAGTTTTTGCTTTGGAGACGGCGTTTCATTTTGCTGCTCAGACTGGTCTTGAACTCCTCCTGCCTCGTCTCTCCAGCACATGGAAGTGTAGCTGGGAAGCTGCACTGGCCTTCGGACTTTTGCGATAGGGTTAATTGATCACCTCTGTGTGCATGTGTTACCATCACGATGTGAGGCACGATAAAGGGCCCTCCCCGCAGCTCAATACGGTACACTTCCATTCCCTGGAGTCTACAGACTGTGGGATAAGGAAGCATCTTTTATTTTTAAAGTTAGTCTACTTGAGTACCCTGTAGTAATAATAGAATAAAAATGGGATAAAATGTAAAAGTAGTCATTACCATGTTATAAAGAAAAATTTGAAATGTCAAAATTTATAAAGAAATTGATCTTAAAAATACAACAGAATATTGTAAGATGAATACATTTTAGTACAAAATTTATCAATAAATAAAAAGCAAGAGAGTCCAACGGTGTTCCATAGAAAAATCTGAATGTTTGTAGATGCATATGTACGCCTTACACCACTCTGACCTAAGACAGTAAAGTTAAATACTGCGAGTTTAGAAGCATTTTCTCCCTTCTCATTTATGATTAAAATGAGCTCCAACTTAGGTTGATAGACACTTCTGAGTTTCAGAAACATCAGAGTATGTTTACAATTCAAATGATGGAGATCCTTGCAAAAGAAAAGGCCAAAGATGACATCACTGAAGTTTCAGAAAACTGGATGAATTAAAACAGCAAGCAACTCTTCAGGCATCCACACGGCAAATATGCTTAACTTGTGCCTGGTGAATTCCATATAACTACTGCTCCACGTCTGACACGCATCGCTGACCTCCACAGCTGATCCTAACTAGTATTCTCTCTCCTATACCAGGCACTGAACACCATTTCCCCCACACGCATCATCTCACCTGGTCTACAGCAGTCTCGTGACACTGTTTTACTATGCCTGTTATTCAAACTTATAGGTGATGGAGAGGCAGTATTTGGCTTCTGTGTATCTACTTTCAAGAAACTGAGCTAAAAAACAGACAACAGTCCAACATAGAAAATCGGGCTGAATCGCACAGAACTAACTAGGAGAAGTTTTAAGGTGCTTCACAAAGGCAACAGGCCCACATGGTCTTGAGAGGAATGCTATCCATGCTTTACAGAAGAGAAGGAAATTTCAAGGACTTTAATAAAGCACAAGACACTGTTGTCTAAAACAAAACAAAACAAAACAAAGGAGAACAAGACAAAAAAGCAGCATCATGAAAGATAGCTACAGACCAACTCACTCAGAAATACTAAATGAAATACTTACTAAGTAAAAATAATTCTACCACACACAAAGAAGACAATTATACAACAGCCAAGAAGTACAACACAGACATTTTAATCCTTGCTTCCCTAAGGGTCAACAAAGTTAATAAAGTAAGCAAAAGCTCTGATGAAATAGAGAAAAATTTCCTAATTCCTCTGTCTTCAGTAGTGTCTTGTGAATGCATGTTGAATTTTGTATGAAGCAGTTTATGAAGAAGGATTTTGGTATTTTGGAATCTAGGGTAGTCTTATTCAATATTATCACACTCCAAATTAATGTATATGAGATGAATCATACGGTTGCCTTTCACAAAATTCAACATCCATTAACAATGAAACACTAGAGAATACCAGGCTTCAAAGACATTGCCTCCTTTTTTATTTGCTCGCTTTATTTTTATGGTGACTTAGACTAATTCATGGATTCAGATAACTGAGAATTGGGTATTCGAATTATATTTCGGTCCTGCTGATGATGTGGACTTAGGACACAACAACGGATTTACTATACACCTCAATCCCATTAGAGACATATTCATCAAATAACACATGCATATCTTATTATAAAATTAGTATCTTATTTATGGTGAAAAATATTAGAGTCACAGCTACTAAATGAAGAACGTGGCGGGGCGGGGGGGGGGGTGCTGCTATGCTTCTATTGTGTGAACTGCAGGTATTAGCCAATGAAATCATATGATAAAAATAAACTAAGAGCCGGTGAGGGAGAGGCTGTGCTTATTTGAAGACGATCGAGTTGTATCATTACAAACTCCCAGGAAATCAACAGCACTAAGTAAAGTAACTTCATAAGGGATAAACAGTTTGCAAACAGAATAAATGACTTTTATGCTACACAATATATCATAAAGAAGTGAACCCTTGTCCCACAGTGCTGTAACGTGAGATTGGATGCAGTGCTTTACCGAGTTGCTGTTGTCAAGTTCCACTTCCTGTCGGCAGCAGGATCCAGGAACTAAGAGTAGCCGGAGGGATGTAAGGCAAGGCTGCAGCTGGGATGTTTCCCAGGGAGGTAGAGGGGCAATCTGAAGAGCTGAGGTTGCCTTGCACGAACTGAGACTGAGAAACAACCTAAGCATTAGCAGAACAGAATGAGCTGCAGACACACCAAGTCTGACGCCCACCATGCTTACAAGTGAGAAATCCAAGAAGCTAACAAGGCGTTCAACAGTCATCTAAACCACGATGTGCCTGAAGGGTGTGTCTGCATCTTCAGGAACACAAACTAGATGTTCCCAGCCCTGAGGCTCAGTGTGGTACTTGCTGCCACTACACACTAGTGAGTATCTGGACCTGCACTCTCTCAGCTAATTTACACTGAGAGTCTTTGGAGAGTAGCCACAAGTTTCCTTCCGTTGGCTTCTTGACGACTACAAACAAGCTGAAAAACGTTATAGCAGGCACAGGCTTTCTTTATTTTAGGATCTGAATTGTTGGGAAATGCTAGTCAAGATCCCTGATTCTGTGTGCATGTGCTTGTGGGTATGTGCATACCCAAAGGTGACAGTACACCCCCCCACCCCCCCCCCCACAGCAAAGCAATCCAGGAAGAAGGGCCGACAGCACTCCTTTCTTAGATGGACAGCTGGCTTTTCAACCCTCAGACAACAGGTGAAACAGTCTCCTTGCATTTATAAGCACTTTTCATGAGCCACTTCTAGTCAATTGACTGAAAACACTCTCATAAGATAACATATTTCTTTTGGGGAACAATTACTTCTACTTAGTTCTAATTTAGATCATGAAGATATATACTCCAGATTAATACCATTCTCCTAATACAGCTAGAAAAATTATGTTGTTACTGAGCACTGAAATATTAGGTGGATAACTCAGTTCAGGACCAGACCAATGGTATAGGTTAGAATTAAGATGTGTTAGAAGGGGGCTGGAGAGATGGCTCAGAGGATAAGGGCACTGTCTGCTCCTCCAGAGGTCCTGAGCTCAATTCCCAGCAACCACATGGTGCCTCACAACTATCTATAATGTGCTCTGATTCCCAATTCTGGTGTGTAGGCATACATGTAGAGAGAGCACTGTATTCATAATAATAAATAAATAAGTCTTATTTTTTAAAAAAAAGATGTGTTAGAAGGATCATGAAACTGGACTTCTAAGCACTTTGCACATGATCACGACTCAGTAAATATTTATTGGATGTGAATTGGCACCAAAGAGAAAACACAAACACCCTGAAAGCACAAAGCAATGTAGCACTGTTATTATACCATGTTTGCTATTATTAACATTTATTAACATGCTGACTCTTGCTGATTAGAGGACGGAATACTGAAACCAAGACCCTGTGGCTGTAAAGGTCCCAGGTCCAGGTGAGAACCTACTGCTACTATCATGCTGAATGGACATAGCACTAAAACAACTCTCAGTGACATCACTGAACCCTTGGTCTTTATCAGAGAAGCTTCTTCTTGCAGTAGATGGCACTTAGCGTGAAGATCCAAAATTGATCAACGTGCAGAGAATAAGACTGTGGCATGATCCACCGTGATGGAATGCCTGTGCCATCCCCTTCCTGGACCCCTGTCAAGGCTCAGGGATCAAAACCAGAGAGGATGCCAAAAGACTGTAAGAGTCAAAGGCAGCGCGTGACTTCGAGGAGACTTTTCCAGGCACAATCTGGGAGACGCCCAGATGAACTCACTGTGGCTGGGACAGTTTGCATAAGATCTACCCAAGGGTAAGCCAGGCCAAATCCCAGCTTGCAGAGGGTGAAGGGTCAGGAAACGCCATGCCTCCCTGGGAGCTATTGGCATTGATAGCTTCTGGGGAAGGGAGAGTGGTTGTCTGTAGGACTGTGTCCCTGATTAGACTGATCACTCTCTAGGGCAGACACACACCCAAGAGTATTTGGGAAACACAAAGTACACCTAAAGGTTGGTTTTGTTTGTTTGTTTGTTTGTTTGTTTGTTTAAGAGTGGGAACAAGAAGTTTGGTGGATAGGAAGGTGGGCGTAGACCTGGTAGGAGTTTGGATAGGGGAAGTGAATATGATCAAAATAAGTTGTACAAATTCTAAAATAGTTAATAAAAACATTTCAAGAGAAAAATATAGGAAAAAGCAAGACAAATGATGTCATCTTCATCTGTAAATAGCATAAAACTTGAAATTCACTGCCAATTACTCTACCCACAACTTTTCATAGGAGTTGGGTCCCAGATGAAGGTCACATTCTCTGTTTGTGACTGTATTTCTTAGGGTTTTTTGTTTTGTTTTGGTTTGGTTTTGGTTTTGGTTTTGGTTTTGGTTTTTTGTGACTGTATTCCTAACTTTCGTTGCTGAAACACATTAAAGAAGAAGAGTTTATTAGGCTTAGGGTACAGTCTATCAGTGCAGGAAAGTCATGTGACAGGAGCTTGAGGTGGCTTGTCAAAGAACACTCACAGTCAGGAAGCAAAACAGGCCAGGACCCCGGCCCGTAGAACGGTGCCTCCTCCATTCAGGCGAGTCCTTCTGCCTCAGTTAACCTCTTACAGGCACAGTGAAAATTTGCCTCTGAGGTGATGGTCGACCCTGTCTAGTTATGATGGGCGGATCTGGGCCCAGGGGTCCTGCTCAACTATGGCACCAGCCAAGGACAATATGTGCAGTAAACTTCGAATCCCTACCCAGATCTAGCCAACGGACAGGACATTCTCCACAGTCGACTGGAGAGTGGGGACTGACTTTCACATGAACTCTGGTGCCCCATATGTGACCACGTCCCTTGGATGGGGAGGCCTGGTGGCACTCAGAGGAAGGATAGCAGGCTACCAAGAAGACACTTGATACCCTATGAGCATCTACAGGGGGAGGAAGTCCCCCTCAGTCACAGTCATAGGGGAGGGGAGTGAGGGGGAGAAGTGGGAGGGAAGGAGGAATGGGAGGATACAAGGGAGGGGATAACCATTGAGAAGTAATATGAATAAATTGTATATATATGTATCACAATCATTCCTCACCACCTGCAGGACTATATTCTTTTTTTGTGGCTTTGACTCAGTTCTATATTTTGTATGATCCCCTGCAGCTTATTTTTTCAACCTGCAGCAGCTAAAGAGCCAACCCAAGAAAAATATATAATGGTTTCTAAAGGCACCCAGCATCAACTATTCAATACAGACCACCTCCAGATGCTATTGGTAGTCAGTGGCCATCACTCAAGGAGAGATGTATTTGCTGCTGCCATTATCTGAGTTAAGCACTACTCAATCGTAAGATATAGGGGCTTCTTCTATGAACTATAAGTAGAGCGAAGTTTCTCAGAAAGCCACAGAACCATCTGTCTCAATGGCAAAGAAGCAAGTGTAGGTATAGGTCAGGTTTTCTATGCTATAGAGGAAAAGCACATTTCTAATTTTATAGCTCTTTGGGCCTTTCTGCAAATGAAGTTGTATGACTTAAACTAGCTTCACAAATTCATCAGTCATGCCAAATTAGACTTTGATCTTTTAGGCAGAAAGAAAGACTAATTACTTACAAGCTCTGGTGCCTCCTGCCGCATTTAAAATGTTTAGGTCTCCAGCATTGCTTGATCACCTCCAGGTATATCACGTATTTTTAAACTAGTTATTACTGGGGTAGGCAGGGATTATACAGAAGGAGAGAAAGCATGAGGTACAGAGGAGAGGAGGGAGAGGGTGAGGGAGATGGAGAAAGATTAATTATATATATAGAGAGAAAACACAAAAAGCTCCCCTGAATTCTCATTTGTATAAATTTGCATGGGGCTGTTAATTAGTTTCCATTTCCTGGTTCATCTATTTGCATGCAAGGATAAATTAAATTCTATACCATTCCTAATTTCCTTAGGTCAATATATATGTGTGTGTGTGTGTGGGGGGGGGTTATTTAGTGGTGTCGAGGTAGAATGTCAAGTTACGAAGCTGACACAAGCAAGCATAGTATCATTGACACAGTCACAAGATTCACGAAAGGGAATGAATCTACACAGTCTCCTATGTAGACTACAGGAGGGAGGTTTCACTCTGGAAATAAGTATTCATAAAATTGACACTGAAGTTGTTACTCTGAAGAAAAACGAGGATGTCCTAAGTGAAGGAACATAATTTGAGTTATAAAAAATACATAAACATTAGCGAATGTAACATAGCCAAAGGGTAACAAAGGAGGATGGTTTAGAGGAATGAGCTAAGAAACTGGACCAGTAACAGGGTCCAGCAGTGGTGACCTGCCGAACCCTGACCTGGAAAGTCAGGAAAAGCACAACTGGGATTAAAATTAGGTGGACTATTGGAATATGAAGAAGTTACAAAAAAAGGATGTGTTAGGCAACCCACCACACCAAAGAGAGGATGAAGAGCAGTGTTGGTGGTGAAATAGGAGAGGAAGATTTAAATAAGACATGCATTAGGAAAAGGCTAAGAACTAACAGCTGGACTGGGAAATATTTCTTGACTATAGGATGTGGGCAAGAAGAGACACAGCTTTAAGGTCACAGCCTCCGAGCCAAGGAGGATAGTAGACCATCAGAATACGTGGGTCAAAGGCTCTTGAGGATGGAGTCTCTCTCTCTCTCTCTCTCCTCTCCATACACACACACACACACACACACACACACACACACACACACACACACACACACACATATATATGTTGTACAAAATGAAATTAGTTGTCCATAATGAAACCAATTATGACATTTTCACAGATAGATATATTTCCAAACTATTTCTGCCCACTCTTTTACATTCCCAGCATCCCCCTCCCACCTTTATTCCTTTCTGCTTTTCAAAATAATCTCCATTCTATTTCATGATCCCTTCACCTCCAGTTTCTCCTATGAGAGAAAGCATATGACTCTTGCCTGCCTGTCAGGATTTCACTGAAAAGTACAATTCCTACTACTATCCAGTTTTCTGCAAATGACAAGGTTCTGTCTTCACAGATGAGCCACATTCCATTCTGTCTGGAAGGCACATTCGCTTCATCTACTCATCTGCTGATAGGTCCTTGGGCTGATCCTATGACTCGGCTGCTGTGCCTAGGGTAGCAGTAATACTGGTGTGCCATTACCTCTCCTGCATGCTGCCATCAGTTCCTCCTGGTGGATTCCCAGGAGTGGGGTGACTGGACAGCATGGTAAACCTACTCTCAAGTTTGGAGGAACCTCCTAACTAACTTACATTGTTACTGAACTAACATATATTTCCACTGACAGTGCAGAAGGGCTCCTTTTCTCTCCCAGTCTCAGCAACATTTGTTCTTATTGCTTTCTTGATGATGGTCATTCTGGTTGGTATGAGTTGAAAAAAAATTCCCACATAGACTTAACCCTCATTTCTATAAAATACCTTTGTGTAATATTCATTCTTTCATCTGGGGTAACTAGAAAACAGATTAAAATTAAATCAAAACTAAACAAACAAAACTAGTGTTTGAAGGCACTAGCAAGCTGCTCTGGAAGCAAAGATTTGAGAGCCACGCCCCTCTCCCATCTTATGAAGCATTCACTTAAATGAGCCCTGTATTCTGTACTCTTTCCCCTCAGGGTCATTTGCCAATTCTTAATGGAAACTGACTAGGATGGAGGCAGGGCTGATAGGATGGAGGCAGGGCTGATGACAGAACGTTTTTAACTTGAAAGAGCCAAAAAGCCAAGTTTCCAAGTAACTGGTAAGCACACAGTCCGGGCCAGCGGTATGGTAAGCACACAGTCCGGGCCAGCGGTATGGTAAGCACACAGTCCGGGCCAGCAGTATGGCTCAGCAGGGAAAAGCGCTGCCTCTAAGGCCAACAACCTGAATTCAGTGGCCAGGAGCCACACGGTGAAGAGAGAGAGATCTGAGTCCTGTAAAGTTATTTCTCACCTTCATTTGCAAACCATGGCTTGCTTGTGTGCACATCTGTGTGCACACATTTGAGCACACCCCCTGCATCTCCACAATAAATGTACAAAAGATCACAACACAATACCATAAGAGTGTAGGTGCAAAAAATTACCAAGATAGCTAGAAATTTCCCCTTGAGGTATTTTCTGCTTTGTTGGAGGGTAACTTAGAAAGATGCAAAACAGTATCTGAAAAGAAAATTGGGCATGGGGTCCCAATAGCAGGAGAAGCCTCAGTACACACTCCAGTTGTCCCTGACTAATAAAGATTGTTCAGGACAGAAAGAGAGACAATTAACAACACCAGTACAGAGTAGAAAGGGAGATCACGGGAGTCACTAGCATATAGTTACCTAAGTGAGATGGACAAAGTTCTTAAAAACTAGAAAGAAAGTGTGAACAGTGAGATATTTTTAAAGAAAATCTTAGGTGTGGTTTCACACGTCCTGTCTTCCACCAACCTAAGGAAGAAGACACGGCATCAGACCTCCTATGTCTTCTTATGAAGTCAACATGACCTTCAGTTTGGCACAATGTTAGAAAACTAAGATTCAATTACAAGAGTCTCCTCACAAAAAGAAATTGATGATTGCTAAGCCATCAGCACTCGATAGGTAACTGCCATGCAGCTCATGCAACCCCAGTCTCTACCCGGAGACTCCAGGAGGCATGTGGTGACACGATGATGCAGGCTTGCAGTGTGAACAGGGATGCCTTCCTGTCCTTCTGCCGAGACTGCAGCTCTACTGAAACAAAAATTCCCTGAGATCTGAGTTCCTCTGGTGATGAAGGAGAATGTTGAATTAAGGAGGAAAGACATTACAATGTAAAGGTCAGCGGTCTACTAATTCTGTTTAAAGCCAGCTAGAAGTCAGCATAGCTTTCATTTATTACTATTTAGCTGATCACAGACAGCTTTTTTTTTTTTTTTTTTTTTTTTTTTTTTAGGTAAGCAATTCAATAGTCAGTTCTCTTGGATGGTCTTGTGTAGCACTTGCTTATATGACAATCGCATCTGTGACAACCATCAAGAGAGAGTCTTGTACCGTGAGCTTTGATGTGCTGTCACGGATTCCCACTCATCAAGGCTGGGACAATACGTGATGTGTCGTCCACCAGCTCTTGACTCATGATAACTCCGTTGTGTTTAACAAAGAGTCATGCAGGAGCTTCCAAAAACTAACTCGCTTCTCAAAATTTAATAGTAAAATATGTATATTCTAATTTTAAAGAGACACTGATTGGCGTCGCCTAGAATTTACGTGAACAAAATACAATACCAGAAAGTAATCAGTATGAGAGGTTCTGCTTGACTCAATAAAAGACAAAATAATTATAAATATAAATAGCACACCAGTGTGTGCTTGTGCATTTGAACATGTGTCACAGGGCTTGCCTTCGGCTGTATGTTGCAGCACTGGTGTCATGACTGTGTACATGTGTTCATTAATAACAAGTGCTATTTAATTGTTCAGAAGCAAGAAGAATCTTGCAATGACTTCTGCTTATGTAGTGTTTTATCTTTCAAACACTTTCCACATCTACTAAGCAACTGATACTGTCACAAAAACCATTGTGATGCATAGGTGACACTCATAAGCTTGTGATAAGTTATTTGTTAATTAAAACTGTATTTTTTCTCTTATTTTCATTAGAGCAAGAGAGCTGGTTGATCTTTATAATCAAAAAACTTTTATTTTGTGTTTTTTTTTTCAATAAAAGGGACTAAGTAGTCTTCATAGCAGTAATATATCAGGTTCAGAAACAAGTCCTCCCCCCGGTGTGTGTGTGTGTGTCTGTGTGTATCTGCATGTGTGTCTGTGTGTCTATGTGTGTGTGTGTGTGTGTGTGCGTATGTGTGTGTGCGTCTGTGTGTGTATGTGTGTGTCTGCGTGTGTGTGTGTGTGTGTGTGTGTAGGAGAATTTGAATTTAAGAGTACAAAGCATTAGCAAGAATGCCTAGGAAATATATCATCTTGTTGCCATCTACTTTATAACTAATTTGTTCTGACAGTGTCTTTGGTAGTTAGGCATCTTAGGGGTGACGGTATCTACTACTCTCTACTCCCCTTGAAAACATGCAACAGCAGACCGTTTCTTTGTCCTTTTAAAAACAACATTCTTATAATAAGTTTTTCCTCTAATGGAGTAGCAAAGCATTCATGAGTACAGCACTTATTGCATCGAGGATGTGATTGCCTCATGTTTCCTTAGTCGGTGTGCTATGCTATAAAATGAGCATCTCTTCTTTCTGTTAAGGCACCAACAAGAGCCGAGGTCCATCCATCCACCCTTCTACTCTCTCAGCTCTGCAACTCACACGAGTGGGACAGTATTACTGGAAAGGGTCAATAAGTTGATGGGGTAGAAGTCTGCAAGAGTCAAGGAAGTAAGTGAAGCTTGTGACTAGAAGGGCTGGTTCCCACACCAGCAGTGAGGTCAGTTTCAAAAAGCTTGTTCCCAGTTCACAAGGTCAGAGTGAATCACGAATGTAAGTGGGCATATAATAGAAGGTTCTGCTGTCTCTTCTGCTGTCAGTCTTTCCTGGTCCAGGGAAGATGTCCCACATGATGATGTAATTGCTCTCTCCAGTGATGCAGCTGCCTGTCTCCAAGGTTTGTCTTTGTTCTTATTCAGTGTCTTTAATGCACAAGAGCCGAGAGCTGGGGATAGAGTGTAGGGCTGGGGATGGGGTGTAGGGCTGGGGATGGGGTGTAGGGCTGGGGATGGGGTGTAGGGCTGGGGATGGGGTGTAGGGCTGGGGATGGGGTGTAGGGCTGGGGATGGGGTGTAGGGCTGGGGATGGGGTGTAGGGCTGGGGATGGGGTGTAGGGCTGGGGATGGGGTATAGGGCTGGGGATGGAATATAGGACTGGGGATGGAGTGTAAGACTGGGGATGGAGTGTAGGACTGGGGCTGGGGATGGGATGTAGGGCTGGGGATGGGGTGTAGGACTGGGGATGGGGTGTAGGACTGGGGATGGGGTGTAGGGCTGGGGATGGGGTATAGGGCTGGGGATGGAATATAGGACTGGGGATGGAGTGTAAGACTGGGGATGGAGTGTAGGACTGGGGCTGGGGATGGGATGTAGGGCTGGGGATGGAGTGTAGGGCTGGGCATCATTGGGGAAAGTGTGACTACTCCCTGGACCTAACTCTCCCCAGTCACCCGCCTCCCACTCCTTCCATGTCACCCTGGTTTTGTTGGGGCCTGTAATGCACCACGCCATCCCTTATTCAATACATTCTGTATGTAATAGCTCATGTTCTCTTGTTCTTTTTTTTTTTTCTTTTTCTTTTTTGGTTTTTGGAGACATGGTTTCTCTGTGTAGTCTTAACTGTTCTAGACTTGTTTTGTAAACCAGGCTAGCCTCGAACTCACAATGATCCAGCTGCCTCTGCTTCCCTAGTGCTGGTATTAAAGGCATGTATCACCATGCCCACTGTACTTTCTTGTTTTAAAGAAACACAGAACTATCTAAGTAATATTACCCCAGATATGGAGGCAGTAGACATCCCCAAATGTGTAAAAGTCGCTAAAAAAAAAAAAGGTAAATTCCTGGATCAAGACTCAAGCCAAAGGTAAAACTTAAGACTCTTTTTTTTTCTCTTTTTCTCACATAGGAAACTTCGATGTGTCTTTATAAACCATCTTTGAATTTCACTCTTGTTACTTTAAAATTTGTCCAATCAATGCTCCTTCACTTCCTTCTGTGTTGCATCAGCGTTAGGCTACTGAAAAACTTTGAGAAATAACATAAAAGAGAAGGGAAAATCTCTCCAAATGTGATAAAATTTTACACTTTACATTCAGAATCTCTACATTTTCTTTTGGTGTTTATAAACCTTCTGTGAATTCGGGCCAGTTTTACTTTTGTTTTAAGTAAACCCAGAAAAGATTTTGAGTGTGAAGATTAAGGTCTTTGCATAGTTTAATACTGAGACTAGTGGGTACTTGATTCAAGAAATTACAACTGCAAAATATCTTCTAGCATAAAACCTAAACATT
Organism: Acomys russatus; assembly: GCF_903995435.1. NCBI lineage: Eukaryota > Metazoa > Chordata > Mammalia > Rodentia > Muridae > Acomys > Acomys russatus. The sequence goes on along the minus strand of NC_067166.1, from coordinate 34,630,277 downwards.
TGTTGTGTTCTCTGCAGGTGAAATCCCAAATCTGTTACCTGAAGTTTCTATAGATGGAGACACCAAGATGGTAGTGGTGAGACTGTCTGGTTCAAAGGAAGGTGGAAAGCTTTCTTTGAGAAGACACTAAATGGGCTTTATCCTTGCCATGTGAACTCAACAGCAAAATTCACCATTGATTGTTTATCAAAATTCTCATAGTGATCTATCTGACTTGCCATTTATTACTATTTGTCTAATCCGGATAAACAGTTATGTTATGACATGATCTACTGTTAACTACTTAACACCTCTCACCAGAGAAAACTGTGCCACTCCAGAGGTAATCAATGGTTTTTATGTTTAAAGGAATGCATGGCTGGAGAATGGTCAGGTTCACAACATACACCAGGAAAGCAAAGATCTCCTGAAATGTCTGCACTTCCGTCTCTCTTTCCGCCCATGTCCACCATCTACCAGTGAAGCTACAGTCGGACTAAGAAAGCTCCGTGTGCTGCCTGGATGTACTCACAAGTCACCACGAACGAGTCCGTAGATCTGCGGCATGCTCTGACGGTAGAGGCCTCTCAAAATCACCATGAGGAGAATCACCACAAAGGATGGAAGGCCCCAGCTCAGGAGGCAGAAGAGCAGGTATCGCCTCTCCGTGTGTTCATCATTCATCACCAGCATGTACCAGAAGTTCACAGACTGGGGAAGGAAACAACATGAGCAGGCTCTGGATTAGTGGCACTGACACAAACTCTGCTAGTGTAGACAATACAGAGTTACTTGGTAACACGGGGTAAACACCAGCTTAACAAAAAACCAGTTTGAGTTGGATTTTTGTAAGCTAAAATATTCATTTATTTCACATTTTCAAGAAATTCAGGGAACTAAAAAAAAAAATCTCTAGGAACATAGTTTAGTTCACTGTCCTTTTTCTTGTCCCGATTTTGTTCTCCTTTACACTTTGTCATAATCTTCTGAGACTGTCTTGTAAATGTGACTCTGAGAAAACAAACACTGCCATGCAAACTACTTTCCATCAAATTCATGATGAGGATAAAGAAATGGCTCTGAGATATCAGGATTTTTGATACTTTTTGTACAATGAGCACTTAAAACACGGGAGGGCCAGCCACTGTTCCAGGAGGTGGAGAGTCCCCTTGGGGAGGGCCAGGCTCCATGGTAAGTAACGTGTGTGTGTGTGTGTGTGTGTGTGTGTGTGTGTGTGTTATAGAATCAAAACCACAATGTGACTGTGAATGGAGAAAAACGTCCCAATCAAGGAAGATTGTGAAGACCAACAGAGTCAACTAACTGAGGACCATGGGGGCCTCAGAGAGATGGAACCACCAACCAAAGAGCATGCATGGACTGGACCTCAGTCCCCTACACATATGGAGCTGATGGGCAGCTAGGTCTTCATGTGAGTCTCTTAGCAATTAGAGCACGGCCCGTCTCTGACACGGACTCTGTGACCTGCCTACGATCGCTTGTCCCTAGCTGGACTGCCTTGTGGAGCCTCAGGGGAAGGGGATGCGCTTAGTCCTTAGACTTGATGTGGAAGAAGGGGGGGGGGTGCTCACTTTTTCTGAGAAGGGGAGGGGGGAGGAGGGAAGGGGATGCGAGGGTGGCAGAGATTCTAACAAGAGGGTCCAAATAAGTCAGAGAAACATGTATTTTATATTAAAACCATATCGTGTTATCTTCTAGTTAGTATAAAAGTACACAAGGGAGAAGAAGTGCCTTGAGTTAGGAGGATGTAGAAACAGATTAGACAGAATGAGGAAAAATAAAGCATGTAAATATTATTATTGGCCCCAAATACCACATCAAGTATACGCCAAAGTCCAATCTAGAAGGTCTGTTTTCCTTCCTTGTACTAAATAACAGCTAAGTAGTAATGACAATTATGTACTGATGCCTTACTTAGTTGTCACTTAGTACAGAAACGGCATCATATCTCCTTTCTGAAAAATCCTTCCTCCTCGAACTAATATGGTGGAATGCGGGTGTAAGTGAATTACACACACACACACACACACACACACACACACACACGTGTCCCATGAGGAGGACCAGCACATGCAGTCTCTGTTTCCTGGGGCACGCACGGTTACTGGGATGAGTAAGTGCGGGGTGGTGCATGCAATGTGCTGAACACACATATTCACCACCGGAAAATGTGATCAGATTTCTCAAGTCTCCTAGCAGGATGTGGAAAACGATAAATAACTTAAGCCCCAAACTAGTCATGATACAGTGTGAGACCTTTCTAAGTGGAAAACAAGCACATCTAATGCGTGTGGGAAGGCTTTCAGATGCTGTTTACTGAGGCTTCTGAGCAAGATCCTATCTGGCCCATTTCAGCCTTGAGGGATTTATTCTAGGCTAAACTTGGGAAGAATAAAAATATTTGGTTCCTTGGAGATTTTTGTCTTTGAATTTATTTCCTTATCTTTATGGACATCTGCATATAACTGTAGTTATCAAAGCATGTTTTGAATTGTTGCTTATGCAAATTTGTTCTAACTCCTATTTCAGAATGATTAAGCCCCAGGGCATGTGTTATTCCCAACCTCCACTTGTTTCTTTGTACACTTCGCATCGTGTGTAGACAGACTCAAGGCAGCAGACTGTGGCGTGTCCTGAATGCTGAGGTAGGCAATGTGGGTACTTCCGGATGAAAACTCACCCCACCAAAAGATGGCTAGAGAAGCGCCCCAGTGAACAACTTCTCAACTTATTCAGCACAGTAGAGCTCAGGGTATTCCCAACATGTCTGCTTTCACACAGACTAGGATTTCTCAGCTAGGACAACTGAACCTTGTGGTGACGTTGCAGCCACTTGTAGACATTGGCCACAGGCTTATCTAAGGGAGAGATGGTAAGGTGAGGTAACTGTTTCCTAGTTCACTCTCGCAATGACCTGATTCAGGACAGAGAGCTTCGAGGGGCCTAAGCTTTTGGCAGTTTGAAAAACGTGAATGCCTTCCTAACAGAAGCCAAATCTACTAAAATACACTACAAAGGAAGCTTTTCCCATGATGTGCCTTTTTTGACATTTAGAATAAAGTATTACAAAGGAGGAACTCTGGGTTTAAGGAGAGGAACACTGAAGTCACGCGCAGTGGCACAGGCCTCTAATCCCAGTACTCAAGAAGTACGAAGAAGAGCTAGGAATTCAAGGTTACCCTCAGCAATGGCCAGTTTTAGGCTAGCCTGAGCTGTACAGGACCTCATACTAAATAAGCAAATAACCCAAGACTAATTATATTTAAGATTTATTTCCACAGAAGTTCATATAAATACTGATATTAGGATCTTGTGCATAAAAACTTATTTTCTTATCTTTCCACAACACACACATGTAATTTACATGAGAGATATATGTTCCTAAAGAAGTGTGTGTATATATATGCATATATGTGTGTGTGTGTACTCTCTCTCTATGTGTGTGTGTGTGTGTGTGTGTGTGTGTTTAACTTAGTTTTTTTTTTGTCTTCTAAAACAACTCTCTCTGTATGTGTGTATACATATATATATTATATACATACAGAGACAGAGACAAATTTCGCCTCTGCGCCTATTCTTCTATGGTAACATTTAATAAACACTGAAAAGGTTATTAATATATAAATGGCTGAAGCCTAACAATAAGCTGTTGCAGATTAATTTTTGTACCTTGTATATAAAACCAAATTTTATGGTATCTGGTAAAATGCTTTGCTTATTAAATCTCATTAAAGATTTTTAATGAGAAAATGAAACGAGTGAAGATGCACGTATTTTGAATATCATTTTATTTGGTTTTGATAATTATGATTTGAAAAAGCTGTAAATGTTCTCCCATATATGTAAACATGTGTATACGTGTGTGCATATACTTTAAAAGCTTTGCTACAAAAGGAGTTTTAGAAAACTTGATAACTTTAATCAAACTCTTTTTAACTGGAACATGAGTTAATTAGTGAAAACTTAAAGATATTAAATGCAAAACATGAATTTAATGAATACTTATTAAATAATAAACATAGACCTTGTGAGTTAATGTACACCGAACTATTTTAATTCGGACAATTTGGTGCTGTATTATTTAGTGCTCCCTGTCTCTGTGTTGCTCTCCTTCTGTCTGTCTGTTTGTCTGTCTGTCTGTCTGTCTGTCTGTGGGCCTGTCTGTCTGCCTGCCTGTTTGTCTTACTCCTTCTCACAGGGTATATAAAAAATACATTTCCAGAATTAGTAACTAGGGCTGGGAAAATTTTAATTGATTCCCTTTAAAGCACACAATAACTAAATATATAAATAAGATTATTTAGAATATATATATTCTAGAATATATATATGAATAAAGACTGTGTCTAAAGCAATTGGCTATATTACTCCATAGACATACTTTCCAAGTATCTACACAAGAAAATCAGATACACACCTTGTTAACTGTTTTAGTTATCATAGGTCAGAGTTATGGTTTTATATATTCTATAAACACAAATTCATTAGTTTATTACTACATCTCCATATAAGTGTTAGTATGTTGGTAAAATATAAAGAAATGCCATGTGGTGTAGGCTATATTGGCTATTTGAACTCCGCAAATTTCATCCAAACAAAGATTGCTTCCATGCTGTTGTATAATACTCCATTACTAATTGTTTCACTAGGATCACTGGGCAGATTTACAGCATCACAGTTAATTTGCAATCACACATGACACCAATTCTGCCTATCACTGTATGTTCTTCATCATTCATTCCAGATGCAAATCTGAGAATTGCTCCCATGTGTCCTTGCTCCACTTTTTCTTCCTCTTAGTATTTATTGCATTAAAAGAACTGCAAGGCTTTTTGAGGCTTGATAATTCAGTATTTCCTGGGTATGTCATTTTTATCTTGGTAGTTATCAGTGTTGTCTTCAATACTTTTGAAGTCTTGTCAAATTAAATCAATGGCAAAGGAAACCTATGGCTAATTTTAGCATTTCCCTTCCTGTTGTTACACTCCAGAACTTTCTGCTAAGGAATAAAGAATCTGTCTGTCTGTTCCTTCACAGTCAGGCTGTGGAGAAATTAAGGCACAGGATAGAAACGCTCAAGGAGAAGTTTAAGTGTTTCTAGTCTATTCTACCAATTTAAGAATACATTCTTCAGAGAAACTCTACTTCAAAATTAAAACAACACGTTTCGAATTAAGCTGCAACCTTTGAAAGAAGAGAAACAGATTGCAGCAACAATACAAGCCTCTCATGTCTTTTGTGATCGAAGCAGATTGCTCTACAGCAATTTAACTTGACTCTAATGATCACGAAACTGAGCCAAATGAGCACAGAAGCAAAGTCACATCTCCATTTACCTCTATTGTATATGGATATTGCAAACAATCACAGTGTAAATTACACTTCTTCAACTAATCCATGATCTGGTAAACCAGTTGAAAGCAGGTCTTATGTGACCATACACCATAAAAAGCATAATTTTTTATGAATTCACTCTATAGATATTCTCTAAGCAAAAATACTGCTTATATAAAAAAACTACCCTCAACCATAATTAAAGACTATAAAATAAATTGCAGAAAAACTATATTGTAGCATAGAAAAGTGTACAGTTGAACACTGCGAAAGTAAAGATTTCTAAACATAAATATATACATACAGTCACATACAAAAGTATATACAATCACAAGGAGACACATGTGTGCTTGTTTATAGATTTATAAATGTTTGTCTACTCATGGAGTATTTGCGGAGGCATACAGGAAACCATTAGCAGTGTTTACCTTCAGGCATGGCATTTGGGATAAAGCAAAAAACAATGGCCAATACACAAAAAAGCAGGAAATAGATGTACTATTGATTTGACATCACTCTGAAGTGCTTTTGTTTTGTAACATTAGCATATGCTATCTCAAAATGAAAGAAAATGAAAACAACCAGCCAGCAGCATGGAGGAAAAACATCCCAACATTTTAAGTTCCCAGCGTCACTCTAACTTATAGTAAACATGACCCCGGTGACTTAAGGAAGTAGGAAACGATTTCAGTGGTCACACTGAGTGATCTTACAAACAGAAGGGCAGGCCAGTTATCCTTGGCCGAGTAGGGAATTTGTGAGTTGTTTGTTTCAAAGCCAAATAAGCAAACTTTGCTGTTTCTACACTCCCACCACTTGCTCTGGTGCCTTGGGCCGAGCAGGCTTGCACTCTAACAGGTCACAGAGGCTTTGCAACTGGTGTGCTCCTCCGCTGAAAATCACCCTTCTTTCCCCATATCAAACATATATCCCCCTTTAAAAAAAAAAAAAAAAAAAAAAGAAAGATATAAATTGAACTGAAAAAGCAGACCGTCGCAGCATGCTTCCAGATCTCTGCGTATTTTAGCCCCTCATCTTACCCTCCTCACCAGCACTCCAAGTGAATGTACGGAGTGCATGCTCCGGGCTGGGCACAGAGCCAAATAGGTTCATATTTTCAGTTTGCAAAGGTGGTGTGGATCCGTAACCTGATCTACCAGACAGGCTCGGAGAAGTTTTATAACTTGTTTATCAATAAGAGGTCTCGCCTGGCAGTCTAAAGGGAATCTCAGTTTACCATAGGGTGTTGGAAATAGGTGACAGAAAAGTAAAGCGGGAATGTGATAAAAATAAATAAATAAATCAACAGTTCGTTGTTTTAAAATGTTTAAGGGTATTTTATTATCTTATTTGTGTGCATATTAATGTGTGTATTGTGAGGGTGCACAGGTCCACGATGCCCTGGAGTCGGTCTCTCATTCCAAGCATGTGGGTTCCAGTGGTCGGACTTCGGTTTGATCTTGACAGCAAGGATTTTGCCCACTCTCTGGCCCACACTGATAATTCTGGTGCTCTTAATCCAGTGATTAAAAATTAATGACTAACTCACTGTCATTAGGTTACTCACATATAACATCCAATTCCTTCCTGCACTGCAAAAAAAGAATATGAAGGCTAACATTCTTTCAAGGTCTTTCTTAATTTTCACCTATTTTATGTGTGCCGGTGCTTTGCCTGCATGTCTGTCTGTGTACCCCACAAGTGCTTTTCCAAGTTTTGACTCAGGGTTGGACTAATACTAGTTCATCTCGCTACACAGTGCTCTTAAAGGTAGGCCTAGGCTTTTAAACCATGGCTTGAGCACACAGCATTTTATAAATGGAAAGTACAAGTTGGTAAAAATGACAACCTCTGGCTATAAAATGACTTATTAGAAGGAGCCTTACCTAAGATACAGAAGTTATTGGATTTTCCCCCTGCGGTCACACCACAAACCATGAAGGCTGTGTGCTGTACCATGTGAAATGCATTTATTTCACTGCCTCTTGCAATCATTTTCCTAACTCACGAGCCACACCGTGATTAGTCTACTGCATAAGCATCAAGCCACAATCGAATTTCTTTGCTGACCAGAAACGAAGAAAGACATGGAATAAGCCAATCTCCATTGCCTTTGGCTGAATCTTATATAGCGTCTTGCTTAATACCTCCCAAAGGAGGGACTCCACTTGAAATACATGTGAACGTCATCTCTCTCTGTTTGAATGTACTTTGGCGATTTGATTCACGATGCTTCCGGAAACAGTCTCTCCAACTCGGAGTGTATTATTGGCTGTGAACGTTCTTAACTTGAACGGAATTTTCATTGGGTAGTATTTGGTTCATTTTCTCTGGTTCTGCCAAACGCAGATGCCTGGTCCAGGCTTTATCTCCTGCAGTACGTCTCCTGGTATTGCACATAGACGCATTTCCCTAGCCCCTTTCCACACTACTGCCTTCTGACTTCCTCACATGCTAGGATGTGAACTGTGAACATGGTTCCCGCGTCCCTAGGATGACAGTGCATTATAGACCACGATGCAGGCACAGTGGCCTTCGTACCGTTACATGTAACCTAGGTCTGTGTGGTATTCTGCTCACGCTTCACGTTTCCGCTGAGTTTAGGTTAAAGTGGAATTTCAGCCCTCTATATTATGTTTAATCAGCGATATCGTTCTGGTAGGGTGCAATCTGTAACTGCAGGGTCTCTGTACGGCTTCTACCTTGAATCTTCAGGCGAGCAGCTTCCTGTTGTACCTACGCGCTTATCTCCGTATTTCTTTACATCTGATAAAGCAGTTTCCTGTGCTTTCATCTAAGTCCTCAATCAGAAACTCACAATATGTCAGGGACAGGGACAGAGGAGACCTTCAGCACAGCACTGCAGAATCAGTCCAGCCAGAGAGCAACAACCTGCACTGTCATGCATTAAAACCTTCAGCTACAAATGTATTCTAATTTCAGGAAATATTTCAGTTTTATGGTCATGGCTTAGATTTATTTTTTTTTTAAACCTGTTGACAGAGATATTAGAGAAAATGGCATATTTTCAATGACTGGAGGTGCTGAAAGCTTTATAAAGCACTAATGCTAAGAGTCATAAATTACCATCTCCATATGCAGATGTGTACACAGCGGAGGACAAGGTTAGAGCCCTACTTCAGGACACCCCTCCACCCACCCCCCTCCCTGCCCCGGGTCACTCTACATCACTGGCACTTTCTGCTGTTGTTAGCAATTGGAAACTTCGCCTCTTCTTCAGTGCTCCCAATGTCAGGACAGGAGGCCACTGTCCATCAGACACTCTTGGGAACACAGGCTTCCATTGCTTGCATTCCTGACGACTGGCGCCTACATCCTAAAGTTCTACACCCACAAAAAGGAAATCCCCAACACTGTTTACTTTGTTGCTACAGACATTTCTCTATTTAGTAGGATCCTTCTCCGCTCCTTCTGGTTCAGCTAACACTAGTAACCGGCTTTCCCTAACCACTCTTCCAACCTACCACAAACAGAGGCATCTTTCTAAAATCTAAATCTAATCACATCCGTCCCTTTCTTCAAACAAATTTCTATGATGTTGCAGAGAAAACAATTCAAGTTCTTACTCTACAGGGCCCATATTCCATGATGCTTTTTCTGTTTTCAGTCTTACTAGAGATTTGCCTCACTTTTCCAAACATTGCTGTCTGGTGCAGAGCTCCTTAGAGATATCGTATTCACACTCTGGGACCACTGTGGTGGTGACGCGGGGTTATTTCTACTTCAGTACAGAGAATCTCAGGTACTCAGACCCATCCCACCCCACCCCCGCCCAGAGTCACTGGAAAGGAATGGGGGTGGGCAGTGAAGGAGCTACCAACCTGGATGAGCATCCAACTAAACTGGCAAAGATACAGGTAATGTGCCACAGCAGCCACGGCGGAGCAGCTCTCCTCGCTCAGTTGGGGACTTGTGTACGCAGATGCCAGGAACACAATCTGCAAGAAACAGGTAGTTCTATTTTAAGTCACACTAAGGTAAATGAAGACCATCCAGAGACTAAGCCACGTTCTCATCTGCATGTGTAAGGGACTGAGTCAAAGGCAGAGTTGACCTGCTGCCAGAATCACAGAATAAGTCGACCTCATGGGGCAAATGTGGGAACGTATGTGTTTCTAAGAACCAATAAGTGACAGAGCATTATGTTCTGTGTTGCTCTAAGGCTCTCAAGAGCAAAGTCTCAAAGTAAACCACATTCTTGTCACTACTAAACCAAAAGCAAAGCCTTGAAATTTGTTTACTCCAGCTAGGCAGGGAAGAAGAACTGCTGTGGAAATGCCATTCCTGGCTAGACAGACAAGGAAATAAGAAGAATCCTTGACTTTATCTCACCTGCAACCTCTTGCCAGGTAGCAACATGTGGAACAAATGGGTTTCAAGCATACTTACATTTTCAAGCCTTAAAGTTACCTGAATAGTGATGGGGTCCATTATCATATTCAAGCCTGTGTCCAAGAGTCACCCTTACATCAATGATGACTGTTTCCACACTACTCCCCCCCCCCCCCAAGCACACTTGAATGTTAACTCTTTTTGTAAAAAGAGTCCTCATCACCATCCACATACTGTGAAATCATCATCATCAACATCACCACCACCACCACCACCACCACCATCATCATCATCATCACCATCATCTCACTCACTGGAATATAATCTGCACAAGAATAGAAATTTTTGCTCTTTTGATTCTTTGCTGAAGTTCAAATACCAACTATTTGGCATCTGGTAGAACTCAATGAACACTTGTTGAATAAATTATCAAATCAAGTAGAATACGACTTTGTAGTCTTCCAATATAAGACTACTACATCAAATTATATAATGAAAACCTCAAAAAAAAGAAAAGAAAAAAAACTTCAGTTAACGAAAGAAAGGTTGGAGCAGCAATATAACACTACAACGTCTGAGCAAATAAACTCAGCTTAATTTCCTCACCAGTAAGAGCAGTAAGTTGGCAAAAAGTAAATGCAGACCTTTTCTATTTTAAGATTCCTAACTTAGCCAGGCGGTGGTGGAGCACATTTTTAATCCCAGCACTCGGGAGGCAGAGGCAGGTGGATCCCTGTGAGTTCGAGGCCAGCCTGGTCTACAAAGCGAGTCCAGGACAGACTACACAGAGAAACCCTGTCTCAAAAAAAAAAAAAAAAAAAAAAAAAAGCAAGCAAACAAACAAGATTCCTACTTTCTGTTTATTCACTCCTGGCCTAGCTATCTTCAATGTGCACCGTTAAAACCAGCAAATGCCAACCTTTAAAGTAGGAACTGTATACTCACTGTGCACTGTTTCTTAATAACCTACTAAAAAGAGGTGCAACCCACCCCCAAATAAGCAACAGAATCGCATTTCCAGAACACAGCACACAGTAGCTTTTGGGTCATTATAACTTGTCCTTGGAGCATGTTTAGATTTTCCTGAACTTCAGCCCTTGTGTAACTTCTGAATTATAAAATATACATCGTATAAATATAAACTCATAAATGCTCACTGAACACCTTATAGGGACTGAGCACCATGGCTTGGCCTTAAAAACTCCTCAGAGGCAGAAGTCTGTGTGAGCTCCACCCTGCACCCCACAGACTCATTATGACAATTTGTCTTGAAGCACAGTGGCACCTCTTTCCATAGGAGCGCCTCCAACAATGCCAGGCTTCTCAATTTTGGACTCTGTGAGATGAACTGTGTAGAAATTTGATAGTTTTGTCACACCCGACCTGAATAGTTTGTTGTGAAAATTAATCATGCAAATTATAACTGAGAACGCGTATATTTAAATTTAAGCATTCTGTGAAACTGTAGATGGTATGCTAATTTAAATCTGTTTTCCTAAAGCTGTTCTTAGAATCAAATCACTGCAGGCTATTGTTTAAAACATTCTCTGCTTCCAGAAGATAGTTTAACACCCCAAATTCCATTTGTAGGGTGTGCCATCTTCTTTTTTCTTTTTAGATTTTAATCTTTCTTTCGAAGTTATAAGAACACCATTACGCTTCTGTGAACTATAAAAGCTGTTTCAATCTGCTTTTTGGATATTGAGGATTCCTTCTCCGTTGTGTGGCATAAAATTAGTAAACGAGACAAAATGATCTACCTTAACCTTTGACAAAGATGGGCTAAGAGTACGTCAGACGCTTACGTGTCATGTGAACAGGCCTACCCCAGATAATTTATTTAAATATTGAAACAGAACAATGTAAAATAAAACGTGATCCTCACACATGTGTAGCTCACAGAACCTGAGACTGCATTACTTGAGAACAGACGGGCTCTTAGTGGTGTTCTTTCCACCAGGATGAAGATGATTTTCATAGCTGCACTTTGAGATCAATTCAGTTGAACACAGTAAGAGCAAAAGAAGGGATTCTTCAAAGGTTTCCAGTCATCTGTATGCTGAGCCTTGCTGTGCCTGCCCCTCTTAGAGCACTGTGCTGAGCAAGAAGAACTGTTGCCAGGCCAGCCATCCTGTGTGCCCACACACAAAAGTTACCTACGAATGATGTGAAGCTATATTGTTTTTTATCTTGATTTAATAAACAACAAAAGCAAGTCCTGTGTGATATTTAACACGTTTGCAGATCACTGGAATTCCAGAGTCTGGTGTTAATATTTTAAGGCCAACCGTCTTTCTAGAACGAAATGATGTTGTCTACAAGACTGGACCAGGAAGAAGCTTCATCTCAAACTGCTGAAATTCAACTGATTCTCAGTCTGTATTAATTCGTGGCTCACCACAGGCTCCTAAAAGGCAACTGAAAATGATGCCAATGGCACCTGCAATGCTGTTCTCATAACGTACATGCATCATAACAGAAGATGAATAATATAGGCTCCCTGGAAGACTATCTGACCTATCATTGATTTAAAATGAAATAAAGTTATCTTCTCCTTCTGGTGGATGACAGCTCTACTGAGCCAAGGAGGGGAATAGAGATGTATGTGTCTCTGCTTCCTGCTAAATAAAATCTACTAATAAATGTTGAGCTTCCTGTTTATCTCAATTCTTAATACTTCTTGGGACACAGGCTCCTCCTCCCCCGCAGTGCTGTGGAGATTTTTTTTTTTCCTCATTCTTCAAATGACTCCTCCACAATGACTCCTCCACTCCTCAGCTGTCCCAAACCTGCTCAGTTTTGCTGGGGTGGGTCAGCTCCACCTGCCTGCACTAGTCTTGCTGGCTTTCTAGACTCTTCCATTTTAAAAAGGAGGACACTAGTAGTCAACAAGCCAAGGGTAGTTCTTCACTTGCAGTAGGCTGTCTATGGTGGAAAGCAGTTACGTGCATACCGTTAATAAGAATGTGGCCAATGTTTATAACAGAACTGACCAAGTCTGAGGGGAAAGAGAATGGTTCGCTGAATGGTTAGCTGTGTAGGTAAGTCAAGGAGCTGCTCAGAGAGAGACGTACATCCTGTCTGCTTCCTGCACATTTCTCTTTAAATGCACAACACATATTTCCTTTGTTCTTCCTTAGTGGAGCTAGAATTTCTTTCTCATCTTTCCCAAGCATAGCTGAATTGTCAGCTTTGTCATCAACTCATGCCTATTTATTTCAACCTAGCCAACATTGTGTATGCCAGACAAAGGCCTGGCCACTAACTTACAAACTCTCGTTTGCTGTGCTCCTTAAACATTCAGAATTTTAGACGCACCAAGATAGAGAAGATGTTTTCTTCAAGGCTGCCAAATTCAAGGAGCCAAAACATTATGAATGTAACATTTATATAATTCCTGATTGTCATGTCATTTTTCTTGCTGTATGTTATTTATTGTATATATAAAAATAAGTTAATTTAAAAAAAAAAAAGACTGCTTTTCCACAATATAAAAAAAGAAACCTTTAGTCTCTTTGAAAAGATAGGAGATATATTATGCTCCACAAATCTCAATTCTCAGGTGAAGAAAATAGGGATGTCTCAGAAAGTTGTCTTTTTAATAATAAGAGGAAATTCTGGGTCACAGGACACGCACTTAAGATAAGGCTATGTGATGACATGGGGACATGGGGACCAGCCAAAACCAAAGAGAGAGCCATCAGGCCATGCTCAAACTTGCAGACACCAGAAACTCACCAAATACATTTCTTTTTTAAACCTATACAAAGGTGTTTTGTAGTGGCAGCCCTAGGGAGACAGGCATGGTATTTGTTCCTTCTTTTTTTCTTTCTTGTAGACACTTGATTCAGTTGAGATCGTTCCCTCCCACCCTTGCTTTAGAGGGAATGTGCTCTGGGAATTTTTCTCAAATTCCATTTCTGTGTCAAGATTACCACTACTTTCTATTTTTGTTTGCTAATATAGTAAGTTACCCTGGTGTCTGAATACTAAGTCAACCTCACAATGCTGGATAGCTGTCTTTTGTGGCGATGCATTGGGCTCTTGACTTCCTAACTGCACTAAGAGGTTCACACTTGCATATGAGAGACTCTGGCTGACAGAACAATACTTCCGAGGCAGAACAGTTGTATAGTTTTTCTTCTGGCCTGTTGTTATTGCTATCACTAACGGATGCTTTATATCAACAGGCCATATAAGTCTCACGTATCATTGTTAAAACGCTTGTCTTGGACACAGTTATCTTTAACACACACTTACATGATGCAGTTTTCTCTGCATTTGCCCTCTGATTCATCTTTCTCTAGCAGTACTTGTGCACTTGTGCAAGTTCACACTTCCATCTGGTAGCATTCCTCCTGCCTGAAAGATTTCAGTATTTCCCACGGTGTGCTGCGACTGGCAACACCTCCTCCTAGCTTGTATATTTGGTAACATCTTTAACCTTCACTTAAAAGCTATGACTACAGCCATAGATTTTTTTTTTCTCCTTCTGTTCTTAAACCTGTAACTACACTGTCTCCTTGTTTCCACGATTTTTAAAATGGAAATCGGTTTTAATTCTTACATGGAATTTTTGTTTCTATGTGTGTAGATTCAAAAAAATTTTTTTTTCCTCTCCTTATGACCAGCTTAGGGCAATTTTTCCATGACAGTCCTTGTACACTTCCTTTGTGTTTCTGCTTGTAGATTACTGGTTGGTCAGAGGGTTCATAATTTCAGAAAGCTTGGAAATTTATTTTCAAATATTTTTCCAGGTTCACTCTCTTTTACTGATCTGTCTAAGACATCAATAACACACACATATCAACACTTTACAGTTTCCCTACAATTCACTGATATTCCCTCAATCTCTTTGATTTTTTTATTTCTTCTGGTTGGGGTTTTAGATAATTATATCACTATGCTTTCAACGTCACTAATTTTTCTTTCATTATTTCTAGCCTGTTACAGACTAATGTTTCAACTTAAATTTAGATCACATGTCATAACTTTAATTTGTGGGCTTGATTCATTTTAAATATTGTTAAAACATAGAATTCAGCTGTCATTATTTCAAATTTCCTCCTTGCCTGCCAATTCCAGCATCAGTTCCCACTCAGGATCATGGAGCGTGCTCTGCTTCCTGATACATCTGACATCTTTTGATAGTGACGTTTGGATGCCTCTAAAATAGACCGCTGTACTTAACTCAGCAGATGTGCCCTGTGACTGAGGCCAGGCACTCTACCTAACCACTGGCGGACCTGCAGGTCGGCTTGTCACCATTCTGCCCGACGGCACACACTTCCCCAGACTCCCCCTAACTGCAAGCTTTGAGTCTGCCAGCGTGTACACTGATGCTTCTTTATGCCAAGACCCGAAACTGTCAACATGAAGGTATCCAGGGAAACTGGGCCCGCTTTGTTTTGCATATGTCAGTGATCACTGCATTCGCTGACATAGCAAATGCCACACACGTGCTCATTGGCATTAATTTTCTATTTTAGAAGGTAAACTCAGCACTTTGTCTTCCACCTACATTTAAAGCAGAAATATATCATGTCGTTATTACTTTGGCTTTTGTTCCCAGTATTTTATATTTTTAACTAAAATAGTGACAATTTTCATGGTGTTCTGATTTGGAAAGAAAACCACTTAAATCAAATTATGTATATACTCATTCCTTGTGTATTTTGGCAACTCACATCTTCTAAACTACATAGCTTTTCTTGATCATAAATAGCTTTATATTTCTTCAGTGTTAACTAATGAATATGTGGCTCCAAATATTCATTACCACAATAAAACAAATTTTTAAACAAAAACCACCTCACATTTTGACCTTTAAACCAGCTGTCCGCAGCTGCTACTTTGGTCGTCAATGCCGCTGATGCTGGAATATATGGGTGTGACAGCATTACCCTAACACTAATGAGATCTGGGTTGCCCCATGTTTAAAATTTTACCAACATTTTCTCTCTGTACATCCACAACTTCATGAAGAGACGCTCAACAAAAATTTGGAGTTACTCTTTAACTTCTTATGTGATAGGGTGATGAAAAAAAAAAAAATAGCTCTCAGGGCTTTCAGGGTTAACTGCTCAGAACGTGCTCAGAGCATGTTCCTGTAAGCAAAGCACCTGGGGGAAGTGCCGCACTTAATCTCTTGTCCCTTTATTCATTACCTGGTGGTCCCATTGCATGTTTATAACTCTTGTCACCACTGGACAAGCATCTTCTTCATCTGTAGTTCGGATCTGTCCTACAGAGAAAGTTTAGGTGGCAGGGGTGTTCTGTCAACACCAGACCTTAACTCCTACTATCACCAGCAACATTTTGCTGAACAGGTGTAGCTGTCTGCACTGATCTCACATGGCTGGCTGTTGTTTTCTTACGTAATCCAGATAACTTTACTTATACTTGGCTACCCCTACTGTGCTGTGCAGGTCAGAGATGCAGAATTGATTCAAGCTTCCTTCTTCCTTCCGAACTTCGCTTCTTTTCTTCCTTCTTTTCCAAAAACAAATCTCATGTTACGGCATTTTAAACCTGGGCCGCTTTAGGGAAGGTGTGGACAGATTAAGGAGCTTTAGAGACCCTGAAACATTAAACTGAACAGGGCTCTGAGTGTGTCAGGTGTGTCAGGGAGCTACTTTATGCGATGCTGCAATTTTTGGTAGCTGTTAAACAACAAAAATACTTCTGAACGGGTATTGATGAAGGTTATTTGCTTATAGTTGCCACAGTAAAAAAATGCATCACAAGAGCCAATCGACATAGTAACGGCTTTCAGATGCACATTCGGCTCATCCCTGTTTCTGAATCTCCGCCCCTGCATCCCTGCCTGAGAACAAGAAGAGGGCAGTGGCCTCCTACTTGTGCTTTGACTGTGAGGACATTAGGCAAGTCACTTGTTTTCTTACCGCACATGACAACAGAATGTACGAATGCACACAATAAATGAATCCATAGCGAGAACTGAGTGCCAGAGGCAGGTGGACACCGGGGTTTTCCTTTAGTTAGTATAAAGCCAGATAAACATTGCTGACTTAGTACATGGCTTAAAATAAGTCAGCCAGTCAGAAGTTGCCATTACTCACTAAGCTGCTTAGTTTGCCCATATTTCTTCCATGGCTCATTTTTGGTATGACATATTTAAAGGTGATTTTTACAAAACTTCACTACTGAGCTTATAAAAAAAAAAACAAAAACAAAACCCCAAAGGTCTTTCCCAATTTATGGAGGTATTTTCCCAAGGTCTTATTTCTTCTTTTGTCTTTTTTTTTTTTGGTTTTTCGAGACAAGGTTTCTCTGTGTAGCCTTGGCTGTCCTGGACTCACTTTGTAGACCAGGCTGGCCTCGAACTCACAGTGATCTGCCTGCCTCTGCCTCCCGAGTGCTGGGATTAAAGGCGTGCGCCACCACCGCCCGGCTCTTCTTTTATCTTTAAGAAACTATTTTCTCTTTAGAAAAATAAAAGGATTTTTATGAGTCATTCTTTAACTTCAAAAAGACCAAGACTAGGTTTCTGTATCTGGAACACAGCCAAAGAAGTGCTAAGTTATTTTTATGCACAGAAGTAACAGTAATGTATTGGGTAGTGTTATGTGCTGTATGCCCTATGACAATTACCATACCTTATCCTTTAATGACCTATGCAATTTAGATGCCCTTTATTTTACATTCAAAAAAACTAACACTTAATGATGTAAATAAAGTTGTTACAGACTTAAGATACAATGACCCCAGAACTTGAGCCACATATGTTGACTTAAAGCCCAAGTCCTCCCAAGTCACGTCTAGACTTAAAATAGACCCTTAAAACAACACTAGCCTGCACTCAGCATCACTAAGACCACACACTTATTGTTTGTACAGGAGGCTCTCAGGAAGAAAAAATCCTTTCATTTGAAGAAAGAACACACACTGAGGTTGGGCAAAATGATGATCGAGATGGTTTTAATAACACAAAGACCCAGCAGACATCCACATGTAATCTTCAATTCTCACATCTCCATTTCTTTGTTATGTAATGACTGGCTTTAGAAGATCTGTAGGAGCTTCCGTTTTCTGTATCTGGATATTGCACCATAAAACTCTTCATACAGACACAAGACACTGAGTTCTGTGATGGTTTGCATGGCTGTGATCCTCATAGGCTCGTGTGTCTGAACACTTGGTCTGCGGTTGGTGGAACTGTTTGGGAAGGCTTAGGAGGCGTGGCCTTGTTGGAGGAGGTGTGTCACTAGGGGTGGGATTTGAGGTTTCAAAAGGCCAGGCCATTCCCAGTTATGTTCTCTTTTTCTTCCTCAGTACGTGAGCTCTCAGCTGCTGCTCCACTGCTGCGCTTACCTGCCTGCTGCCATGTCCTCTGCAATGGTCATAGACTCCAACCCTTTGGGGCCCCGAGACATCAAATTAAATGCTTCCTTTTGTAAATTACCTTAGTCATGGTGTTCCATCTCTACAACAGAAAAATTACTGAGCACTTTTCATATGAGACCAAGCCATTATTCAGAGAACTCGTGTATATATAATCTTGTTGTTGTTGAATGACCAACCTGAAATAAAACTGTGCTCATTTTCCATTTCACTTGTATGCCTATACATGTATGTATATACTTCCAAATCTCTTAACTATAACTCAATCAAAAATGTAGAAGTCACTTAAAGATTACATGAACATGTATTTGAAATATATAATGAGGAATTGTCATATTGTGATTTATTGGTTGAAAATGAAAATATTTTGTTCAACTTCTGATGGAATCCTCGGACTTAAAAGGAAATGGAATTGGGTAGAATTTCAAAGAAGCTGGAGAATTCTAATAAAATTTGATACTACTCTAACTTTAGTGTCCTTTAACTCAAAGGCCAGAACTAACCTTAACGTAAACACACCAAAGTTATACTTCCCCTGCCTGGCAATGCAAAGATCAGTACCTCCTCTCTAAAGAGAATGGCTTATATGTTTAAATAAATAAATAAATAAATAAATAAATAAATAAATAAATAAATTTAAAAAATGTATTTTTTTTCTGGCTCTGTAATTTCAAGGATGTGATTGTTTGAACTTTTGTTTTCATTTTCCTTTTCTTTCTATTTATTTTTAAACTATAACCCAAAATGCCAAACTGTTACATCAAATAGAGTTGACAAAGAAGGCAACAAACATCAAAGATTAATTTTGTGGCACAACTGTTTATGTGAGAATAAATTTTCAAGCACAAATGTATTACAGTACTCTATAAAGGGATCAAATTGA
Organism: Acomys russatus; assembly: GCF_903995435.1. Lineage (NCBI taxonomy): Eukaryota > Metazoa > Chordata > Mammalia > Rodentia > Muridae > Acomys > Acomys russatus. Next base: position 34,611,343 of record NC_067166.1, on the reverse strand, counting down.
GATAAATTAGCTAAATGTATACATACATATGCACATATGTATGTTGAATATAAGAGCAACTTTTCCTTAGAATCTTTGAAATTCTTTTCCATCTATATACATACACACACACATTTAATGATTTATTTACTTGTGTGTATGTATGTATACATGTGCCACTGAGAACCTATGGAACTCAGAGATGTGTTGTGACACGCATGCACCTATACACAAATGCACAAAAGAAGTAAATGTAATAATAAATAAGCATTTGCTTATATTTAAACATTTTAGAAGATAAGAGTAAGCCTAAAATTTTGAACCGCTGTCTGTCACAGTAAACATGACCACTTTATCAAAACAGGTGTCGTTATTTAGATGAAAATGGTAAGGTCATCCAAAGAAGGTAAGTAACAAGGAGGAGCCAAGGGAGGATGCTGAAATCTCACTCAGAAGGGGAAATAGATTAGAGAGAGGCAGTGACTGAAGAGAGGGAGTAAGACAAGAGAGAGAGTGCAGAGAGATGAGGGTAGAGAATCAGACCTTGGGAGAGCAGAGGCAGGAGGACAGAAGGCCTGTAGAGCACAGAGAAATTGTGGGCAGGGGCATCTCTGTCACAAGCTAGAGACCTAAGTCAAGGTAGGTTCCTGGTAGGTAAGATATAAGGAGGACTCTAGCAGAGACTTCTACTAGCAGGGTAGCAGGGCCCACAAAGACTGGAGAAGACTAGCCCTAACTGGATAAGACTCCTAGTAATGGGGAGGGGAAACACCAGCCCACTCACAAAAACTTCAAGTCAAAGTTTGCCTTGCCTACAAGTTGTGCAGGGATAAAGATAGAGCAGATAGAACAGAGATTGAGGGAAGGACCGGCCAATGCCTGGCCCAACTCAAGACCCACCCCATGGGAGGGGGCCAACCTCTGACACAATTAATGATACTCTGCAATGCTTGCAGACAGAAGCTTAGCAGAGTTGCCTTCTGAGAGGCTCCACCCAGCAGCGCTTCAAAACAGATGCTGAGACTCAGTGACAATGAGAGATGCTTAGGAAGTCCTGTGGAAAAGTGAGCGGGGGGGGGGGGGGGAGGACCTGGAGGTGACAGGAGTTTCACAAGAAGACCAACAGAGCCAACTAACCAGGACCCAGAGGGGATTGCTCAGACTCAAGCACCAACCAAGGACCATACATGGACTGGACCTAGGATCACAACACAGACGTAGCTGATCAGGCAGCTCAGACTTCATGTGGGTCCTCTAGTAAGGGGAGTGGGGGCTATCTCTGATATGGATCTGTTTCCTGCTTTTTGATCACTTCCCACTTGCGGGACTGCCTTGCCAGGCCACAGGGGACAAGGAGTATTCAGTCCTGATGAGACTTGATGAGTTGGGGTGGATAGGAAGGGGGGCTCCCCTTTTCTGAGGAATAGGGGAGGAGAAATGGGGAAGAGAGTCAGGGAATGTGGGAGAGGGAGGGAGGGTGGGACTTGGAGGAGAGGAAGGATGGGGTTACAACCAGGATATAAAGTGAATAAACAAAACATTTATAAAGAGCGAGAGAGCAAGAGAGAGAGGCGAGTGAACAATTAGCAGTAGAAATTTACACTTATTTCTACCTAGGAAATTACTTGGTGGTTAAACACATTTTAAAGGATTCTGTGTTAGATATGTATATATGGTATATTATCAAACATACATACATATCTTCCTATATAATCTTCCTGTGAATTTCTCAACTTTTCATAGGTTTGACTTGCATCTTAGTTTGAGGACAATTATTGGGTAAGAATGTCAGGACACTTATAAGTATCTATATTTATTAAAAGCACGTTAACAATGTACTATATTCCATAAGAAAATTCAACTTTTCTAAAATTACAAAAGTGAGATATGAACTTCAAAACTATCATAAACTGTGAAGTGCTGTGTTCACACTTGCCAATGTTTGGGCTCCAGTACATGGGGGGAAAGACATAACCATTATTTAGAGGTTCCTTTCGGTGTGGAAGTAGATGTTCTGCGGACTCAGCAAGTAGTCTCATAACCTTTCGAGGCCATTCCTCCTTTCCTCGTTGCTAAAGAAACAAACTCGAAGGCCTCGCATGTAACCAATGACAAAGCCTAGGCTGGGCTTCTGACTCAAACTCGCCCCTTCTTCCTTATTCTCTTGTTTTGTTTCTTTTCTCGATTTGTCTGGTTTGATTTTGATTTTTTGAGACGTGGTTAACCAATTAAGGTGCTCCCACATCCTTGTGGGGAGACTGATTCTCCCTTTTTGCAGGCACTAACTGCGGGTAGTTCTTCATCGAGGGGTGGGGCCTTGTGGAATTTCCCATCTACCTTGGTTTGTCAGCCAGTGTGTCCCCAGTTTAGGCCTTGTTTGGGTAACGATATTGTTGAGACTTTATCAGTGCAGCTCTCTTGTGTAAAGATACAATCTTCACAATCTCAAGGCAGGCATTCTGGGTGTGTCTGGTCCTACAATCCTCTGTGTTGTTCCCTGAGTCTTCGCTTGAACTGCAAACCTGTTCATTTTACTACTAGCACCATTAAAAGTTGTTTGCTTAAAGCACAAAAACAATACCACAATGGTTTGCTTATGTTTTCCCAGAAACATGAATTGGATTAACTTAAGTTACATGCTAATTATTAGAAGTAAATAGAGGTAAGGGTGAAATAAAGCTTTAGTCTGTAGGCTCTGTTGGTAATAAGTAATGAATGTAAATTCAAGATTATATTTTCATTTTACTTTATAGCTGAGTAAAATTCCACTGAGTATATGTTTCACATTTTAATTTTCCAGTTATCTAGGCTGGTTTAATTTCTTATTGTGAATTGTGTAGCAATAAGTGTGGAAATGCAAAGAGATTAGCAGAAAAAGAGGGAGGTGAGGGGACTGAAAAGAACAAAGTATAACAGACATATGAAAATGGAACCGGTTAATTTATATGCCAATCTAAAGGAAACTAATAAAAAATTTAAGATTATGCTATCTTGGCTCTTAACTATCTACCAAAGCCAATATATTAAATATTTATTTGCCAGAGTGGTGCTGTTGGGGACTGGTGGTGCCTTTAAGATGGAGGGCCCTCCCTCCTCTTCCCTTCTCAGCCATGTGGTGAACAGTCCAGCCACACTCTCCTGCCATGATGTGCCACCACATGCTCAAAGCAAGGAGACGAAGAGCCTGAAACATATGACACCCTGAGCCCAGATCAAACTATCTGGATGTTACTTAGCTCAGGTGGTTGCTATAGCAACAGAAAGCAGATTAGCATTCACCTAAAGGAGCCAACGTTTCCACTATTTAAGGGCCCACAATAATACAAGGTCTTCTTCATTCTTTTGTCAATAAAGTGAGACTTGGCGTCCCTTTTAAAACAATCTGTAATTCTTACTTATCCCAACACAAAACGGGTAAAAACCCTCTAATTTTTGGACTTTCTGTACAGTGAAGTCCAAGTGCCTCTTCCCAGAGACACAGATGGTTATTAAGGAGGCTGAAGAGGACGTTTGTGAAGAGACCACATGCGTCCTACTCAGGAAGAGTGGATGGCTCCGCGATGAGCGCGCCACGCCCAAGCATCCCCCACTTGCCCATTGCTTCTGATTTGACCATAGATGTCATTAGATGATTGTTCTTGTTATAAAAACGTAAAACAAATAAGAGTACTCATACAGATATGAGTACTGACACCACTTTAGATGTCAGTAAAATATCCAGTATTTTTCAATGAATCACATTGTCTATGGGGGGAAAGATACACAAATAAGAGGCTGTTGCTTATGAATTAATAACTTCTAATTATGAGAACTTGTAGTGGATACGCACTGAAGGACTGCTACACCCTACAGGGCTTCAGGTGGCCTGTTTTCCTCTCCTCATCTAACATGCTCCCACTGCCCTATCATTCTATATAAAAATAAACGACACAATTTACTCAAGGAGTTGACTCCTTTTTTCCTTCCTTTGAGCAATTAATTCTTAGAGGCTTTCCGATATACTATCAAAAACACCCCTTGACTAAGCTAGTCCCTCCAAACTGGACTATAACTATATTAAATAATCTGCACATGTTCACGTATACTAACAAATTAATGTATGGCATGTGAATATGTAAGTGTTCATTTTGTTCACATGTGTGTGTGAGCCTCCATGTACAGGACAGAGTTTGATGAAGAGAGGTCTTCTTCACTTGCTGTCCATCTGTCTTTTGAGACAGGATCTCTTCAGTAGACATGGAGCTCTGCATTTCAGCTAGCCAGTTCTGCAGGTCTGCCTGTGTCTAGGCCCTAGCCCTGGGGTTACAGAACCTTGCAGATGTGCCCATGTTTTTACCCAGGTGATGAAGATGTAAAGTCAAGACTTCATGATTTTATGAAAGCCACGGTATTTGTTGAGATACCTCCCCAGATCCACACATATGTTTTAAAGCAGAAATTATCATACTCAGCATTTCTGGGAACTTCTTAAATACTTTTCTAGAAAAAAATTTATTTCCTTCACTTTCTGTGTTCTTTTCTTAGAGATCTCCTACTATCCAGTATTGGATTCCCTGTCCTGACTCTCCCATTAAAAAAAAATACCTTTAGACATTTACTGTATATTTCTCCACAGTAAGTTGTATGTGGGAGATTGAGGAAATCATTCGTGAACGTGTAAGATATGGGTGAAGTCCTGAGTGCATGTGTACTGTTGACACGAGCACAGACATGTCAAGGCATGCAAGCGTTTGGTCTCAGGAAACTGACAAAGCCTTCTGGGTGAGGAGCCAAGCAGTGGCAAAGCCTTACTCTGGCCCAAGAACAAATGTCTATAAGTGAGTGTTGAGTGTGTGCAAACGCTAGCAAATGTAACTTCTTCTGCCACCATGATGACTGTCACCTGGGACTGCTCCCCTACCAGGTCTCCTAGCCAAGATCAGCTAACCCTGCCTTCCTCTGCTGCACATAATAAACAAGATGAGGTTTCCAGTTACTGCCCCACAATCAGAGCAAGCACAGCCCACCTGCACCCAGCCTTGCTGTACATGTGTCTTGGGTCTGTTCTTTTTTTTATTCCCTTGTCATCTGAGTCAGATATCCAGGACTGAGGTGTGTGGGACATGGCAGTTGTACTCTGCTCATTTGGTTCCATGGCATAAAAATTTCAGGCTTTAGCACGAAAGACCCCAGGTTTAAATTCTCACATCACCAGTGGTTAAAATAATAGTATTATAGAAACTAAGTCTTTGAATGTTAGTATCTATATAATTAGATTCAAACTAATAACTACAAAAGACAAGTTCTAACATATCTAGTTTATGCCAAACTTGTCTATTTAAGTCAGTGGTTCTCAGCCTTCCTAATGCTGTGACCCTTTAATATAGTTCCTCATGTTATGATGACCACAACCATAAAATTATTTTTGTTGCTCCATCATAATGGTACTTTTATAATATAAATATTTAATATGCATGGTATCTGATATGTGACCCCTGTGAAAAGAGTCATTTGACCCCAGAAGTGTGTGACCTACTGGTTGACAAACACCCATTTAGGGAGATATTTCGGAGAAGAGCACTAGTGTTTACTCCATCTGGCTGAGGTTGTAACTTTGGCAAAAATATGTTATATGTCTGTGTCGTAGCAAAGCTTACAAATTTATGTAAACTTTATATTACTGGATAACATAATGTTTATGAAATCTAACTAGACATTAATTTTATTATGTTGTAAAGTAACCTCAGCACTTGGTGATGCAGAAAGAGAGGGCACGGATGTGCTCTTTCACCCTGAAGTCTCACCTCTATGGTAAGTATGTACACCTTTGTTGACAAGAACAGGACCTTGCAGGAGTGCCTCCCTCATCCTCCTCATCCTCCTCATCCTCCTCATCCTCCTCTGCGACCTGCCTTCTTTCTTTATTCCTCCTCTGATGTTCTGTTGCTCTGAGTTTCCTCACAAGTGTCTCCCATAATCCCAGTCCGATCTCCCAAAAAAGCTCAGAGGCCTCATAAATCTGCATTTTAGCTTCCTGCTCTCTCTCTCGAGAGCCACACTGACATTTTAAATAATCTACTCAACAAATAATAGCCATGGATAATAAAAATTATTATAGCCAGACCTCAATTCATCATTTTTTTTTCTCCCACAAAAGCTCTACCATTCCTTTTCCCCTGCTGGAAAGATGCCCACGCTGTAACCCAGCCTTCTGGCCACGGGCTTGCAATGGCCCCATAAGATCTTTCCTGTTCTCATCGGAGTGACTTCATCTCCTACACGCCTCTGCCTGCTCTTCTTCAGCCTTTAGCCTCTATGCAGATCCTTCAACAAATCAAGATGCTTCCTGGATGCCCTTTAAACATGTCACCCTGGTTTTCAGAACATCCTTCTTCTGGATGGCTCCTGTCCATCTTATATGTGTCAGTTCTAATGTCATCTCCTCAGAGGCAGTTCCCTCACGACACTGTTTTTCTGTTTCATCAGCTCACATATTTCTCTCATGGCTTTCATCACAACTTCAACTTATCAGAAGTAACCATGGCATTTAACAAGCTGTCTGACTCAGAGTAGATATTACCAAAATATGATAAAAGAATGAAGGATCACCCACCACTGTCTCTTCTCACTTAGCAGCCTCCCTAGGTGGAGTGAGATTTGTTCTTTAAGCTACAAATTCGGTGTGCACTGTATTAAAGTACAGAGGAGATTGGACAAAGTTCTCCTGATAAAAATTTCCTACTAATGCCTCATCATTGATCAAACACATGAATCCGACATGCACAGTAGCGCTGGGTCCTGCAAGCTCAGAAACGCTGCCTTGAGTCACAGCAATGCTGAATGAGAAGGCAAGGAGTAAGTAAGCAGCCATTGGGCTGCAGCGCTGTCTCTTCCTAGTGGCTGGGGCTCAACTTCCTCTCTTCCTATTGGAATGACTGGGCTGTAAGACTAGAGATGGGGGGGTTGGGGGGGAGAGAGACAGATAGACAGACAGAGAGACAGAGAGAGAGAGAGACAGAGAGACAGAGACAGACACAGACACAGAGAGAGACAGAGACAGACAGAAACAGAGAGAGAGAGAGAGAGAGATCTGTCTTTGCAATAAGAGATATTCAGTTTTTAATTGGAATTTATCCGGGCGTCTGAAGTCTCTTCATCCCCTGTAGTAGGACCGTCAGGGCCCTCTGCCACATCCAGCGTTTTTAATATGGGTTCTGTGGATTGAACTCGGAAATCAAACTTGAGTAGTTAATGCTTGGAAGACAGCACAACTTTCCCCAAGTGAGCTATTTCAAAAGCCCAAGATGTCAGAGTTTTAAACAATACTCCAATCATAACTGCAAATGTTATTTCCAAAAGGATTAGCAAGCTTTCTGCTTTGTTTTGTTTTGTTTTGTTTTGTTTATAATCAGGGTCATATGCAACCCAGGCTGGCCTGAAACTCACTATGTAGGTGACACGGTCAAGGCTTTCAATATCTGATACTCCTGACTCCCCACTGAGAGCTGGGATTACTGCCCTGCACCGACATGTTAGCTGTTACACAGTGTATGGTCTCAGACCCAGCTGATCCACAGTCCCAACCATACCACATTACTGGGCATTTATTATGCTCACCAACAGTAATGTCACCGAAATATTCATCTACTCAGCCAGCTCCCATTTCGATCACCCAGTCATCTTTTCTTTTTAATTAAAAGTAGTTATGAAGTTTTGAGTTTCTTTCCTCAACTTCATGCAAATAAAATCATTTTAAAATCTGGATTGCTCATTTTCTAAGGGTAGAACTGTGTGGATTCTTTTTGTTTTCCACGAAGCATTCTTAATGTCTCCAAAGAGGATGCTTCAGCGGCATGACACTGTTTAAAATGTCAAAACTGACAACAAATTTCTAGCTGTTTGTCAGCTAAGTAACTCAAACGGAGAAGTTAACTTCCATAAGAAGTAATTGATTCACCCTTAAATTCAGAAGATACAGCTTATGTCACTGTGGGAAAATACTGTTTATTTGAAGTGAAAAGACCTTTTATTTTTATTAGTCACTCTAAACATAAAAGTAAAACTTGAAGTGAAGGGTGGTACCACCTCCTCTCGAGTGCATGTGCTGGGCAGAAGAATGCCACTCTAAATTTCATGGGCTCTGAAAACCTCAGCAGGTGGCTTAATTTAGACTCTTTGCAGGTGCCACTGGTTACAAGGTGGGCACATTAGACATGGGAGGCTCTAAGTTCAGTGACTTCTGGCCATGTGAAAATGTGCAGAGGTAGGAGGGCTGCAGCTGCAATCCAAGAAAGGCTGACGATTCCTGGACAACACCTCAAGCCAGGAAGTTGACAGGGAAGGGAGGAATCTCACCAGAGTCCTTGAGGTTAAGCTGGCTCTGATAACACCGAAATGTGACCACCTAGCTTCCCGGAGCACAGTAATTTGTCTCAAGAGCATCAGTTGACCCAAAGCCTAAGGTAACGTGAAGTCATGGAACCTTCCTTAGATCAAGGAAGTTTTTTTTTTTTCCTGAGGAAGTGGCATTCTCACTGTATCTTTTAAGGAAAAGAAATAATGAGAAAATAATAAGAAAAAAAAAAAAGACGATAAATGTGCTTAAGTCCCAAAATGAGGTGATTGTCGGGTTCAAGAAGGCATGTGCTTTGTCCTAGGTCCTAAGGCCAGAAATAGCAAGATTTGGACTTCCTCCTAAGTCTCTGGATTCTGAGACCAAAAGTTGCAGCTTCTCCATTATGTCCTAGTTATGAGAAAAGCCTTAGAAACCAACCAAACGCACTGCACGCTGTTCGCTATGCCAGGCAAGTAAAAGCACGGGTGTATGGGGTGAGTGGTACCGATGAAAACAGAAGAGGCTGTCATTAGATGACAGCCAGTCTCCTTAGCTAAAGCGCACTAATAAAAGACGAGAAGGGCCAGTTTAATCAGCCACTGAGTATTATGGCGGGTTTGCAGATCTCTTCAGCTCCCATATGAGGAAAGAGATGAAGAAGCTTGGTGAAATCAGCAGGTCTGGTCTTTCCTGTTCCAAATTACCCACAATGCCACAGGAGATTCCTTGTATCTGTGTCCCAAATAAAAAGCTGAGTCCTCCTTTCCTACCATATCTTCCTCCAGGCGGCTTTTGATTGATCATTTCAATATTCTAGACATTTCCCACAGCAGTATCTCTGGAGAAATCGGAAGTCCATGCCATTGGGATTGACGAGCTGAGGGTAAACACTGACTGGCTCCCTCCCTCTTAGAAAGGCCATGGGTTCCCTGGCTTCGGTGGCTCCTGCTTATGTCAGGTGCCTGTGTGAAACAGCTTGTCTTGACTCTTGCAGGCATTTGGATCACCAACAAAGATCAGCTTTGCAGTTTTCAGCCTGACCTCATTCAGGGTGTGTCAAGTTGTGTCCAAGTCAGAACCGTTTACCAGCCTTTAAAAAAAAAGCACGTCCACCTTCCATCCATAAACCACCTGGCTCCCTCTCATTTCATTTTCTATCCCACTCTATCCCTCTCCCAGAGAATGACTCAAGTTATACTCTTTTACTTAGATACAGTTGGACTGTTTTTCCAGAACCTTTTTTTTTTTTTAACTGAGTTTGCTACTCAGAGTGGTTAATTAAGGATGGCATTATATGGTCAGTCACTTGCCAAGTGTATGTTTAGGCGAACATTGAGACTTCATGAATGTCTTTGCTGTCATCTTAGCACTTAGGAGCTACGATGTGCATGCTTAGCTTCCATAACATGTTTGGACAATGAATGATGCCAATCACTCATCACCAGAGAGAAGCTGGCAGGTCTTTTCACTTTTAGATTAGATTAGCTTTTTTTTTTCCCCCTTTAACCTCTTAGTTCCAAACAATCCTTTACTCAGTGGTTGCCTATCAAAGAATTGAGAAAATAGAGCACACTTTTCTTGTGAATTCTCTTACTCTAAGGCACTATGACAAAGGGGACAGAAGACAATGGTTGCAACTAGTAAGACTCTAGGCTTTCCACAAGCATAACTACCATAAAAAATTGAAGATATATCATTATATTCTTGTTTAAAAAGACTACAAGTTAGTCGGACACAGTGACATATGTCTGTAATCCCAGCACTTGGGGAGGCAGAGACAGGTGGATCTCTATGAGTTCAAGGCCAGCCTGGTCTATAAAGTGAGTCCAGAACATCCAAGGCTATACAGAGAAACTCTGTCTTGAAAAAAACAAAAACAAAAACAAAAACAAAAAAATACAAGCTAATCCTGTACATCTTCCATGACACAAAATGTGGAGCAGCTCCCTGCTTAGACTGTTCAGAAGAACTACTGTCCTTTTGCACAGTCTTAATAGGAACTCTGCTGGAGCATGCATGCTCTTTACTGTTACGGAAAACATAACAACAAATAAACAAACAAACAAATAAAAGAAGAAGGATGCCTTTACCCCACCCCGCCCCCCCCTCAGTACCCACATTATATCCTGGCAAGGAGAGGTCCAGACCGGCAATGTGGGCAGCCCAGCCACAGCAGAGCTATGTCTGTCTCTCTCTCACAGGCAAACAAGAAGTTTGTGAGAGCATTAAGGCTAGAACCACACATCTAAATGAGTCTCTAAATGTCTTTCCAGCAACTTCAGAGCATCTCTCCGTCAGAGTGCAATTCCCCTCTGTGAGCTCCCCACTTCTGTTGGTCCCACCTCTTCTCTCCCCATCACTGATAATTATTAATACTGGCTCAAACCAGCTGGCTCCAGCGTGTTCTGTCCAGTTGCAGTAGCTCAGTAGCTTCTAGCCCTTGGCTACCTGCTATTCTGTATAGTTGTTCTTATTGTTCGTGAGGTCCTACCCGAATATTTATGTAAACAGTCTGGGAAGAATCCAGCAGAAGTGCATTAGAATATCTTATGCTTTTTCTGTTTTTCCACTAGAAAGTTAGGAAGTGTAAATGGGACAGTCTAGGGGAAACTGGAACAAGGGGAAGCTAGAAAAAGTCACACATACAGCGGCCCTGTTTTAAGTGGATTCTGTTTTACAATTGTTTAGCTCTGAACTGGGTGCTTGTTTACAGCATCCAAAATTCAAGGGAAATTTAAGGCATCAGATACTATATTCTAATGAAATAAAAAATCAACATTATGTTCTCACCACACAGCTGCCACTCTAGAGTCCCTGTAGTGTGCCTTTTCCGTGTTAAAGACTGAAAGGAGAACCTGTTATGAGTGACACTGAGGCCTCTGGCTGCTGTATTTCCCGGTCTGAATGCCTCTGCGTGTTTACATGCAAGGCAGTCAATGTTGCAATGGTTAGAACAGGAAGAGCAGAAAGATGAAAGAAATGTCGAGGGTAAGCGGCTCCTTCTCAGTCCATGCTTCTCAAAGCTAACAGGATCTGTTAAGCGAGGATGCTAGGAGAATGCACTTGGCTCTAACAGCAAGCAGATGATACTGGAAAATGAGCCTGTGCATTTGTTTGGCTGGTACAGTAAACGGAAGGTGAGCCATGTATTCATGTCTTCACTGCCAACACTCCCCATTGCGCTATGTTGCTCTTGCGCACACTTATGGTGTCACCAACCTCTAAGGGCCTTTGAAATTGTGAGCCTTCCTTTCGGAGTCTAACCTAGGTGACATGAGATACCCTTCCTGGCTATACCCTGAAGCCTGTGTCTCAGCTCTATACATTTTAATTTCAGGTACGATTTTAATTTTAGAGATTCCCTTTTTTTATAAATTTATTTTTAATTTATTTATTTTACACCCCGATTGTAGCCCCCTCCCTCACTGACTCATGATCCAACCCTCCCTCCCATTCCCCCCTCCTCTCTTCTCCTAGTCCTCAAAAAGCGGACTCCTCCTCCCTTATCATCTGATCTCAGCCTATCATGTTTCATCAGGACTGCTTGAATCCTCTTCCTCTGAGGGCTGGCCTGGCCCAGAGTCCATGTCAGAAGTAGTCACTACTCCCCCTATTATGGGCCTCACATGGAGACTGTGCTGCCTATCTATTTCATCTGAGCAGGGGGACTAGGTCCTCTCCATGCATGGTCCCTGCTTGGTCCATCAGTCTCTGGAGGTCCCTCTGGGCCCAGTATTGTTGACTTTGTTGTTCTCCTTGTGGCACTCCTGTCCCTTCAGGTCTTTCTATCCCCCAACTCTTCCATATGACTCCCTGAGCTCTACCCTTAAGTTTGGCTGTGAGTCTGAGCACCTGCTTGCATCCCCTGCTGGGTGGGGTCTTTCAGAGGACATCTATGGTGGGCTCCCATCCTGTCCCCTCTCTCTAAGCACTTTCAGTGTCTGTTCCAGTTGTCTTTGTGGTGAGAATTAAGCATTCTCCCTAGGGTTCTCCTTATTACTTAGCTTCCTTAGGTCTGTGGACTGGAGTGTGGTCATCCTGGACTATTAGAGATTCCTTTTTAAAGCTAATTTATTGTGGCCTATTCTAACAATGTGTTCAGAACCGCAGCCTAAACAGACCCAGTGGAGATCTTTACAGCTAAACAGAGCGAGAGCGTTGCCCTTGGAACTCTGTCAACTCACCCGCGTTATTGTCCCTTTTCCAGTAACAGGCAAGCCAGAGTAAGAAGAAATATCACAACCATGGCTGATTCACAAACTCAGAGTAAATGTCAGTTACATCCTGTCTTATAAGTTAGCTGGGGTTTCCGCAGAAGAGTAGAAAATTACCTAGAGGATGTGTCTGCTCTTTGTGCAATCTCTTAAAACACTGAATGTGTTCTGGTGTGTCACAAAATAAAGGTCATTTCCATTTGGGGTAAGACAGAATCAGATTTGTCCCGTGTGCTTAAAAGGCGAAGACTGAGGACATGAACACCTTTCTATTCTTCACCTCGATGAACTGCAGGTCCTTTGCTGTGCTGCTGGTTTGAATGAATGCTCAGAATCGTCTGGTGATAAACAAAAACAAGTCAACAAGGACATCCTCAGAGCCCAGCGGAAACGCCAACGCCACCGCTGTGAGGTAAGGTGGGGATCAGAGTCTCCTACTCACAGGGAAACTCAGAGGCCCTGGCTTTGCAAAACAGGACGAATGCATCTAACAGGTCCTAACCTCAGGGACAGACAGAGTCTTTCATGAGGTGAGGATTGCATGAGATGGACCACAAAACCCTTGAGAGCATTATCCAGGGCCAGATGTTGTGAGTGCTCGGTGAGGTGAGAGAGTGTGTACGAGCCTCCATCTGGACCACACTGAAATTTCCACTGCAAAGTTTTCCCATAAATTTACAATATTATTTCTAGGTGCATGGAAGACACTTAAGAAAAAAAAAAAAAACCAGTTATCCTATTTCCCACATTTGCTCCCTTTCCTGTCCTTCCCTTTCCTTCCTTCTTTTCTCTCTGACTCTCTTACATGTGAGGTCTCACCAGGTTCCTTCTGCTAGACTCAAACTCATTACAGGCAAGTTCTACTACGTCTTGCTGACAAGAAGATCCTTTTGTAGAATAACCTGGCATAGAATTTCAGATATGCTGATGATGCCCTGAGATTACCAAAGACAAAATGATCAGTAAAAAGATTCAGAGTCTCTAATACATGCACAGTCCAGAAATCAAACGATAACATAGAAATCTTGAAACTTAAATATACAGTTGATGAAATTTAAAATATATATATATGAAATGGAATAATTTTAGCTTTGGAAGAAAAAGTGAATTAATGGAGGGTGGCAAAAGTCTACTTAGAATAAATGCTGACGATATAGGAAGTATCTCAAATGGTCGTCTGAGACAGGAGGGGATAAAAAGAGAGGAAATGGTAATAAAAGTGTAGACGGAATTATTGCTAAGGACTTTACAGAATTAAAAGACAATCAGGCATCCTTAAGGTAAAAATGTACCCTAAATACAAACTGGAATAAAACGTAGGCCACACAAGAACAAACTGTGACCTAGACAGACTGCAACAAAGCTGAGCAACCTTAGAAATGATCAGAGGGGAGCCTCAACCTGCACAGCCCTTATCAAGACCATCTGCCTAAGTCAGTTTTCCAGACAAGACGCAGGAGTACCCCTGTGACCTACCTACTGTGGCCTGGAGGGATTTGATCTAGAAACAAAAGCTGAACAGGAGCAAGACATGGTGATAGCAATAGCAACAGTAGCAGGAGATGGCGCTGGAGGTGTAGCTCTGGGCTTCCCCCAAACTGCCCCACCACAGTTGTAGAAAAATAAATAAATTTTAAAAACAAGAAAACAAAACAAAATGAGCAGAGCAGACACTTCTCTCTCTAAAACAGATGGGGAGAGGCAGGAATATTTCCAAGGCAGTGAGGAAATGCAGCTATTAACCTAGATTTTCATAACAAACCAAACTGCTATGCAAGCAGAGGGCAAAATGAGGAATTTTTAGAAGCACCATCTTACCAAAGGAGCTTTGACATTGATTTCTCTAGAAAGGAAAACTAAACACAGCAGGTAAGCATATGAAAAACTAGCAAACACAGTAACTGTGTACACCAAACAACGACAATAACTTTTTATTGCAAAAAAAAAAAAAAAAAAAAAAAAGTCTATAAACACTACCATGACAATTAACAAAAACCTACTAAGATGCTTATTACAGTTAGAAGAGTAGAACTAATTGCTAACTATGGTACTACTAGATTTCTAACAATGAATATATATATTAAGATTTATCAGTAAGCTTTACGATTCACAGTTGCAGAACAGTCATAGGAGGAAATGCTAAAGAAAAAAAACTCAATACAGAACAAATGGAAGTAAAAAGTGAAAAGGGAAAATACGATAAATACAAAATAATGTGGAAGTCTATCTGATATCAGTTGGCATGATACATGCTAAAAGGTTAATGAATAGAATACTTGATTTAATGATAAAGAAGGAAAACCAAGTCACAGTTATACTTTGAGCGAGTTCATCTCTATGAAGCTACAGTCACCTTGATGCCCATATCACTCAGAGATTGAACAGAGAGAATTTCATGAACATTGATGCAAAAATACTCAAATACTGAGCGTACACCTTTTCATAGTGTCCTTGATTAGTTGGATGTTTTGTGTCATGAATTTTGTGTTTTAATATTTTCCTTGAGAGATGTATCAGTTTCTTCAACTTTATCTTCAGCACCTGAGATTCTCTTCTCTAGCTCTTGTATTCTGTTGGCAATGCCTCTTTGATTCCTGTTCACTTCTCTATGTTTTCCATTTCCAGGGTTTTCTGGGTTTCTGTTTTCTTAATTGATTCTAATTCCATTTTCTTGTCTAGAATAGCTTTAATCATTTTGTTTGCCTGTTTGATTGTGGTTTCCTGTTTGTCCTCGATGGCCTTTATTCGTTTGTTTGTATTTTACTCTAAGTCTTGAAAGGATCTATTCATTCCCCCCATCTCTCCCCCTCCTCTTTGTTTTTCAAGACAGGGTTTCTCTGTGTAGCCTTGGCTGTCCTGGACTCACTTTGTAGACTCGAACTCACAGCGATCCACCAGCCTCCACCTCCCTAGTGCTGAGATTAAAGGCATGTGCCACTGTACAGTCATAGCTTTAAGGTCATTTTCCTGAAATGTAGCTGCATTAGAGTGCCTGTTGCTGTTTGGAATTTCTGGTGGAGCCATGCTGTTGTTGATTGTGTTCTTAGGCCTTCCTTTAACCATCTGCTGGGGGGGGGGGGGGGGCTCGGTTTTTCTAAGCTGGCAAAGGGGGTGAGTCCCTTTGGAAGGCAACTGCTTGTTTTCCTTGCTTAACAGACACCATCTTCATGGAACTTAGATTCATCTGGGCTCTGCCACCTATGATCTGCGGTTCAGCAATATTCCTATGAGGACTTGGTCTCCTCAGAAGGACCAGCAGCAGAGCAGAGGAGTGGCTTGGAGGCCAGAATCATGGTTCTGGGATGCAGATGCTGTCCTTGAAGGTCCCAGGCTTCACTGAACTGATCCTCTGTTCCCCAGGGCACCTGTACTCGTTCCAGCTCCAGTATTCAGAAAAGTACATGGTGCTCGGAGTCTATGACTCTCGTACCCAGGTGACGTCTGGCCGCGATGGGGCCAGGGTGGGGGTGCAATAAAAACCTTCAGCAAAGTGGCTGGATACAAAATCAACTCAGAAAAACCAGTAGCCTTCCTGTATGCAAAGGACAAATAGTCTGAGAAAGAAAGTAGGGAAACGGTTCCTTTTACAATAGCCACAAAACCCATAAAGTATCTTGGTGTGACTGTCATCTTGGATCCGCCTTCCATGAATAGCCACCACATATGAAAGGTGTGAACCATGTTCAAAGCAGCTTTATTTGTAATAGCCAGAATCTGGAAACAACCTAGATGTCCCTCAACTGAAAAATGGATAAAGAAACTGTGGTACTTTTACACAATGGAATACTACTCAGCTATCAAAAACAAAGAAATCTTGAAATTTGCAGGCAAATGGATGGAACTAGAAAAGATCATCCTGAGTGAGGTAACCCAAGTCCAGAAAGATGACCATGGTATATAATCACTGATAAGTGGATATTAGCCCAAAATAGATCTCCTCTGAGTGGCTCTACCCAGCAGAGAATCAGGACTGACACTGGGACTCGAAGCTGGACTTTGGGCAGAGCTCTGGGGGTGATAGGGAAGGATTGCGGGATGGAAGGTCCAGGAGGGAGCAGGCATTCCACTGGGAGACCATCAGGGCCTGTAGATCTGGACGCAGGGGGGCCTGTACAAACTGACGCACCAACCAAGGGCAATGCATGCAGGGAACCAAGACCCACTGCTCAGATGTAGCTGATAGACAGCTCATTCTCCACATGGGGGAGGGGGAGGGAGAACTTCTGTTGTACCTCTGACATGCACTCTGGTGCCCACAGTTTGGTCACTGCCCCTTGGCGAGATGACCTTTCTGGCACACAGAGGAGGGGGGTACAGACTATCCTGATGAGACCTAATAGGCTGTGGCCAGACAGTGAGGTAGGAGCTGCCCCCTCCCATCAGAGGTCTAGAAGAGGGAGAGAGGGTGGGAACAGGAAGATAAGAGCACAGGGGATTACAATCAGGAAGTAATGTGAATAAACTATAATAAATAAAAAATACTCAAATATTTGGAAACTAAGTTCAAGAACACATCAAAAGACCATCCAGTCAGAGCTGGAGAGATGGCTCGGCAGTTGGTAGCACTGGCTGCTCTTCCGGAGGTCCTGAGTTCGGTTCCCGGCGGCAACATGGCGGCTCACAACCATCTATAATGTGACCTAATGTGCACTGTATATGTAATAAATAATAAATAAATCTTTAAAAAAGACCATCCAGCATAATCAAGTAGGCTTCATCCCAGGGATGGTTCAACATATGAAATTCTGTCAATGCAATCCACTATATAAACAAACTGAAAGAAAAAACTCCACACGATCATATCATTAGATGCTGAGAAAGCCTTTGACAAAATCTACCCTTTCATGATAAAGGAGAGATCAGGGATACATGGGACATACCTAAACATAATAAAGGCTATAAACACCAAGCCAATTGCCAACATCAAATGAAGTGGAGAGAAACTTAAAGCAAACTAAAATCAGAGACAAGACAGCACTGTCCACTTCTCCATATCTATTCAATATAGTATTTGAAGTTTTAGCTAGAGAAATACAACAACTAAGGGAGAGCAAGGGGATACAAACTAGAAAGATGTCAAAGTATCACTACTTGCAGATGGTACGGCAGTATATATAAGCAGCCCAAAAAATTCTACCAGGCCACTTCTATAGCTAATGAACACCTTTAGCAAAGTGGCTGGGTACAAATAAATTTAAAAAAAAAAAAAAATCAGTAGCCTTCCTATATACAAGTGATAAATGGGCTGAGAAAGAAATGTAACCAAGCAAGTGAAAGACCTGTATGGCAAGAAATTCATTCAAGTCTTTGAAGAAAGAAATCAGAAAAAAAAAAAAAATCAGAAGGTGGAAAAGCCTGTTTATGCTCATAGATCCATAATATGGACATAGTAAAAATGGACATTTTACCAAAAGCTACCTACAGATCACAGGCCTTAACATAAAACCAGATATACTAAACCTGATGGAAGAGAAGGTGGGAAAGACCCCTTAAACACACTGGCACAAGAGACAACTCCCTGAACAGAACACCAACAGCTCAGGCACTAAGGCTAACAATCAAAAAATGGGGCCTCATGAAACTGAAAAGCTTCTGTAGGCAAAGAACATTATAAAACAGACAAAATGGCAGCCTACAGAATGGAAAAAGATCTTCACCAACCCCGCACATGACAGAGGGTAGATATCCAAAATATATAAAAGACTCAAGAAACTATACACCAACAAACCAAAATAATGCAATTTTTAAAAATGGGATACAGATTTAAATAGAGAATTCTCAACAGAAGAATCTCAAATGGCTGAAATACACTTAAAATGTTTAATATCCTTAATCATCAGGTAAATGCAGATCAAAACGCCTCTGAGATTCTATATTATACCTGCCAGAATGGCTAAGATTAAAAACACAAGTGACAGTTCATGCTGGCAACAATGTGGAGGAAGGGGGACACTCCTCCCTTGCTGGTATGAGCTCAAATTTGTATAGCCACTATGGAAATCAATATGGAAGTTCCTCAGAAAATTAGGACTTGGTCCACCTCAAGATCCAACTATACCACTCCTGGGCATATACCCAAAGACAATCCATCTGAGCACAAGGACACTTGCTCAACTACGTTCATAGCCGCTTTATTCAAAATAGCAAGAAGCTGGGAACAACCTAGATGTCCCTCAACTGAAGAATGGGTAAAGAAAAGGTGGTACATTTACACAATGGCATATTACTCAGCTCTTAGAAACAATGACATCATGAAATCTGCAGGAAAATGGATGGAACTAGAAATGATTATTCTGAGTGAGATAACCCAGACCAAGAAATATAGACACGCTGTGTATATACTCACTTGTAAGTGGATATTATCTGTAAAGTACAGGATAGCCACGGTGCAATCCACAGACCCAAAGAAGATAAGTAACAAGGATGGTACAAGGTGGGGACAAATCATTTTCACTTTGAAGGGAAAATAGAATAGACATCATGAGTGGATGGGGTGGGGCACATATCTGGATGGGGGTACTGGGATGGGGACAAGAGAAATCAGGTTACGGGAAGATGGAGGGAGAGTGTACTGGGATAGACAGTTGGAATTGGGGGGCATGTCTGGGATGAGCTAGGAACCTAGTGCAATTAAAATTCCCAGGAATCTATGAGGGGAAACCCAAGACTACTAGCCTGAACTAGCCATCTCTGGTAACCAGGTAAGACTTCTAATGGAGGGACTGGGATACCAACACCCCCACAAAACCTTGGACCTACACTTTGTCCTGCCTACAAGATGTGCTTGTATAAAGGTGGCACAGATATTATGGGAGTGGCCAACCAATGACTTGTCCAGCTTGAGAACCATGCCACAAGAGGAAGACCACCCGACACTGCCTGGAGGGCCAGACACCAGAGGCTGGATAGCCCAAAGACCAAAATAGAACCAAATACCGCTAGCAAAAAAAAATGTCAACGAAGTAATTCCTAAAGATAGTCTGCTGTACTCATAGATTGATGCCTAGCCCTACTGTCATCAGAGAGGCTTCACCCAGCAACTGATGAAAACAGAAGCAGAGACCCACAGCCAAACATTAGGCACAGCTTGGGGAAATCCTGAGGAAGAGGGGGAAGGAAAGATGGTAGGAACCAGAAGAGGTCAAGGACACCACAAGAAAACTCACAGAATCGGCTAACCTGAGCCCATAGGGGCTCACAGAGATGGAACCGCCACCCAGGGAGCCTGCATAAGACTGATCTAGGCTCTCTGCACATATGTTACAGTAGTGTAACTTGGCCGCCTAGTGGGATCCCTAACAGTGGGAGCAGGGGTTGTCTCTGACTCTTTGCCTGCCTTTGGGATCCTTTTCTCCAACAAGGGTTGCCTTGTCCAGACTTAATATGAGAGGAGGTGCCTAGGATTTAGTGCAACTTGATATACCAGGGCTGGCTGACAAGTATAGGAGGCTTGCCCTTTTCTGGAAAGAAACAGAGGAGAAGGAGTGGATGGGGGGTGGGTAAAGAAAGGAGGAGGAGGGTGGGATGAGGGAAGGCTCTGGGATGACAGGAGGGAAGGGAAACTAAGGTTGAACTGGGTCAGCAGTGACTGTCTGTAATCAAAGAGCTGACAAGGCCAGAGACAAAGGGATCCCTGGATATTGCTTGGCCAACAGCTCAGGGAGAGCTCCTCTCTCAAAAAAATAAGGTGTTGTGCCAGTTGAGTTGGCTCAATAGGGAAAGCCACCTGCAGCCAAAATCTGGTGGCTTGATTTTGGGTCTTGGGACCCAAATGTTTGAAGGAGAGAATGGGTTGCTCATAAGTTGTCCTTGCTATGCCCATGTGTAGCACAGTATGCAGCCCGCAAACATATACACATAGATATAGAACAGTTCCTTTGCCGGCGGGAGGGGGAAAGCAACTGCGGAAGATACCTAATTTGACATCTGGCCTCTACATGTAGGTGCACACACTTGCACATGTATTTGTACACATACATACACACAAATAAGTATCACATGTGAAATGTTATCAATGTACCCTTAAATTATATCTGACTAACTTTTGTGACATTGAAAGAAGATAATAACAGCTATAGAGAACAGAGATTTCAAACATGTCCCTTAGATACTCAAAGGTTAAGAAGATAAAACAACAGTATATAAATGGTCTGAAGACATAATAATTTGAAAAACCAATGGAAAACATTCACAAAAATTATAGTCTGTCTAAATTTTTTAAAAATTAAAAAAAATAAATAGGATACACTTTAATTTAATACTATTCAGCTAGAAATCAACGGTAAATAGTAAAAAGCTAATACATTTAAATTAAATTAATTAAATTTTTAAATTTAATTTTCAAATGCACTTTTAAATTCATTCAAAATATTAAGCATAGAATTATGGTTTTTTAAAAAATAATTAAATGACAAAAGAAGCATTAAATACCAAAAATTCAAAGCAGAAACAGTGATGAACAAAAAAGGATTTGTAAACTTCAGTGTACTTACTAAACAAAACCAAAAACAAGAGCCAAACATGCAACCAGCTAAGTAAATAGAAGGTAAACATATCAGGTAGAAAAACAGATATGAAGAAAAGATAAAGTCTTTACTAAAAAAAGGCAGTGAATAGAACCATCTGTTTATTCATTAGAAATATTAATAAAATGAGTAGACCTTAAGTAAACATTCTGCAGGAAAAAAATGAACAGTTAACTGGTCAGTGTACAGAGGATACGAAAATACAGAGCCTGCACTGAAGGAGACATCTATGTCACACTTTTCTCCACATGGCTCAGGAACTGTAAAAGCCAGAGGCAGTGGATGGCTACAAGGGAACAGTGTTTTCCAGACACAAGAGGGCGAGTACACACATGACCTCTTAGCAGTTGTAACAGCATACGTAAGACACAGGCAAGCTCAAGCCAAACAAAACTCCAGCATGGAAAGGAACACTGGCAGGAAGTCGCAACCCCACTTGAGAAGCTACTAGCAACTGAGAGTTACTGGGAGAGTGAGAGTCAGCTTTCTTACAGGTGTGGCCACTAGGAGATTTCCCAGGGGTTGGCCCCACACCCAAAGGCATTTGACTCACAAAAATTGGACCCCATGGGTTTAAAAGAAAAAAAAAAAAAAAAAAAAAAGACAAAAAGTGGGGTGGATGGGGAAGTGAGAGTGGACCTTGGAGGAGGCGAATATGATCAAAATACATTGTATGAAATTCACAAATCATAAAAATAATTTTTAAAATGGGAAATTTTCTAAGGTTCAATTGATGGCATTTAAAATACAAAGAATAATTTTGTGTGTACAAACTTGAAAGTAATAGGCACACAGATATATGTTTAGACTTGGGTGTACATATGTGTGACAGAGAGAGAAAAAATACGTACTTTATGCAAGAATTATACAGAGCGGAAAAGTAAGACAATCACTAATATTTACTACTCAGCTGAAGTGGCGAGTAGCTTGAAGGAATGTTGCGCGGCACAGTCCTCTATTCTGCCCATGTAAAATGGTGACTCATAAGTTTAGGACTGGTACAGTCCGCTTTGGAAATCTATTATCAAGGCAGCTCACCTTGCTTTGTTGGAGAAGAGTACAGTTCAAAAGTTCTGAAGAACTTCACACTCAGCAAGCATTAGACCTAATCCTGGTTGAGAGGGACATATGTCTTCTGAGACTGCTACCCTTCAGGCCTGACACTCAGACACAAACGCGTCAATGCTTGGTACATCTTCCTAATCATGGTGAGCACTGGGGTCATAATATAAACTTGCTATATGCACAGACATAGATAAACAGCAACAAGAAACTTATTATCAGAAAGCCACGGTTCCATCTTTTCTCCTTTCTTCTTTCTCCTTCCTTCCTTCCTTTCTCCTACAGCCTTTCTCCTGCCTTGTGGAGCTGCTTATGTGATTTCTCCCTTCTCTCCTGCCCCCCCCCCAACTCTCATTCCCTCTCCCTCTCTCTCTCTTTTCCTACTTCTCCTTTCTCTTCTCTCTCCTTTGTTTTTTGAGAGACAAGGTCTCATTATACAGCTTTGACTAGGCTTCGAACTTACTATGTAGACCAGGCTAACCTAGAATTCACAGAGATCCCTTTCCCTCTTTGGAGTGTTTGGATTGAAGGCATGCCACATCAACGGTAACTCTGTGGTGTGTCTGTGTGTGTGTGTGTGTGTACATATTGTGTAGAGGTGAGAGGTCAATGTGGAGTGTCTACTTCAATAACTACTTTATTTTTATTTGGGGTGGGGGGTAGGGTCTCTCATTGAACTTGTAGCCCATCAACACAGCTAGACTGGCTGTCCATCAAGCCCAAGGATCCTCTTTCATCTGACCCCTCTCACTGGGATTGCCATGGAGATAAGATGGACAATAAGAACATACAGAGTCTCATTCCAAGATGGCAGCATCCAGTGGAGTCTGAGTACCAGGAGCTCAGTGTCTGCTGGGTGAGCAAGCCACAACACTGCTGACTCTGAAATGCCAGCATTCATATATATGTGCGAGTTCCCCCAGAGAGAGGAAAAGACCCTGGCTGCCAGACAAGCAGGGTACTGTCCTCAAACCTCCTAGCTACCCCCACCGTCTTGAAGATAACTCCGGATTCCAGAAACATGCAGATCCAGCCTATGGTTCATGGCTCTACTGTCTTGAGGAGACCTGCAAGATGTCACTGGATCACAAAGGTTAGAAACCCACCCCCTAATTTTTTGTGTATAAGTTCAACTGAGACACAACCAACAGAGCATAACCACAGGCTATGGGAGGAGACTCAGACCCCAGCCCACAACATAGGGCTCCTCCTACATGCCCAAGAGACCAAGCAGGTTCCAAGAACAACCAGCCAGGGCCAGGACAACCATATGGCTAAGATCAGCATAAGAACACAACCAACAAAAGCCAGGGCAATATGGCAATAAGCTCTGGATATCCTAACACAGTTGACACACAAGAAACCTTAAAACTATGCTTATGAAGACGGCAGATGCCTTTAAAGAAGAAATGAATAAATCCCTCAAAGAAATTCAGGAAAATGCAATCAAACAAATAGATGCCTTTTAGGAGGAATCAAATAAATCACTTAAAGACATACAGGAAAACACAATTAAACAGGTTAAGGAAATGAATAAAATGGTGCATGATCTGAAAGTGGAAATAGAAACAATAAAGAAAACACAAACAGAGGAAATCATGGAGATGAGAAACTTAGGGATGAGAACAGGAACCACAGAGGAAGGCATCACCAACAGAATATAAGAGATGGAGGAGAGAACATCGGGTGTAGAAAAGTTTATACTACAAAAGAAAAGACTAAATCAAAAAATTCTTGACACAAAACATCCAAGAAATCAAGAATGGCATGAAAACACAAAACCTATGAATAATAGAAAGAGAAGAAAGAGAAGGTTCCCTGCTCCAAGGACCAGAAAAATGTTTTCAACAAATTCATAGGTGAAAATTTTCCCAACATAAAGAAAAAGATGCCTTTAGACATCCAAGAGGCTTACAGAACACTAAATAGATTAGATCAGAAAAGAAATTCCTCGCACCACATAATAATCAAAATGCAAAATGTACAGAACAAAAAAAAAAATAGTAAGAGTGGCAAGGGAAAAAGGTCAAGTAACATATAAAGGCAGACCTATTATAATCACACCTGACTTTTCAACAGAGACTATGAAAGCCAGAAGGGCCTGTGAAGATGTCATTCAGATCCTAAGAGACCACAGATGTCAGTACAGACTGCTACATTCAGCAAAGCTTTTCATCTCCATAGATGGGGAAAACAAGATATTCTATAACAGATTCAAATTTAAACAATATATACGCACAAACCAAGCCCTACAGAAGATACTAGAAGGAAAACTCTAGCCCAATGAGGTCAACTACATTCAAGATACACAGGATATAAATGCCTTTACAACAGCAAAACCAAAAGAAGACAACCACACAAACACACCACCAACGGCATCATAATTAAAGGAACTAACAGTCATTGGTCATTAATGTCTCGCAACATCAATGGATTCAGCTTTCCAATAAAAAGACACAGGCCAGCAGAATAGATGCCAAAAGAAAGTGTGGTATATTTTCGCAATGGAATACTACTCAGCTATTAAAAATAAGGAAATCGTGAAATTTGCTGGCAAATGGATGGAACTAGAAATGATCATCCTGAGTGAGGTAACCCGGACCCAGAATGACACACATGGTATATACTCACTTATAAGCAGATTTTAGGCATATACTACAAGAAAAACATACTACAGTTCACAGACCCAAAGAAGATAAGTAAACAAAGAGGATGCATAGGAGAACATTTAAATCTCACTCAGGAGGCAAAATAGAATAGTCAGCAGATGTGGTTGAAAAGAGCTAACAAAGTAGGAGAGGGACCATAGAGAGAAATGAGGGTGGATATCAGATCAGGGCAAAGTGGATGTTGGAGGACAGAGGGCCTGCAGAGAAATGAGAAACCGTGGGTGGAGGCGTCTCTCTGAAGAGCTGGAGACATAGGACAGGGTAGGCTTCTGTGAGAATATAGGGGTGACTCTAGGCAGGACTCCTAGAATCAGAGGCCATGGAGACTGAAGAGGACACCCTCTAACTAGACAGGACTCCTAGTGGAGGAAGGGGAACATTAATCCACCAACAAAAACCTCGACCCAAAATTTACCTTGCCTACAAGATGTGCAGAAATAAAGAGATAGAGCAGAGATTGAAGAGCTGTCCAACCTATGCCTGGCCCAACCTGCTAGCCACCCCATGGGAGACCGCCAACCCCTGACACTATTAACAATACTCTTGCTATGCTTGCAGACGAGAGCCTAGCATAGCTGTCCTCTGAGAGGCTCTGTCCAGCAGCAGATCAAAGCGGATGCTGCTCACAGCCAAGTATTGGGTGGGGCATAGGGAGCCTTGTGGGAAAGTGGAGGGATTCATAGAAGGTCCTGGAGGTGACAATAGTTCCACAAGAAGAGCAACAGAGCCAAGTAACTGGGGTCCAGAGGGGCTTGCAGAGACCATCAATAAACTGGACCAAGGCTCCCTACACAGATGTAGCAGAGGGGTGGCTCGGGCTTCATGTGGATCCCTTAGGAAGGGGAGCAGGGACCTGTATCTGACATGGACTTGTTTGCTTGATTTTTGATCACTGCCCTCCTTGGAGGAGATACCTCACCAGGCTACAGAGGAAGAGGACATGCTCAGTCAAGATGCAACTTTTTCTGAGGAATAGGGGAAAGGGAGGGGGAAAGAGAGAAAGAATGGGACCAGGAGGGGATGAGGAAGGGGTCTTTGATCGGGATGTAAAAGTGAATAAATAAATAAATAAATTTAAAAGAAAAAAGCAAAGAGCATAAAAAACAAAATAAACAAAAGCAAAAACAAAATTAGAAACATAACCTTCCCCCTCAAATGAAAAAATCAAAATAAGCAAACACAAGATGAATAAGACAAAACAAAGCCAAAACAAAGCAAAACGAAGCAGAAAGTCTTCAAAAATACCACTAAGCTGCAGGCCCATCTTTTCAAACTCGTTTCTCACATCATATGTACATATGAATATGAGGAAATGTTTTAAGTTCTAGAAGTATACTGCAAGCTCTCTCCAGTCATAGAGAGCAAAAGTCATCCAAGGAAGCTCAAGCTACTTCCCCCAGTTAGATGCTTCTGGCTAGGGGTCAAGGGGTGGAGAGGCTGTAGGGGAGAAGGGAGGATGGGTGGTGTGAGGGGTTGGGGGAAGGATTGGGGAGGACAGGAAGATGCAAAGCCTCAGAACTCCTTGGCTTCCTCTATGAATGACTTTACTGTTGACAAATTACACTATTTGCCAGGGTCTGGAATTCAGAGTGGGGTTCAGTTAACTCAGCAGCTAAGAGTGCATTCTCCTGTGGCAGAGGACCAAGTTTCCTTCCCAGGGCCCACAGCACCTGCGCCTCCAGCTCCGAGGAGCCCAATGCCTCTGGCCTCCACAGGCACGCACTCATAAGCTCTCGCAGGCAGGAACACAAAATAATACAGATAGTTTAAAATAAAATGATATTTTCTATATTTTTAAAACATAGAAAAGACTGAAAAAGAAAGAATGGAACATGGGAAATCCATGGTTCTGACTTGATAACAAGCAGGCACGTCTGATGTTCTGGCTGTGAGGACGTAAGCATGATTGACAAGACTGGGAAAGCTTGCCTGTCCAAGTGGATATACTTATTAACCCAAAGCTCACTGTGGTAGAAGATAATTAGAGCCACCGAGCATCCTCAAGGTTAAAGTCAAAGAAAACAAAAGGAAAGTTAAGAACTGATGCTTGTTCTGTAAAGTTCACAGCCTCCACACCAGGGTGTGGGACAGGGAGGGGGCCTAGAGGGGGAAACAATCTCAATTCTGGGATCCTGTAGCCTTATGGCTGTGCTGAGATATACAAAACTCTCTTTTAAAAAAAAAACTGTTTACTTTATGTTAAGTTATGTGCACCTGAGTAAATGTACGTGCGCTATGTGTATGCACGCACCCTCAGACATCAGAAAAGACACTGGTTCCTCTAAAACTAGATTTACCCATGGCTGTGATCTGTCATGTGGGTGCTGGGAACCTAAGACAGGTCCTCTGCCAGAGCAACACGAGCTCTTAACTGCAGAGCCATCTCTCCAGCTCTGTGGGACTCTTATGATAGGAAGCTATGAGGTCAGAGAGGTAGGGCACTTTTTCTAGGGCTGGTTCCCACAGCAAAGAGAGGGCTTGCTCGACTTCACGTGTGTGTATGTGTGTGTGTGCATGTGTTTATGTGTGAATATGTGAGTGTGTGTGCGCGCACATGCGCACACAGAGAGATATGTGTATGAAGGCACAGTGCTACAGGCATGTATGCATTTATATGTAAATGTGTGTGTGTGTGAAGGCACAGTGCTACAGGCTGGAAGAAAACTCCTCACGGAAAAAAATCTGTCCTGCTACTGCGCCAGTCTCGGATTTTCCAGACTCCAGATTGGTGAGACATGTATTCCAGTTGATAAAAAGCCCCAGATGTCAGTACTACATTATATTTGGGCTTGGAAATTAGACAGCCAAAGAAAGCAAGAGAAGACAATGATAGCAAGATGCATCAAGACGGCAAAGTAAACAGAGAAAGGACAGAGAAGTTGTGGTCAGTCGCCGTGCTCGCAGAGTCCCTATACCTGAGAGCTGAAGCAACAATTCAGGAAGTGAATCTACTACAGATGATCAGTCAGAACCCAGGACACACACAAAAGGCCTGGGAAGTGCAGGGGAGCGTACTCGTCTCCTGTGATGTAAGGGACCAAGAGATGCCAGCGGGTTACAAAACTGATAAGCAAGATGGGCCTGAAAAGACATGTACCATTTATCAGTCCTGAAAGGATATGTGACAATACACAGTTCTGAAATAACCAAGGGGTGTTTTCCCCTCTGAATTTCCTTGTCATCTCCACCCACCCTCACCCTTCAAAGGACAGCTATACTGAGTGGTGGTAACTGGCCAGGAAGGCATCAGTCAGAAGGCAGAAATGAAGGAAACTGAGAGATCAAAGTGCTGGACTACCAGCCAGCAGAGGGGCAAAACATGCCATCTTAAATTAGGACTTGCAAGGGGAGCGGGAAAGAGAGGAAACAAAGGAACGGCTGGTAGCTCACAGGAGCAACAGACAGAGCACAGGCAGGTTTGGAAAGCCAAGGCCAGGCGGGGCCAAGGCTGGAATAGAAAGGCTCCCATGTCTGCGGTGATGACTGAGAGCTGCCCCAACCTCTCCCAGATGGTGTGCAGTTCTGAGTCCCGTACACTTCAGCACAGCTATGGGAAAAGGACAAGGGAGACCAGAATTGAGATTGCATCTACTGCCCACCAGAACAGGCCCACCATTCCGGCCCATTCCATTCAGGTATAGTCAAATATTTACATTATTCACAGATCTGCGCATTGACTGTGATTCACACCTCAAGAACTGAAGAGACAGTCCAGGTGGAGGGCCCTAAGTAAAACACAAGAGGATTGAACTGGAGGGCGCTTTCAAGAAATCACCAGCAAAGCGAAACAGTGAAGGTTCTCGAATGCCAAGTCCACAAGATGTAATAAAAGGAAAGTTTGCAGAGAACCTTCAGAGATTTGTGACGTGAGGTGAGGTTCACAGGCAATCAAGGAAAAACAATACGTATGTAGAACGGCACACAATGTAATGCTTCTGATATCTGACGACAGTTAGAGCCTGGGAGAACAGTATGCCAGCTTGTGTAATCACCAGAGCCACAGTCTCACTTGGGTGGCAACAGAATGAATCGACTTCACGAAGCATTGGCCAATGGCCCCGTCACGTTCTGTCATTTGGTGCTGAAAACAAGTTGATACACATTTCTCATTATCCTCACACTACAATCAGCAAAGAGCCTCAGAAAAGCCAAAGTTCCTCAAGTTTACAGAGCACCATTATTTCTTGTCTGGAGAATTACAAAAACGTATTTAAATTAGTTTTTCTCCCTTCATCCCAGCCCTACCCAATCTAGGTTCAATTGAAGAAGTTCACAGTTCCCTGAGCAGGATGCTAATGGACCTACTCTGCAGAGAGCTCTGCTGGCATCCTGTGCTGCTTAGAGGACAATTCTGTAAGGCCGGCTCCCAACTCACTGGCTTTACGGCCATTGCTCTCTTAACATTCTAAACTGTGGTTGTTTACTGCTCTAGAAATAAACCTCAGGATGCCCTCACTTTTCTCTTTGTCTAGAATTTTTTTTTCCAGGGTACACCCATCGTTTTCATTCTCATATCCCTCAGATCTCACACAACTATTTCTCAGAGAGACTTCCTTCGGCATCCCTGTACTCCTCTCAGTCTCGCCACAACAGCGGTACCCTCTTGCACAGCACTTCCTCCTACAGCGAGCTTCCTTGCCTGTCTCTACCCGAGGATGAGAGCCACTACTACCAATGGGTTTGTGTGCATTCTGCCATCGCTGTAGAGAGAAGAGCAAACAGGCTTTGAAGAATAGTAAACACTGAGAGGGCTGGACCACTGGGGCAAACCCCAAATGCCAACGTAACAAGTTTGAAAGACCATTTTTTTTTTTTTTAAAGAAAACCGCTAACATCAATTGGAAGCACATTTTAAACATCCAGATTTTGATTACTTCTGGCATCAGTAATAACTGTAGATTAATTTTATTTATGGATTGTGTATATGGGATGCCACTGTGTGCCCAGCACCTGATTTTCATAGGCCACTAGAAATAATGTCTTCTTGGTCACCTTGCCTTTGCTATCTGTTTGTGTATGAGGGTTTGAACTGAGTAAGTTCTGCAGGCTGGGGTGTTTGAAAGCCCAGATGGAGAGCTGATGCATCCTCTAGGAGGTACAGCTTCCTGGAGAAGCACACGAGTAGAGCGGGGGTTTTGAGAGCTTGCATCCTTGCCCACTGTCAGCCCATGTTTGTTGCTTTATGTGTCTGAGTGCAGATGTGGCCACTTGGCATCCTGCTCCAGCTCCCTGCTATGATGTTTCCTGCGGACCCGGCAAGTAAAATAAATCCCTTCTTCCCTAAGCTGCTTCTGGGTAGAGTGTTTCACTACAGCAGCAGAAAGTGACTAATACAATGCATATATACGTGTACACCACCCCACGCCTGCCCACCACTACACAGACAGACACACACACACACAGTCACACAGACAGACACAGACATACACACAGACACACAGACACAGACACACACACACACAGACACACAGACATACAGACACACACACACACAGACACACACACAGACACATACACAGTCACAGACACACAGACAGACACAGACACACAGACACAGACACACACAGACACACACACACAGATACACACACAGACACACACACACACTCACACACACACATACAAACACACACAGCACCACACAGAATGGCACACACTAATAGCTCTCTGAGAGGTTTCCCTGTCATGGTGAGCCTCTAGCACTATATTTTATTGTGACTTAATATTCTCAGCTGTTCACAACAGACACACTCAAGGACTCATGTGTTTCCACAAATGAGAGAATAATGGGGAGAGAATTCCTGTAAAGAGACTAGCTGAATATTTAGCTGACATTCAATGAAACTCTTTTTCTAACAAATTAAGCACCTCTGCACAAAATTATTTGGAGAAATGAGTACGGATGAAAACATTTAAAAGTTGTCTTGTTTGTTTATAAATAACATATAACGACTATATCCATCAGAAAATAAGGGCTGGATGAAAACCTTTAGAAACAAAACAACTTGAATAGCTGTCTGTAGGTTTACTGAGAAATGTCTGTCTGCTGTAGGAAATAGCCTTTGGGAAGAGTACCGCCTAGTGGTCAGATTTATATAGGCACGAAGAGATGGAAAAGTACCTCCTACATGAAGATGAAACGGGATATTTGGGAAATCATGCCACTAATGAAAAAACATTCGCAGCCTTGCAAACTCATTTCCTAACCAGTCACCACTTCCTTGAATTCTCTCACCTGCTAAAATAATTACACTTGGATTTATCCAGGAGGAAAATATGCTGAACTATACTGCCATGCCCGAGAAGTCCCTTCTAGCAAGTGGAAAATTTACAACTCTATGAGGAAGGAAAATGAAACAATAAAGCAAAAACAAAGAGCAGAGAAAAGAGCCCGAAGTTGGCTGCCTTCACGCCCTCCCTGCTACTGTGGCGGCTTTACACCTCTGATCCTTTGGAACAGTTATAGCCACCAAGTATTCAAGCTGGTTTTGCAATTTCAGGCGCCTAGATTTTTATGAAACTAATTGCTCTTTCTCTCAGTCAATATAGAAAAAAGACTTTTCAAGCACATACCCAACCAGACCTGGATTTCTTTCAGCTAATAATCCAGTAAATAAGTTTAATTGTGAGCTAGAAGTGAAGCAGAAATGGGAAAACCGTTGAAACATTTCTTGTAAGAGCCCAGACGGCAATTACAGTCGTATGTCTGTTCGGCTCTGTTCTCTACACGTCAGGCACATCTTCCTGACACTCGGTGATGGTAACTGATTTGAGAATTTTGAAGAAGTCACCAAGTTTTGAAGAAGTGCATCAACTGGAGCATCCATGGGAGACTTGGACTCAGAAATGAAAGTTGATTCTATGGAAAGAGAACACTTCTGCATCCATTAGATAAAGCAGGTCCACTGTTGGATGCTGACATTTTAGATGCTGGTCCGCGCTTGCTGTGCCACCCTCTCCTCCAGCTCAGCTCAACGCTCTCCAGTCCTGTAGGCCGTGCTTATTCCCACCCTCTTCACGCTTCGCTGTACACTTCAGCATCTTAACTGATGTCCACTTTTGTTTTCCCAACATGCGCAAGACCCTCTGTCTTGGCAGCCTTCTTCTGCTGATGCTGTCTGTTCAGCAAGGGATGGGTTCCCGAATACTTCCTCACCTACCAACATGGTTACCCTTTATTGCTCAGCTCGGGGTTTCCCATTCCTGCCACTCTTGGATGAAAGACGTGGCCCCCTTCTTTGAGCTCTCGCTGAATAAGTTCATACACTATGGATTAGAGTTGCCACCTGCACTAAGATACTAATTACTGTTCTCAAAGTCAGATACAGTCCTCCCTAGCTCCGATGCGGTACAAGCCCACAGGAGAGTGTGCCACAAGTGTTCACTGAATTGAATAGTCTAGGCTTATGAATGTACTCCTATTTTGAGAAAGGTTTCATTAAAACCCAGGTTTAAAAAAAATCCATACTGGACTTGAAACTGTAGTCTCTCCCATTTCCATTAGATATGCCCAGATAGGTCGACACAAGACCAGATTGACCAAGGCGATAAAATTTATAATGCTACAACAACGAAGGCAGCATTCGGCTCCTTTTTAAATGCCTAAGAAAACCTAAAGAATTAGCCACACATTGAGTCTATGAAGAAGAAAAAAAAAAAAAAAGAATCTGGCTCTCTCACTCACTGCATCTATTTGTTCTTTATTCAGACTCCACAAAAAGGACCCATCACATGACCTGACATGTGGCCATTCTGTTAGACCAGCACTCAAAGTACATATCGGCACCAGAATTTTCAATAAGAAAGCTGAACGCCTGACCAGGAAGTTGCTTCACCAAACGATCTCATCTCTATCCTCAAAACGCCATTGTTAACACACAGGTTCATTCACTGTAGCTTTTTCAAATGAGCCACATTAAAGAAAAGAAGAAGAAGAAGAAGAAGAAGAAGAAGAAGAAGAAGAAGAAGAAGAAGAAGAAGAAGAAGAAGAAGAAGAAGAAGAAGAAGAAAGCGACCAAAAATCTTAACAGGGCGGCAGTTCAGATGGAAAGCCAGCATCTATGGCTGAAATGTACGCAGCTTTAGCTTAGATTGTCATCTTTAAGTTCATCTATTCTAAAGCAGAATATGGATGAACGAACGACCTAGAGATCATTTCCTTACGAACTGGTCCTTGTCAGCCTCTTGAATAGCGAAGCCATGCAGCCATGGAAGTCTGTCTGCTTTTGGGGGTTTCTCAGAAAAGCCTAACTTCCCTTAGTCTTTCTGAGCTGCTTTCTCCAGCACTCTGCGCCTCCTCAGCCTTTCTCTTACACTGTTCGTTGGAGCCATGGCTCCAGCCCTCCCCAGCCTTTCTCTAAAGCTCTCTTCCCCACCAGACGCCCACGTGTCACTACATGGCTGACCTCCACGCTGTGTTATCTCAAGTGACATGGGTTTTCTTCATTTTCTTCCACTAGGAACTACTGAGGTTTACAGCTCACCTGTTGTGGCACTCTCCTTTTAAACTCTAATATAATTGTCCTCTAGCTTACAAAGAAATTATTAAGCTTTCTGTAGTCTACAGTCATCAAATTATTTTTTTAACATTCCAGAAAAATATAAACTCTTACATAATAGTTAAAACTTAATAGATACAACAAAATATTATTTATATTGGCCCAGCTGGTGATTGGAAGTTATTTAGAAAAATATGTGTCGTTATAATAACAAAATGAAAATGGCAATATATACATTAAAATATATTAAAATTTAGAGTTGCACCTATTAATGCTTACATTAAATCATTTTAGATCTACTTTATTTTATACATATGTGTGTTTTGCCTGAATGTTTTTGTGTACACCACATGAACGCATGCCTATGGCAGTCAGAAGACGGTATCAGATACCCCAGAACTGGAATTACAGATGGTTCTGAGCCACCATGGTGGTGCTGGGAATTGAACTCTGGGTCTTCTGGGAGAATAGCTAGTATTCTTAACTGTGAGCCATCTCTCCAGACCTCTTGTATTTACATTTGAGTATATATTTGGATCGATTTTTACTTTTTAAAATAAATTCCTTTTGAATAGACTTCGTGGGAAATTTCCAACATCTGGTGGAATTTTGTAGTATATATTAATATCCAAAGCTAGTTCCTGCCATTAAACTGTTTTATCATAATCTGTAAACATCTTAACAGATCTCACTTACAGCATTTGTTTATGCAAATGTCCTTTTATCTAATGGGTACTATATAAATGTAGACAAAACTCTGATCATAAACTACATACCATCCATCCACTTCAAGTGAAAGATGCATTATTACACTTCTAGTTTAAAGAGGCCTGGTTTTAGGTAGCAGAAACATTTCTGCTTCTCAAGGAAACAAGTTTATTTAGGGTTAAAAACACTTAGAATCTAATGAAGACCATACATAGCTAAAGAGAGAATGACAGAATACAAAGTAGAGCACACAGCACACACATAAAGAACCCATATGCTTAGTTGAAGGTCTTGAGAACTCTAAATTGAACAAGACTCTGTTCTTGCATTAGGAACCTACAGTCTATAAGAGGTCACCTCAAGTCTTAATAGCTAATGTGATAAAACTTGTGACTAATGCCTGGGCCATCAGCAATATCAGAGCCCAGGGGAGTTAGTTACATATATAGGTGTTGATTTAGTTAACGGGGGCAGGCACAACATTTATTTCTAGCAGACTTCTGAGAGATCAGTGCTGCTGGTCTGCAGAGCACAAAATAAAGAGCAAAGGTTTAAATGCATTTAGCTCATTGATGAGAGTATGTTAGGAAAGCTATTGGTAAGATGTAAACATTGCACAGGACACAGGAAAAAGAGTTTCTGAGCCTGGTATGTGGCTCACACCTGTGATGGCAACACGTGCGAGACTGAAGCAGGAGGTTGTGCCCTGAGAGTTCCAGGCTAGCCTGAACTACACAGTAAGTTCCAGGCTAGCCTGAGCTACAGAGTAAAGCTCTGTCTCAAAATTACAAAACGAGAGAAATGAAGGAAACAGACGGAAAGAGGAGAGAAAGAGTTGTACAGAAGCAGAAAGATCTTATAGTCTTAAAATAAAGACATAAAGTCACAAAAGCACATTGTGTGACAAAGTGACAATGAGATAGCACATGTTCAAAGTAAAAAAAAAAAGGGTGGGGGAGGGGAGAATAGTGTTAGCAGAGGCTAGAAATATAACCTGACATTACATTACGGTTGTTCTGCATGTCTGTCATGTATCACGGAGACTAGCATTGTAAGAAGTTTAGCGAGCCCAGCAATATTTTCTTTTCCTGAAATTAAATAAAAGAACATCAGTATCTTAGAAAGTGAATTCGGATATCACAAGGGGAAGTGTGCTGGCAAAAGCAAAAGAAGCCACGTGAAGGAGTTTGAAGTAGTCTACGACGGAACAGCTGGTAAAGCTCAGTGAGGTAAGGGCGGAGAGTCCCGGAACTCACTCGATGAAGGCACGTGTGGGACAGACGTAGGACAGTGCACCCAAGGCTGTTCTCCTGGGCTTCTGTGCTGTAGAGCTGTGACTGAGGATGGCTTCCCAAGTACAGCTTACAGTTCTTAGAGCCCTTGCACCCAGGACAGTGTGACTAGGAAGGAAGCAAGCCATTTGCCCTTCGCTGAAGAGTTCTCTTTTGACCAAAAAGTGGCCCTGGCCCCTTTACACTTGCAATGAGGGCAACCTTGCCGGGCAATCGGTAAGACGAGGACACATTGTGCACTAAGTCACTGAGGTGTGTCTGAGAGCAGAGTGGTCCACTGAGCTGGAGCTCACACCTCTGCCTTTGAAAGGAGCAAACACAGTAAAACAACTAAGATGGGAGAGAACTTTGTGTGTTTATTTTACTGATGACATATAGGGATTATTTTTTCATTCTCCAAGAGCTTTGCTTCTGCTCTTAGCTTCTGAAGAACTTGGACACCAAAGCAGTTATCAAAAACACTTAGGAGGGCTGAGCTTAGCAGTAAATTTTGAGGTTGCGGGTCTGGGGAAATGATAACAAAGTCATTATTTTGAAGGATAACGTCTACGGCGCTTGAGGATATCCTGCTGGAGATATTTAGTAGGGGTTGAGACAAACAAGTGTGGACTCAGAAGGCCGCATGAGTCAGAGAATGCTGGGGGGGGGGGTGGCGGGAGAGGGGTGGTGAGTAATAGGAGAAAAGCCCAGGATGACAAGGCTCCCTGAAACCAAAATACGAAGGAGGAGAGGAGTCTCACAAAAGCAAGTCAAACAAGAAAGCAAAATAGGAGATCCAGACCATGAATATACATATTACTTATGTAAACATACAAAAATGGTTTGACATTCCCAGGAGTGTACATACACATTAGAGATACTCTGGGTGGATAAATGTTCCATGCCAGCTAGTGGTTACCTGTGCTTGGGCAGGAAGGATGACACATTCTTCTAGTTAAAAACTGAGGAGAGGTGCATATGGATGTTCACTTTTAAATAGCTTACTTGGTTTCTTGGTACAGTTTGAATGCTATAAATCTGATGCATCTATAGGTATATAGGTAGACAGTTCTACAAAATAGCATATGTTAAATGGCATCAAAAATAGAGGAGAAATTGAAATTTATAATGTAATTAACCAGGAAACAAATGACTAATGATATCCATAGGAGGAAATTTAGAAAACATATGATTACTTGGGTTATATTTTTTAAAATAAATGCATTTATTTCTAAAGGTTGTAATATTTCCATTGCTACTTATGCTTTAGAAAATGATGTAACTTCTTATTCTGAGTAAAACTAGCAGGGTATTACCTGCCGTAGTTCACCTGATAAAATATATATATATATTCTTTGATGGGCTAGGTCCATTACAAAATACTTTTTAAAAGTTAATCATTTTCCAAAAAATTACTGGAGGGGCCTTGCTCGTGAATGGTACTAGTATCCTTGTAAAGGTCAAGAAGAGACCCATAGGTATAGCCAGAGAAGGCACAGTGCAGAAGACAGTACTACAGCATAAAGACTCTCTCTGCTGCTTAGATCCAGAACTTTCAAACATTCAGAAATGTGCAAAATAAAAGTTTGGTTTAAAAGTGTAAAACCTGTGGCTGAGGAGGAGCTCCTGACAGTGATGGTTTTGGGAATGGAAGGGCAGTCTGTTTTAAGAGTGTAGTCCCTGGTGGGTCAGCCATGCTCCAGTGGGGGGCTCCACTCATGAGTACAGGGGCAGCACTGAATGGACTCTGTGTTCTTTAAAAGACAAAAAGGGCACTAAGGAGGTGGGGTTGGACATAGGAGGAGCTGGGGGCAGTGTGAGGGGTGGATATGATCAAAACACAATGTCGGAAATTCTCAAGAATAAATCATATTCTTTAAAATATGCCAAAGCCACATGAAAGTGTGTTATAACAACATCACAGACTAAGAACATTTTGCAAAACTATTCCACTTTTAAGATGTTTTCCTACTTTAGTGGTGCAAATGCTTGTGATCGTGAGCTATTATTTGAATTTCAATTATTGAGTATAGTCTCAGGACTTCAACTAAATCTCATAACATAGTAAATTTTAGCAAGAAAACATCATTTGGAGCAAGAATTTTAACTTTTCTAGTTACCTTTGTATTTTTTGAAAACCACATGTGCTGGCATTATGGTGACTCCAAGACACAGGAGGTTGAAACTGAAAGATCACAAGTTCTGGGCCTTCTAGAGCCACAATGAGATGCTGCTCACCAAATCAAGTAAATGCTAAGAAATAATTTGGATCTGTAATTACAGACTCTTAAAGAGATTAAATGTAGTTACAAATATACTTGACTATTCACTTGGAAATTTCCGATCCCATCCTAAACGCAAAGCTTTCTGTTTCACCCACTGTCTGTGACTGTGGAGAGACTGCTGAGAAGCACACAGGAAAGCATATAAGAATGGGGTTCAGGCAAGAGGGTAATGGCACTCCCAGTCAGTTCTGCCCTTCGCTACAATACCCTAGTTCTTAATATGGATAACCAGAAAGGTTACTACAGGCTAATACCTGAGCATATTGAAACCCAGGAAACAAAGTTTGGAAGTGATGTCTAGGGTAGATGTCTTGTGGTGCTCCCTATAGTCAGAAAACAAAAGGTTAACTAGTGTGTGTAAATTAAACAAAACAAGAAAAACAACTGCAAATGTCTAAGGGTGAAAAAAAAAAAAATGGTACCAGCCAGTTTTTAAAAGTTGAATGTGGACTTTTCAAGTTTTTCCAAGGCCCCACTCTGTAAAAATCTGTGCCCTGGAATGCTCCCAGAAAGGTAACATTCTTTCTTATTCTTGTCCCAAGTCAGTTGCAGCGATGCCTAGAAAGGTACAGCATGCTTCAGGACAGCATGCCTGCAGCACAGGCAGGGCCGTGAGAGTCACTGGGCAAGGGCTGAGCAGCAAAACCTGCAGAACCGAAATCACAGACCAGACGCACTCAAACAAGAGCTGGGGGCTGGAGAACACTGTGCATCTGCAAGGACCTGATCCCAAGTCACATTTCTAGACACAGCTTACTCTGCAAGCCCATGCTGGCTTTTTGCACTTGTGACAATGCTCCCAACCTCAGTCTCAAGTTCTGGGGTCAAAGGTGTGAGGTGCCACAACCCACTAAAATAAAAATTTAAAACAAAGTATCTCAAACTTTCTGAAAAGCTTAAATGATAGTATAGCAATATGGTTACATGGGAAAGTGGTTCATGGGAGTGAATGAGACATAAGAACATGAGACAGTAAAAACCTTGGAAAGTATGTCCTGTTTCCTTAGGACTGACAAGACAGTCTCCAGGAAGGTGAGTGTGGGCAAAGCATGTCTTCTGATGTTCCCTCAAAGAAAGGCAAAGAAAAGGAGGCCGACTACGAGCCTCATCATGTTAGGTCCCAAGTCCTGAGCACAGCGATGTCCTAAAATGAGTGGAACCAAAAAGAGGGGGGGCATTTGTGAATCATGTTAGCTAAACACAGAGTTAGAAATGTAAAAAGGGAGCTGGAGAGACGGCTCAGAGGTTAAGAGCGCCGGCTGTTCTTCCAAAGGTCCTGAGTTCAATTCCCAGCAACCACATGGTGGCTCACAACCATCTGTAATGAGATCTGGTGCCCTCTTCTGGTGTGCCGGTGCACATGCAGGCAGAACACTGTATACACAATAAATAAATAAATCATAAAAAAAAAAAAAAAAAGAAATATAAAAAGATGGCTTAAGTAACGATGGTGTGGGGAGAGAGAGCGTGCCCTGAGTGTAAGAATTCCTGAGTGAATATGTGCTGTCGACACATGGCAGACATGTTAAGCACCCTAGTTGCTGCGGTGGCAAAGCCTTCCTTATATCGAAGCTGAATGTTTATAGTGTGTGCAGAAAACGTCCACCGTGGCTTTCCTCTACCAGGATGTATAGGGCCTGAACTCTGCTCATAACTTAGCTAAGCCTGTCTCCTTCATCTGCCTGTCAACACGGCCCTGTCTCTTTGTAGGTAACAGCCCCGCCTCCTTGCTCAGCTGCACACCAACTCTGCTTCAGGTCAAATGTCTATAATAAGCACCTGAGCTCCCACGGCCCTGCAGTTTCTCCAGGAGAGCGGTCAGACCACGTGACCCCAACTTCTGTCCATTTGTCTGTCTATCACTTCCTCATTCCCTCAGTATCTCAATCAGGTCTATCCTTGAAGCAATGCTGGGCATGGTATCATGGCGCAGCAAAATATATACACATATTAATACCCAAACAACTTTGCAAACCTATTACGATATTCACTCTAAAGACAGAAAAATTGAGGCACAGTGATACGAAGTATCTTAGCGTAAAGAGTTAGAAAAATACTAACTGGTAGATCTATAAATCAAACTTTGCTCTATCTTCATTCAAAACTTGTACGTTTTCCTTTCATCTTTGCTACAGCCTATTCGTACTGATGTTGGTGACTTATGGGTGTAGAAGAAGCAAAGGAAAAAAATCATAGGAAAAAAAACACGAAAAGAGTCTGAACTGGATGGTACAATTACAAGTATACTAAAAGCAACTCTAGCGTCTGAGAGATAGATGGTTAGATCATCTCTCTCCAGAGCAGGCTTTTGTTTACTTGGATAGAGGGCCACCAATAAAAAACACTGCAGGCATCCAAAAAGTGAAGAAAAGCTTCCTGTCCAACCTCAAGAAGCAGAGCTGTCCACAACTTTGGACTACTGCCCCTTAGAGTCACCACGTGACCTGCCTGACTCAACCTTGATTGGAACTGTGTCGGCAAAAGAGACTTAGCCAACCTACTCAAGTGTTCAGGTAACAGGGTCAGAGCTCAGGGTTTGGGATCTGAGCTGCCTCGGTCAAATTCAAGTGTCTGCGCATCATGACTGAGTGACACGTCCCCTCCAGTCTCAGTTTCCACATCTGAAAAATGGAATAGCAAAATATCACTCCCGAAGAGCTACAGTGAAGATTAAATAATAGAAAACAGACAGAATCCTCCTTGTAGCAAGCACTTCACAAATGTTCCGGGACAATAGATGATAGTAACAATGACAACAATGGTGATGCAAGAAAGACAGAGTAGGGGCAGGAGAGGGCAACTCACTTGAAAATCGCGAGACAGTTGAACATCTACACAGTTTGGTACTTGTGAGCCAAAGCTTGTTTTGGGCTTGCTAAATAGCTAATGGTTGATACACGTCAAAAAAAAAAAAAAAAAAAAAAAAAAAAAAAAAAAAAGTGGTTCTCTCAAACCAAGGGACCACAGACTGCAGGAAAGGGAAGTCACTTCCAGCTGTTTTGACAGCTGTTGCCTGGATGCACTGCAGTTGTCTTTGTTTATTTTGAGTAGTTTGGTAGCATGTAAGTGTCATAGCATGACAGTTAATTTTTACCCTTTCTAGCCTGTTAAAATTCATTTGCCTTTTTAAAACTTTTGTTAGCAATGACTTAGAGAGTCACTAACCTGTGTATTTAGTTATAAGGTACCGTTGTGGAGGGTCCTGTGAACATCACCCTACTTCCAAGGAACTCCCTGGGTTCTGTGGATAAATGTAGCCATTGGCTGAATTCTCTTGCCCTCATTTTTTAAGAGCCAGGAAAATAATGAAGATCTAAAATATGTTTAGCAAATGATAGTTTTCTGTTCCAGGAAAGTGGCGATAAGGAAACCTGATTATGGGCAGTGCCATGGTTGCTACATCCCTTAGGAAAGCAACGGGCAGCGAGGGACAGCAGGCTGGCTCTCTCTCTGTGACATGATCTGGAAATGATTTGACAGAGCCCAATGGTACACCACCACCATTTTCAATGGATTGACAACTGAATGTTCAGTGCTATAAAAGATTTAATAAACTATGGTCCTCAAATACTACATCATGTGCATGAAGCAACTGTCACTAGGAGGAAGCATGGAAGACATTTGTTATGAAGTTAAATAAATTAGAATTTAAAATTGAATATAACATACTATCTACAGTGTAGCTGAAACTTTATAAAACATGTTTCTTCACCAAGTGAACATGACATCTCCAGCAGAGAGGCCTAAAAACCAGAACTAAGGCTTCACCACAAAAAGATCTGTCTAATCATATGACACAGAATTGCTTCAACTATTGGTCAGATTATAGAAAACTTAAACTTCTTTTTAACTTCAATTAGTGTAATGATGCTACAAAAAGGTTTCTTACTTGTTTTGTTTTTTGGTTTTTGGTGCTGTTTGTTTGGTTTTTGGTTTTTCAAGGCAGAGTTTCTTGCCCTGGCTGTCCTGGAACTCACCCTGTAGACCAGGCTGGCCTTGAACCCACAGAAATTCACTTGCTTCCGCTTCCCAAGTGCTGGGATGAAAGGCATGCGGCACTTCCACCTGGCTACAAAATTTTAAGTATCTTTGTATATTTTACACATTGCTGAATCATAAAACTATTCAAGTGTCATTTCAAACGAAACTAAAACTTTCTCCATCTAATCCAGGTTTTTAAAAATCAGCATTGCTTTGTAAACATGATGCCTACTTGCCATGAACTCCTTCGATGGGCTTCTGGAAGGAACGCCACAGATATGATAGGAGACAGATAACAGTGTCAGGGACTATTCAGTGGGAGACCAGTGGCATCCTGTATCCAAATAGCCCACCATAATACCTTACAATATCCATTTCCCCATGTCCTGATCCTGGCCCACACTTAAACCCACAAATGCCAAGAGAGGCATTTATAATTTTATCGTTGTAAAACAAGGCATTTCAGTTCAACCTTGCTATCCCAAATGGATTATTATTTTTTTTAATTCAAGACCAGAATGCGCGAACAAATAATTTTAGTGCCCGTAGCCAGAAGCCTTATCACCAGAGTCTCCGTGTTTACATATTAAATAAGAATTCAGGAACCAGAGTCAACCAGTAAGTTGTTTTGAAGTTACTAATCTCAGTACTTTATCTGAGGATGAGGCGTGCCCACATATTCCACTATCCAAGGGCAAATCCAGAGATCCAAAGGCTGGGCTCCGCCTCCCTAGAGAATCCCTGTGGGGGTGGGGAGCTGCCGAACACCAGCAGCTCCCAACAGCCCCAACTCGCAGCACCCAATGAGCCCTCTTTACTTTGTTCCCATCCCCCCCTCCTACCAATCCCCAAATCAATGTTAATTTTTGAAGGCTGTTTTGAGTTTCTGAAAGAGAGAGAAGTCTCAGGCACAGAGGGAAAGCCAACATGGCCTTTAGCCTAGTCATGCTCAGCTCAGGGGCGCTCATCCCCAGACTTCTGACCAAAGGGCACAGAGATTAATAAGTAACGCTAAAGTCAGAGGTGGATTACACAGCTACTGACTTTGTAAGCCAAAATCCACAGTTACCCCACAAAACAAACCTCAAAATAATTATTTTAGTATCAAGTTCCTCTAAACCAGGTTCTTGGTTATTTTTAACTTTTAATTGCTGTTCAACAATGATAAAAATAATGCCATGTAAGCTATAATTAAAAGTAAATCTCATAAATTGTATTTAAGCAAGCATTTCTACATAGCCATTGGCACATGCTAATAATAATTACTATCAAAAAGTCTGCTTTTGCAAAAAAAAAAAAGGAAGAATATATAGCAGTGAGAAAAACGGTTTGTTCTGGTTACAGCTATTATATTGATACCTAAAAGTTAAAAACGGCAAAATAAAGGGGCCAACCGCAAACATCACGCCTCTTCCAGATTTGACGGGACACCTGGACAAAGACTACAGAGTCACAAATTCATAAACCTTTGCATTGGTTAAGGGACTGGTCTCTGAAGAGATCTTCAAGGTAATTAAGATACACTCTTGTGTGGTCCTGTGGTAACTGTTAGTTAACAGAGGACTCCTGACTTCACATTGCTGGTGTTTGTGTGGGTAAGAAAGTCAGCTTGCTGGCCTAAAACTCTTATCATTAATCCCTTGCAGCGAACAGGAGCTAACAGCCGCAACAGGTAAAAGTAAGTGAAAACGTCACTTTTGCTAACGGCCAATTATTAGGTAAAACAGTATTTATAAAATTTGGAATTATTTTTTACTTAGTAAGACATTTATGATACAGTTTTGTCAGTTTATGACAGGGTGGTGAATTAGCCAAACCTGGCCTCCATTTCAGTACTAACTCAGGCTGGCCTCAAACTTGATCCTTCTGGCCTGTCCTCCTGAAAGCACCATGTTACAGGCATATGCCACCACACATGAGTTCATAGTTACATCTCCCTCTGCATAAAATACAAACCCTTACTCTGAGGCTAGGCCTAAGTAGTTTATTCCGGTTTAATACATACATGATCTCGGGCAGATTGCCAAAAAGGCCCTTTCAGATTTACATAAAATCAGTTTAATCATTTTTAAAAACAGGTAAAAGACTGTATCATTCAAAGGCCTGTTTAGAGTTTTAATGGGAGCACTCCCATGAAAGCCTTAGCAAAGTAGCTGGCACAAAATATAGCCTCCCTTAAGAACAGTTGGGGCCTTTAATATGGCTCAAGGGTGAAAGGAGCTTGCCACCAAATTGGAGGACATGAGTTTGATTCCTGGAACTTGTACTGTGGAATAAGAGAGTCTGCTACCCTTCCAAATGGTCCTCTGACCTACCTCTATATATTGTAGAAATAAGTAAGTAAGTAAGCAAGCAAATAAATATTTTAAACTTAATTAATAAAAATAGTTTTTATTCGGCTAACATTCTACACATGGGCACAGACCTTACACTGCCAAAAAGCTTCCAAGCAGTGGTTTGGCTTTCACACTCAGGTTAAATGTGTTAAGACACTAGATCTCTACAGTTCCTCATGACAACATTCTACATAATACTCTACCTGCAAAGAACTCATGCTGCTGAGCCGGGGCAGGGGGTACCATGTCGCAGCAAGAAACAAAATGTTTTCCATAAAATAAACACGTGTATGTGCCCTGAAAGTCACTTTCCACTGCCTTGTTCCTCCCCGTGGACACTGATGAAGCTCACCTCAGAATGCAGTTTCATGAAAAGGAAGCGCGCCCTTTGTGATTATATTTAGAAAACCACTCAGGCACAG
This sequence comes from Acomys russatus, assembly GCF_903995435.1. Lineage (NCBI taxonomy): Eukaryota > Metazoa > Chordata > Mammalia > Rodentia > Muridae > Acomys > Acomys russatus. Next base: position 34,567,079 of record NC_067166.1, on the reverse strand, counting down.
GAAGAGACGTAGGAGCTATGATAACTGTACTTGCGGCTCTCAGGAGAGCACACCTAGGTCCCCACATCAAATTCAAATGTACTGTCAAAAAGTAAAAATAAAACTCCAAGACTTTGTTTACATTTTGCTGTTTAGCTTAATTATCATCCTAACCCTAGCAGAATTGTCAATGGCATCTTATAACTCCATGTGTGTATAAATCATTAAGTTATAAGATATTGTATTATCTCTTTTAAAAGTGAAACTTTTCCAAAGCCTCCACCAAAACCAAAGAAAGTACTCGCCTGCAAAGAAAATAATTTAAGTACTAACGTATGAGATGCTCAGTGAACTCTAGGAACTAAAGATTACTCTTTGGACGGTTAGTAAGTATTCCTTGGGTCTCCTGTGCTAGTGTAACTGTGGGCAGTACAGAAAGCAATGCTCCCATTTCAAAGCCAGGGTGTGAGCTGACTACTGCCCGCACCTGCCTGCAACACTTGCCCACTAGGGAGACACTGGCTATTATTCCAATCTTCAGCTAGTATGTTTACCTGGGGGCCAAACTACCCACGGAAAACACAAAACCCTGGCTCCGTGTGGCACAGCCGTGACACATACCACCAGCACCCCTGGTGTATTTTATTAGCATTGAACAGGGTTAGGAGAGATTGGCAGAGGCAAACATTCAGGCGCGCTCTCTGGGGTAGAAACACCTAGCAAGGGGCCAAGTGGTTAAGCGGCATTTAGCTTTTAGAATGTTAACTTCTGTCTCAATGTCTTCATGTGACAAAAGATAATAGTGCCCATGAACTCCTAGTGTAGTTGTGACCACTCAATAAGCGAATGTGTATACTGTGCTACCACTCATTGCTTATATATATATATATATATATATATATATATATATATATATATATATATATATATATATATATATATGACATATATATATATATATATGAAGCAATTTCTCTCCAGCAAAAGAAGAGTTCTCTTTATTCTTGGCTGCTTCAGAACTGTTGTCATTTGCTTCAGTCTAGAGAAGTTCTTATTCAAGACCTACATTTGTCAAGTTCTGTTTTCCATGTAGTATGAGCCGGCAGTTGGAAAGTATATTTGAAGTCCCAACACTGAGAATCCAAATCTCTACAGCAGAGAAGTAAACGCGGACGACGCAGTGCCGAGAGGTGGACTTAATCATGTTCGACAAATGGTGGAGATGAAGGAGGCTTGGTTGGGGCCACTTAAGATCTGGTGGCTTTGCTTCTTCCTTAACCCCACCCCGAGTCCTCCCACCCTGAGGGATGTACCCACATTCCCACAATGCTCGGCTCTCAGCACTGGCCACTCGCCACCAGCTCAGACACCTTATTACCACGGTTCTCAGTTACAGAGCCATAACAAGAACCACTGCAGCTTCTCTTGGGAAGAACCCAAGGACCTTGCTTGGAAGCTGATGATGGCTTAGCGAAGTTGATGCCCAAACTGAGTGTGTGTTAGGGACTCCTGAGGTCGGCTGCCTGCATCGAAGACCACGCTCTGATTGTTACGTTACTGACAGGCAGCAGATGCTGCAGCTGTCCCTGCACATCCCATGCACAGCCCTCCATCTGACCTACCAGAATAGTGTGTGGCACAGGAGCGCTACTATTTTAATCGACTTCCTGGGAGGACAGGGGGGGAGTGGATGACGTTGTTTCTGATTTCAAATGTTTATAAACATTCAGAGACGCAGGATGATGGGATGGTGGGAGCCAAAAGAAATACTTTAAGGGAGAGGACACGCTTGTAAAGACTATACTAAAAATTTAAAGCTCAAAAGTCCCTATTTTAAATATATAAATATATGGTAAATAAAAGTCCTTATTATAAACATTCAAATGAAAGTGTCAAAGTCTGCTTTTGTGTGGCTCATTTTGTAGAGTTTGTACTGATTAAAATTACCATAAGAAAAAATAAGCTTTATTTGCACTCAATGCAAACCAGTCACACAAGGTCTTAGCTTCCAGGGAATTAGGAAGGGAGTGAAGCCAGATCACACTTTTCAATGAATGTTGTGTAAGTGTTATGAGGGATCACGGGCTCAACACGTGAGGTCTGGATGGGTTGGATCAGGAGGCATCCTGATGTTTGCAGAACATGAAAGGGTCCAAAAGCTACATGCCTGGTTGTCTGTTCAAAAGGGTCAGAGTTTGTCAATACATGAAAGAACAGACCAAAGTTAAAAATAGAATTCTCTTTCTTCTGCCTACTTCCCCCGCTAAAAAACTTCACTTAAAAATAGAGCTCCATGGATTCACAGCTCTCTTGAATTTCTTGGTAAGCATCCCGTGCCTTGAGATGCTCTGTCAACACCTCATTACCAGGTTTATTAGTAGAATGAGCAGAAAATATATTAATTGAACTCTATGTTTAATACAAACAATGTATGATCATTTCAGACAAGTTAATGTTTTCTCCTTTCTCTTTTGAGTTGCCAAGTTCAAATACATAAATGAAATCATAATAGAAGTAGACAGAAACAGTGATAAAGGATCTACTGTCACTGTTAAAAAAAAAAAAAGATTAAGTTACATTACAGCACTGGTGAGAAGTAAGATGAGAAAACTGTTTTTCTTGGTATTACAGATAGAAATAAAAGCATGAAATACGTGCATGCGTCAGTGTGGGACAGTGTATGTGTGAGAGGGTGTGTGAGTGTGCCCGTGTCTCCTCTTTTCTTGGCAATTAAAACTGAATTCATCCACTGCAAATTATACTTAGTACATTGATGACAATATCCACTAGACCTGAACTTTTATATGAGAAGTTTTGTAGTTTGTGCCTTCAAGCCGAAACCTAGCTATTAAATAAATAATATTCTTTCATCGGCTTCTTCAGAACAGACCTCAGAAAACTCTAAATCCATCTCGCCATCCACATATTGAAATGTCCTATTACTAGGATTAATTGAAAATTTTTTCAACCAGATGGCTGCAGAATAACCCTGGTCACTCAAATGTTTCTGATCATTTGCTCAAGTGTGGATAGTGTCTGTATAGATTATAATATTTGCATAGAGTGTAAGTATAGAAAAAGTAGATTTCTAAAGGCTGAAAGTGAACCTTTACATAACCACAGCACATAAGTGACCAGATAATCACAGCAACTACGGGGTTTATGAACAGAATATGGGCCGACAGCGACCCCTTTGTCAAAGTCATTTGAATATACTTATATTTCTAACAGTTTCCTTGGGAATAACTGGTTTCTTGTAACTCACTAAAGTGATGACCTTGGGTGTGGAAGGATAAACCCCACCTCATGATGACATTTTGAGTGGCAGCTTCAATTCTAGGGTCGGGGAAGAAATTTTTTTTAAGGTACAAGGCTATCCTTTGAGTGTTGTTTTAGATAAAGTTGGAAACGTGACCTGCAAAGCTAGGTAAAAATAAACTGCAATTGCCCAAAAATGCTGGAAGTAAACAAACAAGTAAGGTCCTAACTGTGGACCCTGGCAGGTCATGGAATTCTCTCTCCTTCCAGAAGCCTGCAGTGAAAGCCAGCATGTGACTATCTGGCACAGAGTATGTGGGGCCAGTTCATAATTTGAATATTGATATTTTCAATACATTTTCGCTTCCTTTGTATTTAGAGTGAGAATATTAATTTTTATAAAAAACTGAACATTGACACAATCACTATAATAACTTCTTTCCATTTTCCCATAACTCATCTTGTTTAGTTTTGGATCCAAATTACTCATTTTGAAGATCACTGGTCTAAAGAATAAAATACAAACTTCACCTTTTCCTGAAGGTCTTCTAGTCCAGTCTAGTTTTGCCTCACTTCCTTTTTCTCTCTAGTATTCTTACAGATATTTTTAGGATCCACAGTTGATAGGACAGAACAGAAAGCTAGGCAGAAGACTGATAGATGCAGAGTAATCCACACAGTAGGCCAACACTAGATGCACTAGATGCAGAGCAACCCACACAGTAGGCCAACACTAGATGCAGAGGAATCCACACAGTAGGCCAACACTAGAAGCAGAGGAATCCACACAGTAGGCCAACACTAGAAGCAGAAGAATCCACACAGTAGGCCAACACTAGATGCAGAGGAATCCACACAGTAGGCCAACACTAGATACAGAGTAATCCAAGTTACACGAACAAGCCAGGTAGCAGAAGTGAGACCAGCAAGCTTGGAACCTCAGCTTGGAAGAAATGAGAACCTACAGATGCCAGGCATTCAGAGACAAGGAGCCCATCAAGGCCGGTGGATCTGGACCGGGGGCAGGCTGCACAAACTGATACACCAACCAAGGACTTTGCCAGCAGACAATCTAGACCCCCTGTTCAAATGTAGCCAAATGGACAGCTCATTCTCCACGTGAAGAAGGGGGTGAGGTGGATAGCAGGGGACTGCCTCTGACAGGAACTCCGGTGCCAGCGATTTGATCACTGACCCTTGGCAGAGGGGTTCTATGGAAACACAGAGGAAGGGGACGCAGGCCTTCCAGATGGAGACATGATGGACTGTGGTCATCTGATGGGGGAGGAGGCCCCCACCTGTCAGAGGTCTAGGGGAGGGGAACAGGGCAGAAGAAGGAGGGAGGGTGGGAACATGAAGATAAGAGCAAGGGCATGAATCAAATTATTTAAAAAACAAAACAAAACAAACAAACAAACAAAAACCATCGATGAAAAGCAGAGACCTTGTGCAGGCAAGGTGGAGGGCCAGAGCACAGTGGCGAGGTTTCAGGAACAGTCAAATGGCCAAGGAGTCAGGAATCAGGAGATACACTTTAGCACCAGGTTAGTGACAAGGAAACAGATGTGAGGCCTAAGCAACAAAGCAATTCCACACTGCAGCAATCTCCTGTTACAAGCAGGAAGTTGCCCACATGTTTCCTTCTGGAGCCTTTCCCAGGACGGGGTGGGGGGGGGTAGTGTGACCCTGTGCAAAGCAGTAGGCAGACAGGAGTGACGAGAGTAAAGATAAAGGGACAAGTGGGGACCAAGGAAACCTTCCTTCCTCTGGAGGACACGGCTCTTGATGACCTGTCCAATGTCCTGGTGCACCACTTTCCTGGATAGCCTGTCCTCGTCATTATTAAAGTACCACTTGAGTCCTCCTCCCTTTGTCCTCAGTCCTTTGGTGATCTCAATGTTTCATTCTCTGAATTTCCATGGCAATTATTTTATCCTCTAAGGTTTTGAGTGCAACTACATATGCCACTGCTGTTTCGTGGTCCTAACATTTTCATGTATCCCTTCCCTCAGGCCTCCACCACCCGGAGATACGAGTTCATGTCATACATGTTAGCAATAAATGCTTCTTAAATATTCAAGTCCCCAGAGTTAAAATAGTCCTTAACCTAGACAAATGCACATAATTTATCTTAGACTAGTATAATCAAATGCTACCATTTAGTTTGAAGTAATAGTGATCAAGAAAGGCTTCTGACAAAATTACAGTAGGTACAGCTCTCCTCCCTTCTGTGAGATATGAAGAATCAGAATGAGAAATATTGGACACTAGTCATTTATAACACTGACTACTGTCTATCCATAGAGGAACTATCATAGCATTTATTTATCAATTTATTAGCAAATCCCATATAGACTTACAATATCTCTACTACTACATACCTAGAAGACCCCGTGGAAGATGTCAGATGAAGAGACAAATACAAGCACAAATACAGATGTGAGTAAAATATCGTCTGTCTGCAAAACTCCCAGAGAATGTAAACAACTTCAGCCCTACCTAGTGAAGCTCAGAAAAGACGTGCAGCCATTTTAGCAGATACACATGCACAGCGGGTGATGGGTATGTGTAGGAGAGAGGTTCCTGGGAGGAAGCAGGCTCATATAACAATGGATTCTTCCGGGAACTGGTCCAATCCCAGGAAATCTGACCCACATCCACAAGGAAACATTAATCCTTTCTATTGTTGCGGCAATGGGAATTGAACTCTGGTCCCCGTGAGCTGTAAGTCCCAGGCCTACAGTGATGGTGGAGTGCCTGTGAGCACTGCGTGAAGTTTGATTTCATAAAGATGTTATCACGTCAACCTTGCCAAGCTCCCAGCAGAAGAGGAAGAGAATGCTCTAGAGCTACTGTATGCATGAGGAAAATCAGTAAAGGCAGAAAGAAAATGCAGGCTCTCTGTGGGACTCTCCACAGTGGGAGGCTGGGCCAGGAGGAGGGACTAAGGAGGGGGAAGCAGGGGGGAGACTGCAGGCTTAGGAATAGCATATGCATTGTATTGAGGAGTGTTATGTTGTATTAAAAATCATTTTGGAGGTACCGATAAGCCTTAGCTCGGCAAGTTTTTAAATAGCAAATTAGTAGACTCAGTCTTCCTAGGGGAAAAATGGCTCTTAAATAATTTAATTGTTTAATTTCAGACTACTAAGAAAATATGTGAATCCAACACTAGAGTTTTTTCTTCTGCTTTCAAAGTTAGCTATTTTAGTTTTTCACAGTCATTTAAGCGGCAAACTCTCTGAGAATAATACAAAGCACATCTATAGTTAATGCTAAGATGAGAGTGGCCCCTCTAATGACATGCCATATTTTGAAGTTACACTATGTCCCAGTTATTAAAACCTCATCTATTAAGCTCATCTTTGCTGTCTTCTAAGATAATGGTCCATGGGCAGAATTCACCCGTTGCCTCTCACCTGGTCAAGATACACAACTGCAATGTATTAAAAAACATAAATCACTCATGTCATTACTCAAATTATCCTTGTCTTCTTGGTTCATGAATCATTAAACTTTCCTTTTAGACAGTAAAACAATGGAAAACAACTCTGATCTGTTGGCCCACTGGTTGAGGGTGCTTTCTACTTTCTCCGTAAAGTATACGTCACAAATTACCAACAGTTTGAAGCATGGTCCAAGCAAAATATCACGATTCCAAAAATAATACTGTCTCTCCAGTAAGAGAGAAAAAGATTGCTCTGATTTGAGCTTCTGGACGATTAGTATAGTTATCATTTAAAGAAATAAACAATGTTTGTATTCATAGACTTCAGTGTGTAGGATAAACATAAAGGCTTTGTCTCCAGCTAAAATCATTTGTTCCATAATTTCATAGAGTAAAATACTTCATATTTTGGAGTAAAGTCTTCCAAAGAATACAGGAAAAATATTATTTTTAAAAGAACAAAGATTGGGAAATACTCTTTAGCACATAATCCTGCATTGAGGAAAGGATTGGTCTCTTGTGATCTAATAGGATTTTTCCATTCTTAATTTGGTTAATCTTAGACACAAAGCAAATAAATCATTGGTGCTTTATTAACGTCCATGGTGATACTCAAAGGAAATTAATTCCTGTTGCTAAACATGGTTTGTAAAAACAGTATTGAAGTCAACTAAATGAGAGTTTTAGGTTTATTAGTCTGAAGGAATGTCAATTATTTCTGAAAATAAAGGGGTTTCTATCCTGTTCCAGACAGTTTCTAGCACAGAAGTGGCTAACCAGTAGGAGGGCTGTATGACCTGGGGTGCAAAATGACGAAGGTAGGATGTCATCATAATAGAGACCTTGATAAAGCCAGTGTGTTAAAGAGCCCAGCAGTTTAACGCAGGAAGCAAGCTGTTCTACTGTGAAAAGGCAAGGCGTTTTCAGTAACACTGTGTTATTCCTTTAAATATGAAATGAAAAGAAACTGGTTACTGGTGAAAGGTGATTAAAATTCTTATCAAACACAGTGGAATAAAAAGGTTAGCATCATTTAAAACATTTATTTGGCACAAAGTAGCAACTGGCTTCCTGGGACTAAATATCAAAGAGAGACACTCGCACACTGGAACACAGTTGTGAGACTTGTAGGAGAACATGGCATTACAGCCTCGGCCGCTGTATTTTTCCAGCAAAGGTTCAATGCACTGAACTGAGGAGGCCGCGTGTCTGCCTGCACTGGGCCAGAGCGCTGTCAGTACTTCCTTCCAACTGATTCAACTATGTGGAAATCGGCTGCTCTTTGGTCAATCGGAGAAGTTTAATGACAGAGCGAGGATTTCAACATCTAGTAGAAAGTTCACAAAGCAGGTATAATCTGTAAGCTTCCATGAACAGACGATAACAAGAAAGAGGGAGAGAGAAAGAAAAGCACCAATGAGAAGCGACGTAGTAATAGGGGAATTATATAAAGTGGGATTCTTAAAGTAGAAGAAAGGTTGTAATCTTGTATTGAGGGGGGAATCATTTAATGGCTCAAGATTCGACCCAGGACTCTTCCTGGATGTCTTTTTAGTTTCCCCGCACAGGTCTGACCCACAGGCAGGTGCTGACAGTTTTACCTTCAGAATATATTGCACATACCATGGTTCCAACTACCAGTGTCTCCTCCCTGGACCCATGTGAAGGCCTCTTACCTTCCTGAGTCCAGGACTGTCAGGGACCTGTATTTACTTGCCGTTAGTCTCCTGCCCACAAGTGAGGACTGGATCAATGACCTATCCCATGGAGAGTAGTACAGAAACTGTCACCAGCTACTAGACCCTTCTAGAATATGGTTCCACTTCTCTACAACCATGCACTCACATTCTCTGCTCTTCCTGGTTCCTGACCAGTTGCCCTGGGTTTTCTGCTGAGTCTCAACACAAAATCCCAGCTAACGGTTATTTCATGGCCAGCAGACCTGGCCATGCCCCTTTAAATCCCTAAGGAAGTTTGCTACTTAATTGAATTACATAAAACTATACAATTTTACATATGGGACTAATAGTTATTTTTCCGATTACAGAATAAAAACAGCAGCATAAGAAAACCATGTTAGAATTCATCTTTAACTGTGTTTCATGCCCTCTGACCATTTAGAATCCCAGCAGCAGGGGGGTGGGGTGGCGGGCGGTGGGGTGGGGTGAGCACATTCTATAAGTAAAGAGGAAACTGATACCAGTATCTTTGTGTTCTTTTCTAACACATATAAAAGAGCATGTATGTTCAAAACACGAACACACCAAAGAGCTACTCATGATATATGAGGGTTAACAAGGCTCCTGGGAATGGGCCACAGAGTAACATTTAACCCATGAGGTTGTCGGAATAGTTTAATAGACATCAACTGAATAAGGTGACATGCCAAAGTATTGAGCTCTGTTTTATTTCATTGAAAAGATGTCTTGTTTTACTTTATGCGGTGTGTATTATGTCTTCGTGTAAGTATGAGCAGTACATGTAGGTATCTGTGCCCTCGGAGGCCAGAGACAGCAAGAGATCCCTCAGAGCTAGAACTAGGAGATTATGAGCCTCCCAGAATGGGTGCAGGGAACCAAACTTTGGTCCTCTGTAAGGGCAGTCTCAACGGCTGGCCATCTTCCCAGCCCTTCTGCCTCATTGAAATAGTGTGTGTGTGTGTGTGTGTGTGTGTGTGTGTTCACAGGTCAGAGCATGGACTATGCAAAAGGACCTAGGTATTAACGTAAAAAATATTCACTCACTAAACACAATCGATATTCAACTGTTAAATTTCATAAAGTCTGTAGCAATCGTCAAGGGAAATCATTGAACATATAAACAAACCAAACAGGACAAAAGTCAAACAGACAACAGACTCACATTCATTCCTAAGGGAAGGGCTCTTGAGTACAAAACAATAGTGACAACAGAGATACTCTGGGACGGGGAACACAATACCACACAATGTCTGGTGAATTCAGCATATTTGACGGAACTTAATTCTCACACCTGATGAGTTGAATTTGGCACTAGAGACCTTCTCACCAAGAATGAAAGTGAACGTAACTTCCCCAAAATACTCCACATTCATGAATATTTACAGTAGGAAAAGGTAGGCTGTGTAATAGACTTTGAAATAGTTAAATAACCTTAAGACCAAGGGATGACACTGCATTTGCCTTCAGCGTGGCCATGGATGACTAGGAATGACGACAGTGCACAGCTTGAAGAGATGCATCAGAGGTCGAGGACTGACACTATAACAACCTCTCAAAAAGTAGGGAAGATTACTGAGGGGAAAATGGCCTCGTATAAAGACACAACACTCTGCAAAATGAAGAACAGTATTAGGAGAACCCTTAAATATGTGGAAACTAAGGAGTGATTTAGCCTGGAAGACATCTATCTCTTCATAAATTTTAGCATGTTTTAATTCCTTATGGGGAAAATAGGGAGACTAAGTAGAAATCTTTGCCCTTAAATAGGGAGATTAAATAGAAATCTCTGTCCTTACCTCATTAATTTCAACTATCCTTCTTCTGAAAAAAAGATTACACACTCATATGCCAACACAGCCCTGGTAGCCAGTGGGCGTGTGCAACTAGCACAGGCTCAGGCCAAGTGCTGCCTGCTCTAACCATGAGAGCTCAGCTGTCATCAGGGAAGGCAGGTAGCAATGCTGCAGTGGTTGAAATTTTTCATCACATCAGAAAACTGGACTTCCATCGAAGGTTTTTAACTTTTTGGAGTACAGCAAATGATTAAATTAAAACAAAAGCATAAAAAGAACCCCAAATCTGTTCTCTTGAACAAGAGATAAGGGATTTTAACACCGTGCTCAATTTTGTTGGCACTGTTTGTGTTGGGAGGGGGGTAACACACTCCACCAATGTTAAGTTGTGAGCGCATCTATTAATATTTTAAGACTGTATTAGAGTTTTGCACTACACTATAGTTTAGCTAAGATCTTATCAAAGAATATTGAACATGGGAGGTGGATTTAGTTGTATAACAAATCCTCCCGTTTACATCTCATCATACCAATTCCAAAGTAGCATTAATTTCTCAAATAGGTTTGTACTTAGAATATTGGAAATATGTTGAGTAGAGTCAACAATATAATAGCAACCGTCAACAGGTACCACACTGTCCTACTGTAAGGTCTGAGAAAATGAACCCTGAATTAATACTAATTTCATGTTTGTGACCAGTCCTGTGAGTATTTATTTCTCTTTGCTTCTTGGGAACAGGGTCTTAACTACAGTGTAGCCTGGCCTGGCCTCAATGCCACTGATCCCCTGCCTCAGACTCCCAAGTGTTGACATTACAGGTGTGTGCTGCCACTGTTGGTTCCCTGTCAGAAGTTCTCATGAGTGAACAAAAGATTTGAGTTATTTGATAACTGAACAGTAACTGATAAAGATGATTCTTTTTTTTTTTTTTAAAGAAAGTCTCATAAGTAATTAAATATATACCAAAAAACTTTAAATTAAATGAGACTTCTTCAAAAATGATATAATTCACTCAAAGCAAGAACAAGATTATTTTCAACGACTAGGAGACAAGTGTTAAAATGTGCTTTGAAGAACTACTATTTAATTTGTTTTAAAACTATTACGTAATCACCTCCTAAATCACTGAAATTACATATCTATTACATATTATCTATTACATGAATAGATCCTTTTTGGATGGATTTTATGGGCTAATTACACAAGAGTTTTAACAACTTGCTAGAGAGGTTTACCATACAGCCAAACATACCACGGTAGCCATTCTTATAATTTTCAGGTGCTGGTACACTCCAGCCACCTCTCCTACCACGGAGCACGTTGTTCTAGACCACGAGCCTATGGAAGGGCTGACATGAGACTGTGAGACCAATGAACATTCTCTCTCATGCCCATTCTACCTCAGCATTCTCTGACACTGGAGTGAGCATGGTGCTGTCTTATGAAAGGGCGGCAGGGAAGGTTCCGAGACATTCTGGCAATAGGGCAAGCAAACAAGCCACTCAAGCCATTGGCCAATTATCGCCCAAGTAAGCCATTGTGGAGCTTATAGCAAAGTCAAGAGTTCAACGATCGCAGTGCACTAGAAGAACCCATGAGGCAGTCTAGGCCGAAACTGCCCCGCTAAGCCTTCCCTCTGTGTATCTGTCTCTGCCATTCTGTGAGGTGATAAATAATCATCACTGAAGATTAACATTTCTGTAAAGTTTGTTGTGCAGAAATAGATGATTAATTCAAATGTCCTCTTGCAATGCTTCCCTCTAACATCTTACCAGCACTAACATCAGTGGGTAAATTGATTAAAGCGGACAATTAGAAGTAAACCACAACGCTTTGGACAGTTCTTAAAGATGTACACAAATAGGTAAATGTCACTGGTATTTATTACGTCGTTTTTATATGCTTGGTCTGAAGCTGCCCTTGCTGTATCAATATACTTAAGCAAAAGATATTTGCAGAAAGGACAGTCGTCTTTTGTCACAGAAAGCAGACAGCTTGCTGACTAGAGATGGAGGGAGGGCTACAAAGGAGCAGCCTTCTGCCGGCAGTGGGCAGACTCGTCTCAGTGAAGGTGAACACGCATGTTAAAATTTATCACATAACGATTATACACATGCATACTTTGTTTTTACATGGCATATAAAAATGAAACTATATTAAAACCCTAATTGGTTATTGCATAGTTTCCCTAATTTTTAAATTTCAGGGTCTAAATGGTGGTAGACTTCTACTTCAGTATACAGGAAATTAAGAAACCAATTGTTTTATCATATTCTATCACTGAAAAACAGATAACCTTTATCAGTTAGCAAAATTTGAATTAAAGAGTAAATGAGCAATCAGATTTGTTTCCAAAATAAACAATAATTTATTCTATGAACTATGATTTAAAAGGATAATTTTATATTCATATGGACTCATGAAATACTGAGAGACAAACACTTCAAAGCAAAAGAAATGGTTGGACCTGTGAGGGAAAAGACCATGCCACTTCACAGAAGTAGGAAGTAGTTTTCAGGAAAATTTACTATTTATAAATGCTTTAGAATCTTGGTAGATAAATCTAACTTCCTAGATTTTCAATATAGACTGAGGAAAAGTTACAGAGCTCGGGTCATCACAAACGTAATTTGGTTGTGTCATAATCAAGATTTCTATATTCATTGTGATGATTATTTTTCACATATATACTAATACCAACCAAGTTAAATGCTGCATATACACATGCAAGTGGCTTCATGATCCGTAGCAAATTGGGGTTTATAACATTTGCCTCCTTGGGTTATCAAAAATCACTTAGCTTACTTTACTGGTATTATATAGAAATCATTTTAAAAATTGAAACGCAAGGTACTTTACATTACATCAAAGGGAAGTTTCATTGACACAGATTCCCCTTGACTTAAGGTGCTGTCCTGATAAACTTGTAGCAGAATGGATGCAACTTAAACATTGTGTCTTATCGCCCGACCTAGAGAACAGGAGGGCTCAGGCCAGCCTGCCTTAAACATGCTCAGAGCAGCGTGCAGAAGCTCCACATAGGGCAGCCAGCTGGCATCAGCCTACTCTATGATAAAACACTGGCTCTCTCAGGTAACTTACTGAATATAACGTAAAGCACTAGCAACACACTGCTCCAAGGAGGAGGACTGCTTATTTGCTGTTTTGACTAGTGGCTGCTGGAGGCTGGAGCTCACTGCCACAGAACAGGGCTACCACGTCCTCTTACGCCCAGGGATGAGCACAGTTCGGAGCCTGAGGTGACTTTTTCCACTGACTAAGCATTGATTTTTACTTAAGGATGCGTCCTTTACTGTCAGGAAAAAATACCCCCCCCCCTTTCCTTTCTATGCCTATCAAAATAAGTTGGGTAGTGGAATTCTCTTCATTTCACTCCTTTATACTTTAACAACTAACAACTTGCTATAAGCAGTTTGTTTCCGTAGAGGAGCATGCGCATGCCGAGTTTCTTAATCATGTATTGTGTGCTAACAAGAGGAAAGCTGCTCTGTCCACAACTCGTGGTAACTGCTCTTAGACAATGCATCTATTTCTTGTTAGTCTGTTGGCATCAGGAAACCAATGGGAAAAAAAAAACAAAATACAAAAACAAGTCAGCTACAAGGGTAAGCCTAACCGATAGAAGTCTGGATATGGTGCACTGATAACACTTAGATATTTACTTTTAAAATGATAAAATCTTACAATTATGAAAAGGACAAAGTAATACACTAGTAACTACTTGCATATCTCAAAAAAACCTCTACATTTTCTTTGTCTTTATGTAGAGTGTCTAAAATGACAAATATTGTTAAATTATTGTGTTTTAAATTATAATAAATTATATTATTTTTCTCTTCCATTTGTTCCTTCCAGGCCCTCCTATACACGTCTTTTTGTTCTCTTTCAAAACTATGGCCTCTTTTTTCACTGACTGTTGTTCTATACATACATACATACATACATACATACATACATACATACATATATATACATACATACATACATGCATACTCTGACATGCATAAACATACTCTGTTCAGCTGTTCATCTGTATAAGGTTGCTTGTATTTGTGTTTTAAATTTTGGATGCTTAAAAAAAAAAACCAACAAAATTATTGAAACTGAACCTCAGCCTCTAATCATACCCATGCCCTTCCTGCTGGAGGTTAAAAGTAAGTTTCTTTATTTAAAAAGATTTTCAGCTTTACTGTGTATCAGAAAATGAAAACTGAAATCACAGGGAGACATCCTTTTACTCACAAAGTAGAAATAATTAACAACCTACAAATGGAGGGTTGGCAGATGAACGTAAAGGGAATGCACACATCACGTAACCCTTACAAAGTAGTGTGCGTTAGTGTAATAGTAACAGAGAGCGATTTTGTGTAAAAATGTAGAGCCTCCTATTTTGTGGTTTATCACCCTAGGTGTCTGACCATTAACAAGTGTCAGCAGAGAGGCCTGAAGGGTCATGCTAATAAACTCAGTAGTTTACATTTTTACAGAACCCCTTGCACTATCCTAAGTCTCTGATATTCTAACTCTATTGTCCTAGCCTTTATAAAGCCCCTTTCCCAGGAGGCCTACCCTACTTAATACTCGCGCAAGTCAAGGCACAGAGTGCTTTGCAAAGATGCCCAACAGGGAGTTGGAGAGCCACAAACACAAGCGAGGCAGTTCAAAGGTAGAAGTCCACCATGGCAGCAAGAGCACGCTGTCACAGCGTGCTTACACAAAGCAGAACAGCAACCAACAACGGGAAAGGCTGGCACACGACACACTGTGTGTACTTGAACAACTTAGCATGGGATGAAATTCTAAAAATAAGAATAACTAAGATATTTAAAGTTGCCTGGACTGACTGCAGCTAAGCCAGTCTTAGACTATGCTGACAAAGATACAGATTCAAGACCAAGAAAAAGATCTCTCGGGGGGGGGGGGGGGGGTCGGGGTTGATAACACCTAGTACAGGGTTGATAACGCCTAATTAATACAGGGTGCCTGCCAGTGCTGTGAACTCGGGCAAATCAGCAAGTTTAGAATGTGGGGTGAGCACCGGGGTGGGGAAGAGTTTGCAGCTGTCGAGAGCACGAGCGATCTCAGGTAAACGAATGGCCCTGCTGAAGTGTAACAGGAGAGTACAAACCGTTTATCTCCAAAGGCTTCCTAGCTGGTGTGTAGGCTCATATCCTGCAAGGGCTTATCTTCTTGACTTAGAACAAGTACTGCCATATTAAACGTAACCAGGATGGCGTGGAGCTGGAAGGATGGCCTAGCTGGCAAGAGACTGAGTCATTCCCATAGAGACACAGAGTTTGGTTGCCAGCACCCATATGGTGCAGGTCACAATAGCCTGTAACTATCCTGGGAAATTAAACACCCTCCCTGCTTCCCATGCACATCACACACACACACACACACACACACAGAGAGAGAGAGAGAGAGAGAGAGAGAGAGAGAGAGAGAGAGAGAGAGAGTAAAATAAATCTCTAACAACCCATCTCTATCTATTTCCATATCTATATATGTACATATCACACAAATAGTATCCTGGCCGCATTTAGCTTTACTATAGTAGATACAGCTCTTAAGTATATGGATGGTTACTAACACCGAATTGCAAGTTGTAACTTCTCATTAAAGAATATGTGAAAATTTGAAAATCTGATTATCTTTACACAACTGAAAAAGGTGAGCAAATGATAAAAGACAAAACTGACCACTACTGTCCTCCGTTATAAGTCAACATCAAAACATGTCTTTAGTACTGAAGAAGACTGTCCACAGGAAAGGTACACTACCAAGAAAGGAGCACCCTAGCAAAAAGGTTTAAAGGAATATTCACCTTAGGAAGCTTCTAGTACAAAAACCAAGTTGTCTGAAGTAACAGCTTTGAGTTCTTCTTCATGCTCCAAATAGGTCTTCCCTGTGTGATGAATAAGGGTCACAATGCAGTTGTCATGCACCGAGACCACAGCCTTACCAGAGTAGCATTACTTCCTATTAAAAAGCAGTTAATATATTTTCTTTCCTTCTTTGTTGAGGAAAGACAGACCTGATGAAGACTAATGTCTGAAAGATCAAGGTTAAAGTAGGCACTGACACACAGGGCTAAATTCTAGTTTTCATGGAAACTTAACGAACAAACAAGTAGGGCTTATATTAAATGTTAATTACTTTTAATCTTAAACTGTTGAAAAAATGCTTTGGGTTTGGGTGTGGCAACTCCACTTGAAACGTGTTGGCACTCTGGTGTAGGACTTAATATGATTTCTCTCCAACATCGGACACACCTTGCTCAAAAGGCAAATGACTCATGAGGCCACAGTCCAAGATGTGATACTCAGCATTTAACTTGCTAATGATAATCCAAGACGTAGCCACAACTGCTTAGGAGAAAGACAGTGGTGAGAGGATTAAACACTAGAATTGGTTTGGTGAGAATAGCAAAGGGACTGTGAAAGGGGTGTCAAGTGAGGTAATGAGCACAAAGGCCACAGAGGATTGTGGGACAGGTGCCAGCATCAATAAATATTTCTCAATATTTGTAGCATTTAACCAAAACAAGGCAAGCATAGAAGGTGAAAATGACCAGATAAAGAAAGGAAGAAACAAAGGCACTGATGTGCGGAGCAACTATACAAGCCTGTACTACACTGTAAAGCCAGCAAGTGAGACACAGCATCCATCATTAGCAAATCACTCCTTTGCAGGAGATTAGACTTACTGATTTTCCCAAGGTCCTGAAGCATATTTATGCAAGTTTTAAAAAATATTTATTTATTTATTTTATGTATATGAGCACTCTATCTACATGTATACCTGCAGACCAGAAGAGGGCATCAGATCCCAGTATAGATGGTTGTGAGCCATCATGTGGTTGCTGGGAATTGAACTCAGGACCTCTGGAAGAGCAGACAGTGCTCTTAACCACTGAGCCATCTCTCCAGCCCCATTTATTTATGCAAGTTTTAACGTATCAGCCCTGTTTTTGCAAGATAATGTATTTTATATACTTTGTCCTACACCAGGAGATTGCTGTTTTATATTTGATGAAAGTTGCCATTTTAACGCAAGCTTATCTGAGCCTCCATTTCTATGGCCAACTGATGCAAATTTTAAAAAGCCTTTTTTTTTTTTTGCTCTTTAAGAGTTCACAGGGAGCAACGAGCAAGAAGCCCAGGCCACTTGAACAATGAAGCTATGTTGTTATGGAGCAGGATGACAGCCAGTCTTCGCTCAAAGTCCACCTTTCATTTAAGAGGGAAAGATGATTGCATGTCACCCAGCTTCACAGTCTAACACGGATGAGACCTCATGCACACTGAAGCTTGATAATCACGCGTGTATGCTCACACACAACTCTAGTGAGAGAAGGTCACACCAGGTGACAAATCTGGAGCACAAATTTTCAAAACTTCAAGGACACCAATTTTCTTTATTTCTTTTTATATCCTCCCTCAGATGAGAACACGTCTAGTTTCCCTCTGAATCTAAAGTCAACACTGTGTGGTTTTTTTTTCTTGTGTGTGTGTGTGTGTGTGTGTGTGTGTGTGTGTGTGTGTGTTTAAAGTAAAGAAGTGGAGCTGGAGAGATGGCTTGGGAGATGAGCACTTGCTGTCAAGAGGGAAAGGAACTGAGATCAAATCCCTAACAACCACGTCAACACCAACGGAGCCTGTGAGTGCCTGGAACCTCAGTGTGTTCACGGTGGAAGTGGAGATCATGTGATCTCACTGGCCATCCAGCCTTGTCAAAATGGCAGGCTTCAAAGCTTGAGACAGACCCTGTCTCAGAATCCAAGGTGGAAAGTGACCCAGGAAGACACCTGATGTCCTGCTTTGGCCATCATGTGATTCTGCACACATATATGACATATACACAGAAGAGAAAAAAGTTATTGTATTAAGAACAATGAAGTGTTTTTCTTCTAATTATGCAAATAGAGGAAGTGCTGGTTAATGGTAATGTTTACACTAGCCTCCATGAGCATGGCAGAGGAAAGATAGGATGAATGTGGGATGAATACTGCGGCTCCTGTCTGGCTTCAGTCTTTGTAGTTTCAGCAACAAATCAGTTACTCTGTGTAATCTCGCCCAAATTCTATTTCTCATATAACACTTACTGATCTTACATTAAAGATCAACAATATAATCCACAGTTGTGTGGAGAGTGGGGACTGACTCTGACATGAACTCTGGTGCCCCATATTTGACCACTTCTCCTTGGTGGGGAGGCCTGGTGGCACTCAGAGAAAGAATAGGCAGGCTACCAGGATGAGACTTGATAGGCTGTGACCATGTGGTGGGGAAGGAGGTCCCCTTCTGTCACACACCTAGGGGAGGAAAATAGGGTGAAAGAGGGAAGGGAGGGAGGAATGGGAGGATACAAATGATGAGATAACAATTGAGATGTAATCTGAATAAATTAGTAAAAAAATAAAAATAATTTTTTAAAAAAGATCAACAATATAATAGAAATGAGTTAATTCTTTCATAAATATGTGCCCAGGTACTGTGGTAGGGATGATTGTACAGAAGTGAGGAAACCCTCCTCAGTCCCTGGTCTCAGAACCTGAGTGTGAATGCTGAATGCTGAAGAAAATGGGGGAAAGGACCCAAGAAACCACGGTGTGTTGAGGAGGCGGGAGGGCTCAGTACAGTACAACAGGAAGGCTCTGTGTGATGAGCACCGAACGACTCCTTAGAGGACAGGAGGTGAGTGCATTACAGAGAGCCAGTGCTTAGGCAAGGGTCCTTCTACCACAGAGATAAAGAAACTTCAGGAAACCAAGGTAAGAACAGTATGACCATGCCATTGAGGAAGTGGATACAAAGTAGCCAGGACAAGTGCAGCTCACCATGGTCAGTCTTACCACAGACGCTAGCGTGTTCGATTGAATTCAACACATGGGTGAGAAGCTATGTGGTAAATTTTCACAATAAAACATTATTCAGCTGTTTTAAAAAAAAAACAGAATTATGAAATCCCATGGGTAAATGAATGGGGTTGGAAACGATCACTCTGAATGAGGCCAAGACGCAGAAAGACAAGCACCATGTACGTTCTCTCGTTTGTGGATGCTATCTTTGACTTTTCAAACATGTATGTTTCATCTACAATACTTACGCAGATCAAGAAATTACAAGGTGGCCATGCCACAGCTCAGGCAAGCTTTTCAGGGAGGGGAGACAGAGTGCAATGACATGCAGAGTCTAAGAGAAAGAATAAACAGGAAGGCTTAGCTGGGTCGGGGTGGAAAGGGCAGAGGAGAGGAGAGAATACAGGGAAGATCTTGTGCACGCGCGCACACACACACACACACACACACAGAGACAGAGGCAGAGACATAGAGGGTGTTAAAATGGAGCTACTCTACAACGGAGGTGCCAATGTCCCTACTAGACACTAAAGTCATGAACATGGGGGGAGATCAAGCTGGTAATGTATCTGGCACATGTATCACTACTGGCTAGATTTAACAGTGCTGCAGGGTACCATATACAGCACCGCCAGAGGAAAAAAGTAAGCAACAGTTTCACCAGCTATGAACCCTGCGAGCTACAACAATGAACGTCCCAGCAACACAGACCCACTTGTGAAACAGTGGCACAAATACCATGGAGGTAACCAACCTTTTTCTAATTGGATCAATGCCACACTCCACAAAGTGAAACCAAAACCTAACACCATTATGGGACCAAGAACCTATAACTAGATAAATTCATAGGTCCTAGTGGAGAACGTGCTGCTATTTTTAGGAGTCAGTGTTAAGCTTATGACTTATAGCTATATCCATAAATTATGACCTTTCAAATCTATCATAGAACTTTCTGGTTTTCGGTAGATGATAACGCAGAGGGCCACAACTAGCTGAGGTGCAGAGAATAGAGACTGCAAAATGCTCAGCCCTAAATTAAACATCTCCACACTGCAGCCACTCCGCCCCCCGCCCCCGCAAGCCATTGGGAAACAGAAAGCAGAAAGTGTAAGAGACAGAGGTGGCTGGTGACTACAGGCAAACAGTATGTTATGAGTCAGCAGGGAAGCTATACATATGAGCCCACAGACATTGTGGCAGCATGTCCAAGGCCTGTGCAAGCTCAAGCCAAGCCAAGTCCCAGCATTATGATAAGAGTTAGACATGCTCTGTCACTCCTCCCCACCCCTCCCCCACCCCTGAGGAGCTAGTGGCATAGGGAGAGACAGTTTCCTCTCAGAGTGTGGCTTCTCTTAAGTCAACTATGCTCCAGTGGAATGTCATACACCCAAGGATATTCGGACAGCACGATTTGGTCTTGATGTATAAAAACACATACACAACCATAAAAAAAAGGCACCAAGTTGAGTCTGTAGAGAAGAGAGAGAGAGAGGTTGATCTTGGAAGAGGTGAAGGAAGTAGTGAAAATGACCTAAAGACAGTATGTAAAATTCTCAGTTATATATTGGAAATAAAACAATAAATTGTTTAAATAGAGGTTGCCTGTGACATCTTTAGAGACAACAATGGCTCAGGAGTAGAGATCAAGTGAGCAGGAAGAGAGGAGACAAATAAGGCTGACCAGAGGTGTGCTGCAGCGGTCACCTGTGGTACGTGGCCATGTAGACAGAAAAAGAAAAAAAAGAGGAATTTGGAAAGAAGAGAAGAGAGTCAGGGCATAATTCAGACATAGACCAGGCAGGCCTTTCAAAGAGCAGACAGCAGTCAGACGCTGTTAGGGGCCTGAGTAAGCATGGATGAAGCAATCAATATTAAGATGCTCTGTGAATGATGTCTCCTAGTTACAGAAGGATGAGAGGGAAACTTTGAGGAGATGAGGTTCAAGGGAATATCAAACACAGTTAGGGCATGGTAAGATGGAGACAACTGTCATGCATGCAAGAGGAACTATCAGAGAGCAAGAACATGTACGGGGCCAGAGCCTCAAAGAGGGAATTGCAGTAAAGCTGTACATTTGTAAGTCATGTAGCATAGAGAAAGAGTTATGTAAGTCTTAAAGCTATGGCTAATGATGAAATCACCTATGGAGATAATGTGGCGTAATTTTTCTATAATTTCTGTTTGTGGAATCATTTTCTGACGAGATTCTGATGCAGCAGGGTTTTGATGGTGGCTTTCTAAATGCACTTTTTATTAAAATCTCAAGATGAGACTTAGGCCAGTAACCATTACTTAAACCCTGCTATGCTTGAGGAAAAAAAGTGAGCCCAGTAGTGAAGTGAAAATTTTAGCGGTTGATGGCTGGCCAGAAAAGGAATTTGCAAAGTTGAAGCCAGATACTAACCTAGAGAGGGTAATCTGTGGGCTCTGTGACAGCTTCAGAAAGGAAAATAAAAAATGTCTGACAATTAGGTATTGCTCGGAGAATCCTGGGTTCTTGCAAACCGGAGTCAAAGAACACAACGCTAGACAACACTGGTGCTTATGGCCCTTCCATTTCGCACCTTGTTACTATTGGCAAAAAAAAAAAGCAAATAGCATCAGCTACAGCATTCTACCTCCCAAGTACAGTTATATATTCCATTGTTCAAAACCTGCATTTAATGGGATCTGGATCAACCCACTTCAAGGCTGCTGTGAAGGTAGAGGGAGGAACTGCACTCGATTTCCTCCTTTCTGTTGCATGCAGAAAGCGTCAGGAAACCAGTACTTAGTGGCTTTTTAAATCATGAAATGAAGACAGACATTATGAAGCAGATTCGTTTCAGCCTTTCTTTGGCCTTTTACTGTGGCACCAAATCCTTCCCAGCAGGTCTCCAAACTACTGTAATTGCTTGAAAGTCTCATCACTCAGTGTCACCTTGTATAAGAACTTAGGTTTCAATGTCCTCTCCAAGTTCCTCACACTTGACCCAGGCTTGTGCAATAGTTGATGCATGAAGCCAGTGCAGAAAGATGGTCAACCGCTTCCCACGGAATCAGAATTTTGGCAAAACGAACAAACAAGCAAACAAACTTCTGCAGCAACAAACTTTTAACTTGCAGGAAGTAGTCTATGACTAAGGTGCCCTTCTAACTCTGTGGAGACGATCTACTAAGGATGGAGAAGATGCTATCTATAATCTCTCATCAATGCCATGCAGATTTCTATCTGTTTCAACTGTGAAATCTGAACGGCAGCTTAAGAAGTCGGCCTCAGTCACCTGGGAGCAGGCGAACTTCAAACTTCGGTCGGCCAAGAGATTGTGAACTGCTGCAGAAAGCTGATTTCACGTGATGTAACAGCTGAAAGAAGTCTTGAGCAAATGCAGCCAAGAGTTTCCCTTGTGAAAGATCTGTACAGAGCCAAGTGTTTTTCTTCATCAAATAAAGCTCCTTGCATAAGGGGCTACAAATCAAAGACAACTATGTGTAAAGCAATTAACGTACAAATATTGAGGCAACCTAAAAGGACAGTGGGCCCAGAGGTCCATGACAAGCTTTCAACTTCATTTTTTGACAACTCCTGTGAGATTACACATAACACCTTTATGGGCCAAACCCAACACACAGGACTGGAATAAATGTTCAAAGCACAGTGTGACAGAAATTACCACAGGCTAAGCAGCATCAGTTGCCAAAGAAATAGAGGAAATATTAATTACAATTTTCAGCTGTCCCAAATGTTCCTGAAGAGTGACTGACCAGGATCTGGGACTTACAGTGCTAACAGCAGGGCACAACTGGGCAGATGGAGCCAACTGGTCACACTGAACAAGACGATGATGGTTTGCCGTGTGCTCTGAGCTTGAGAACAAAACACAATCCCACAGGGTCAACTTTTAACCAAACGATGAAATTTGCTGTTTGGTTTGACACAAAAACATCAGGCAGCATGTAAACCAAAACAAACCAAAACAAGCAAACAAACAAAACAAAGCAATCATTGAGACATCTCCAAACAGCAGCAATTTTGTGAGGACAAGGCATTTGATTGTCACAGGCTCATGATGGACAATCCCTAGCACATCCTTTTAACCTTTCCTACAAAACAACACAGAGAATGTATATTAAAGACGTGAGGGGTTAAAGATAAGAGTCCCAGACCATTTAATGACCCAGCTGAAAACAATACCTTTTTCGTTCTTTCTTTCCTTCCTTCCTTCCTCCTCCTCTCTTTCTCCCTCCCTCTCTCCCCTCCTCTCCTCCCCTCCTCTCCCCCATCTCTCCTGAGACAGGGTTTCTCTGTGACTGTCCAGGAACTTGCTCTATAAACCAGGCTGCCTTTGAACTCACAGAGATCCATCTGCCTCTGCCTCCTGAGTGCTGAGATTAAAGGCGCGCACGTCACCACCACACCCAGCTTGAAATGTAACAACGTTAAAATGAAAGAATGTTAAAATGATTTATCGGTTCTATACTGCATTTCTGGATTTTACTTCTCATCTTCCATGTTCTTTGGAAAAACAAAAGGCACTCGTTTTGCGGATGTGATATGCCAACACATGCAACCTCCACCTGAGCACAGGTACAACTTCGCCACGCGGAACAACGGTGTTCTTCAGATTTCTGAACAGGAACCACGAGAGGCCTTGGTGAAAAGTGTAACGTCACATGGCACAGTAGGAAAGCCATCTTAGCCAGGCTCGGAATGAGAGTGTATTTACACCAGGAAACCAGGCAAGGCATCCATGCCTGTCTCTGTGGAGCTCTTATAAAACTACAGAATCCCTGGCTTTCTTTTTTCTTTTTAAGATTTAGCTATTACGTATACAATGTTCTGCCTGCACATGTGCCTGTACAGCAGAAGGCGGCATCGGATCTCATTACAGATGGTTGGGAGGCGCCATGTGGTTGCTGGGAATTGAGCTCAGAACCTCTGGAAGAGCAGACAGTGCTCTTAACCTCTGAGCCATCTCTCCAGCCCAGAATGCCTGGTTTTCAACAGAATATTCAATGCCATTTACTTCCTCTCTCATGCAAAGAGAATAAGAAAGGAGGATAAATCAAGAAGCTTTCTTGAAAGCAAGTTTCAGAAAGGAGTAAAATCTTTAAAATATTCTAGGGCAAAAAATGTCAAATTTGACCTCAAAGTCTGTAAATAGCGGTCTGATGGATGGAGACTACATTAATGTAAACGGTACTCCTTAACCTGTGATGAGTTTTCCTGAACACACAATCTTCACGTTTCTCGTTGCCTTAGTCTGTAGTGTAAGAGTCAGTTTACCTTATGTGGTGGTTTGAAAAGGCACGCTGCCCCCTGCCCTCCCCCCCCCCCCCCACCCCCCCCCCCCACACACCATGTGTTTGAATGTTTGGCCCATAGGAAGTAGCACTCTTAGGAGGCATGGTCTTGTTGCAGGAAGTATGCCACTGTGTATGTGGGCCTTGAGGTCTCACATACGGTCAAGCTACACCCAGTGTGGTACACAGTCTCCTGCTTGCTGCAGATCAAGATGTAGACCTCTCAGCTTCCCCAGCACCATGTGTGCCTGCATGCTGCCATGCATTCCATCATGATGGCAAAGGGCTAAATCTCTGAAATGGTAAGCCAGGTTCAACTAAATGTCTTCCTTTATAAGAAGAGTTGCCATGGTCATGGTGTCTCTTCACAGGAATGAAGCCCTAAGACACCTTCGAATGCTTTGTTTTCCTAAGAAAGTTGTCCTCACTAATGTCAGTTCACACTTCTTGGCTCTTTTTTCAAATCTTTAATCACCCTGCAGGTTTGTTTTCAACATCTGTATCCATACCTTGGATAAAATCTAAACACTATCAATCTCTCACTCGCTCTCCATTTTCCACTGGGGATCAGCTGGCCTAAGTCTACCTCTCCTGAAGTATTCAGTGGAAAATTACAGGATTAAGAAAGAAGAAAAGAAAAAAAAACTTTCCTAAGACGCTTAATGAAAGTTTGCGATCAGGCAAACCCATTAAAGGGTGGCACATTTAATGAGAACTTAAAGAGTATTGACAGCTTGATAATTAGAACCTTTAATAAAAAATGTCAAACTAGCAGGGTCATAATTGCAGCAACACTGGATACAGGGAGACTTCATTGTCCTTTTTTTTCTTCCCTTTTAATTTGATTAAACCAGAAATAACAAGGAAGTGTAAGCTCTTCCTGGAACTCACCATTTAATTTCTTTGTCACAATTGCACAGGTAGGCTCCAGCGGCTTCTGGTACAGGGTAGGATGTAAGAAATACAGAATATTCCACTGATTATCAACAGAAGCTATCACAAAATGATGCTTTTAACCCTCGAGGCTAGATTTTTTTTAAATATAGTGCATGTGAGAGTATTGTCAAGCTGTGAACATAACGTTGTGTAATTAAGAGGAAAGGCTGTTTCCACAAAACACAGAGGCTACCAGAAACCCTGATCACAGAGTAGTCAGCAGTCAGGACAGTGTTGACTTAATTATTAGGGTAAGAGGCCACTCAGAAATGGACAACTTGAGACAACCCTATTTTCTAACTCTGTGATTTGGTTTTTTGAGACAGAGTTTCTCTGTGATAGCCTTGGCTGTCCGGGACTCACTTTGTAGACCAGGCTGGCCTTGAACTCACAGAATTCCATCTGCCTCTACTTCTTGAGTGCTGGGATTACAGGCATGCGCCACCACACCTGGCTGACCCTATTTTCTTAGCACATCAATGGTAGTATAGGAAAGGGTGACACATTAAGGTGGTGGCTGCCACTAACTGCCCAAGTTAGCAATTCTATAATGATCAGGGAAATGGGGCTGAGATGTGATGCTATAGTGAACCAAACCTTCCAGACTTAGAAGGTAAAACTTCAACTTGTAAGTCAAGCTTTCCCAGGCTTTGTGGGCCTGTCTGAATCTGCATCTAAGCTTTCCCCCAATGCTCTACGTAACGAATGAGGAATAAGGAGGCTGCCAGTCACTGTGTCCCACTCTCTGGTCTATTTACTATTCTCTGAACTTTATAAATCCCAAGATGCCACTGATGATATTTGGGGATTCAAGGGGCTTAAATATCATCTTAAAATAATTTACTCTAATTGAATTAAAACGTAAAATTAAATAGATGCTATTGACCCTTTGGGAAAATGAAAGATGAAGTAAAAACAGTTAAAAAAAAAAAGCCCCAGCCTAATGAAGAATAAAGCTGAAGATATAAAAACTCAGAGGGAAATGGGAAAAGACTGCTCTTCCTTTGATGAGAAGAATCCATTCCCATAATAAAAATAGCTTTAACTTGCACTTTTAAAGTAAAATGCAATTAAACCCAAACTACTAACTGTGTTTTTGCTCCTATAGTAAATACTGCTTGTTCTTCTATGCTTTAAGAAAACTTTCAGGATTACAATTACATCATTACCTCTCTTTTCTTTCTTCTCTCCAACACTATGTATCCCCTTGCTCCCACTCAAACTCATGGCCTCTTTTTCTTTAGTACTTGTTGTGTGTGTGTTCTTACCACTTCCTCAATCTGCATAATGTTACATGTACATTTGTACATGAGCACTTGGTACTGGATGGCTAATTGCCTTGCTCTTCCCCTGGGGAAGCCGATTTCTCCCGCTCTCAGCATTCCTTGGTTGCCTGTAGTCTAAAGTCGGGACCTCAGGGGCTTGTCTTTCTCCTTTTACTTCTTTAAAACTTTTAATGCTCCTTATTTCCCGATGCTCCCTTTGTTCTCAGAGTGCTCAGAGGGATTGCTTCTAAAATACAAATGACAGTGGGTTCCTATGCATCTTGAAATGACTTCTGGAGTGATGGCGTTGAGTGGCTATCTGGGTAGCTAATCCTGGAAGTGGGGCTGAGCTCTCAGTCAGCTCTGCTGGCACTTGTTCCCACCACTTCCCTCTGTACACAAAAGAGAAGCAGCAAACAAAAGCCTCCTTCCATACACTGCGGAGTCCATGACCTTCCATATACTGCAGAGCCTGTGATCTTCCATACACTGCAGAGCCTATGACCTTCCACACACTGTGAAGTCTGTGACCTTCCACACACTGTGGAGCCTGTGACCTTCCATACACTGCAGAGCCCGTGACCTTCCATACACCGTGGAGCCCATGACCTTCCACACACTGTGACCTTACTTCTTCAACCCCTTCCCTATGTTAGTCTCCACTCAACAGCTCAAGTAGGCTTATCCTAGGAGAGAATTACTCACAGGTGGACAGACGCTCAATGGTTTCTCCTCTCAAGTGTTCCAGTCTATCAACAGGAAGCGATTTAACAAACACTTATGGAGAGTCTCTACCCTCAAGGAAATGATAAACCATTAGCTGGGAAAATGAGCAAGAGTGCAGCAACAAAGACTGCAAGGCGACTCAGTGCTCTCCATACGCCCCGTGTTTGCCCCAGCTGCCTGCAATCTCCCCAGGACTCCTTGGGTCACTGTGTTCTTGAGGACGCCATAACGATTATGCTGGGGTTAGTCAGTTTGTTTGTCCAATCTCACATGGAACTGATAAAAACGACTGTGAACAGTGAGGTAATTTTGGGTTAGTCAGTTTGTTTGTTTAATCTCACATGGGACTTACAAATGATGGGGAATATGGAAGTCATTTTTCAAAGCATGTCTCCAACTTTTCCTACTGACCTTCAAAGAAGTGATTAATCCATGTGGCTCCAAATGAGATGCTAATTAACATTTGGGAATATATGCTTGGTATCTCTCTGGGGGGAAATCATGAGTTTATTTTATTTTATTTCAAACAAAACAATTAAAAAAAAAAACACCAACTAGCTTTCCAATGTTGTCCTGATGTGCTTATTTTAGCCTTTTAAGTCCATGTTAAACTAAGTAGTAAACAGCCCTTTCTACGTTGTTTCCTCCCTCAAGGCCACCACTGACGCAGACCCTGGGTAGGAAGGAGGCCTCCAAGGATTACGCGGCATGCATTTTAGGCACAACTTGGCAGCCACTTGTAAACTCCAGAAAGAGTAAATCAAATGTCAGCAGTCACTGTGAAGCCGAACTGCTTCCTCTCTCGCAGTTTCTCACAAAACTGTTTGCACCCAGCTTCCCCTCTGCAAACGGCAGCCCCGGCTCTGGAGGAAGTCTATTTTCTCAACTCCGCTTCCATGCAGGAGAGCAGCTTACATTATTTTTCTCAAGCCTATTAATAACCGAGAAAAAAGACGTACACATGGCAAAGCCTAAACAACAGCACAAACATCTTCCTGTGTTGCTTCTCCATTCTTTCTGGGCTATGAATTCTGTCTGTAACTCGAGAATACGAATTCAATTATGAGTTCACAAGGAATAGTCTCACGGAAAACATACGCAGGGTACATTTTTTCCACAGTTATACAGTTGGTGGTTTTACAATTTCATTGCATTCCTTCAAGAATTTCATCACTAGGGCTTATGTAACAAAGGACGTATAAAAATAATTTTTAATTATTGTTTTATGGAAAGTTAAATATTACAATATTGTATTGATTAAACCTTTGTGGGCCTTTTTGTTTTGGGGGGGAGGAGTTGTTGTTTTGTTTTCTGTTGCTGCTGCTGCTTGGCTTTGGAGGTTTTTTTGGTTATTATTTTGATTTTTTTTTTTTTTTTTTTTTGAGACAGGGATTGTCTCTGTCTCTTGTCTGTCCTGAACTCTCTTTGTAGACCAGCCTGTTCTCAAACTCACAGTGATCCACCTGCCTCTTCCTCCCTGATGCTGGGATTACAAGTGTGCATCACCGTGCCTGGCTCTTTGTGGGTCTTTCTAATTTTGGTTTATTCTTATTTTTTGCATAAGCACATATTTTTTAAATTATATTTTTTCTTCCTTCTAGCCTCTCTCATATTCTTCTCATTGTTCTCTTTCAAACTTATGACCTCTTTTCTTATTAATTGTTCTTACAAACATACATGTATATGGGCCCTTAGTACATGATTTTTGGTAGAATGAATTTGAAGTAGCTTTTAAAAATACTTATCTTATTCCTGATTTTTTTCTATTTCTTCATTGGAATTAAAAACAAAGTGTTTTGGGGATTGTTGTAAGACTTTCCTATTTTGAAAACTAATATATCTCAATGTATAATAAATGACTTAATTTCTAATAGATATTAATTCAGTACAACAATAAGGGACTAAAAATAGGAAAAAAAAAACTGTCATCCTACTCACACCCGACAGAAAATAAGAGGCTAAAGGTTCCCGAAGACTTGGTGCAGTATGGAGCGTTTCAGCGTTTTTGGTTAATTAACACGTTTCTGAGAACAGTGCCTGAAAGACACAAACACGTGTCTGTGGGGCTCAAACTCTCATCCAAGATTACCCGCAAGGGCTTCCTTTCGCTTCTTTCCCCTAAGTCACTTCCACTCACTACGAAGACTGCTCCCCACCCCTTCCCGGTCTGCACTTGCAGCCAGTCCCTCCCTCGGCAGCTCCTAACCAGTGCAAACTAAACAGAGCATCATCCCCTTTAAGGCAATTCCTGTGCATCGCTGATCCTACCAGACACACCCCATGCCTCTGCCTTTACCAATGCCCGCGCTTTAATTATAGGTCCTACACAACATCTCATCTTTATCCAAATCCTCCAGACCCCACTCCCCATCCATGGTAAGAATAAGTTTCCATTTCTCCCTCTCCTGGTGTGTGCTCTGGAGATTCCACATGCTCACATGGCGGCGCTCGTTTCCTTGCTGGGTAGCCCCTTGCTTACAAACTGGAGCCTCTCAACCATGACTTATGTGTTTTTCTCTGCAGTTCTCAGCATATCACTTAACATATAACAACCATGCTAAATAACTGGATAACGGGAGCTGCGAATAACTGTTGTAGGAGGTGCGTTTAAAATGGTCTTACAAAAAATAAAAAAATAAAATAAAATAAAATGGTCTTACATAGATATTTCACAAAAGGCTGTTAGTGTTCATGCTACCTATCGAACAAGTGGGACTTTCTGCTCTGGTTAAAACTCACACAGAATGATGCATTTGCCCTCCTCTGACTTTTCTGTATTCTCGTAAGAGTCTTCTACCATTAATCCCGATGAAGATTTCAAAAGAGCAACTCAAAATCCGTAGTCAAAGATTCCTCAAATGTCTGCTTGTATGACAAGAGGACCTTTTCTCTTGGGGGCTCCTGAGTACCTGGTGGGTTGGATGGTAGCAATGGCGCAAGTCAAAACTCTCACCGTTGGCTCATCTGTCCCTATAGTTCATCCCTCAGATGCCTGCAGCCCTGAACCTCTCACTGCAGACTGAAGGCTCTGCACTATCTGGTGGTGCCTATATACCTGGACTTATGTAAGAGCTAATGCTTTCACTGCCCTTCTAAAATAAGTATTTTTGATCACTTCTCTAGGCAACTTCAAAGGAGCAAAGAAACTCAACAATTCCAATTTTCATGTACTTCCAAGGAATACAATGTTACCCCTTCAATGTAAATATTTTAAAAGTTTAAATATTTTCAGGTGGGCAGTAGAAAGTGATGATTGCTATACACCATTAACTTAGCCATCACAAATAATTATTGCAGCTACTCATGGGTTACAAGGCTTTTGAAAAGTGATATTAGACACAATAAATAAAGAATTTCACCAATATCATGTCATCAACACAATAGGATTGCTCATGATGCCTAGACATACTACACACAGCATGTTGGTGAATTTAACCTCAGTTCTAATTCTAACATGCTACTAACTCCTTACTTCTTTACCTGAATGGCCTATATTAATTTACTTTGGCATGAGAGACATCTGCTACTTAGTTATCAGAAATACCTATTATACATAGGTAACTAGCACTCATCATGTCTATACTGAACACACAATTTTAGTTGCTATGAAATATAGAACAATCTTAAGAAAATGTATTCTGCATGCTACCAAGGTTGTTCTCTCATCTCAAACTTTGACCACCAATAAGAAATTATTAAAGCTGCTTTAAGAACAAAATTTCTAGGCACAATTTATGTCCTTGAGTTTCAGAAATATGAGCATTTGCTATAGGATTCACCTGCAGAAGCATCTACCTGAACCCAAAAACTGGTTGCAGGGTTGGCTACTTTCTCTCCAGCTCACTTTTTGCCACCCTGCCATGGGCCTGTGCCTTTGCCGTCTGCTCCTACCAGAGGCAGAGGCCTACCAGAATGGCTGCAAGAACAGCAGGGGTGTTCTGGAGCTTTCTACTCAGAAGTTAGAATGTGTTTTAACATGAAAAGAAGTTGCAAAGTACAATTAAGATCCACAGTAATCACACAGATAATGAGATAAATAGGCCTTGGCTTGGCATAGTAGGTTTTTTTTTTTTTTTTTTAATAATTTTTTTCTGGCAAAACTAATTTTTTAAAGATGCATGTACAACCTTTTAATTAAATGTAGATAACAGCACTGCATTTAAGAATAAGAATCATTTCTTCTTAGAAGTTGTTGTTTTAATTTGCCCTCTCAAGAAATTGAGAGCAGAAGTATGGGTGTTCTTGGGAAAATGTAGGTAGGTGAGTTTCAGGTCACTGAAGGAGACTCCGAAGGGCAGGCCTGCAACATGCTTTAACCTCACTGGTTTTTTTAATTGACTCCGCCAGACAATGTGAAAGTTTACTGTGCGCCAGAAGGGTTTTTCTGTGGGCATTAGAAACACAGCATCAAAACAGACAAGTAACTTTTGATCTAGCGGAGTCGCCATTATAGGATATGGAAAGTGGGGATAAAGAAGGGACACAGCATTCCATGCAGAAACAGGAAAAAGCAGACACTCATATGTAATATGACTAAAGTCAACAGCAATATGACTTTGTAAGTGCGGGGGGAGGGGGCGCAACTCAGAGATAGTTATTCCAGTTGGGCATGACCGAAGGATGCACCAGTACACACGAGGACCTGAGTGCAGATCTGCAACATCCACTTTAAACTCTACGGATTTGATCCTAGCGCTGGGGAGGCAGAGATGGGAGAATTCCTGGAGTTAGTCTCTAGGCAACTAGGTCGGATGAACTGGTGCACTCCCGATTCAGTAAAACACACACAAGCGCGCGTGCGCGCACACACACACACACACACACACACACACACACACACACACACACACACACACAAAGAAGAGGAGGAGGGGGAAGAGAGGGAAGGGAGAGAAGAGGGGAAAGAGAAAAGGAAAGGAGAGCAGGGAGCGGTTCGGAGGCTGTCCTGAAAAGCCGTGAGTTAGATAACCCTGAAACAGTGGAGACTGGTGGCACAGACATGACGAGACTCCAATCTGTAAGGACAAAGAAAGGTCATTTAATTCTCCAATGCGGTTAAATTCTTCAAGTGAATGTTTTTAAGGGGAAATCTATATTCCAAACAGTTTAATCACATGCCACAATTGAGAAGCCTACACTCAAGCGAGCTTTGACAAGAAGGGCAGGAGAGCAAGCACAGATGCTCGGCACAGCTATGACATCTCTTCCTCCTAAAGCTGAGACCCCTGAGATCATCTGCATAGGCCCTCATTTGCAGGTGAAGTTTGGCACAACTCCTCTTGGCTGTTGACATAAAACCTACAAATGTTTCGGTTTGGCAACCATATCCACCCTTGAACCAAAACATGGTGCTTGGAACCAGACTCCTCCCTTGTCCTGGCAGAACACAGAGTTTATGTTCCCAGGGGATGGCATGGCATGGGCTCAGCCAGAGCGGCAGGCCTATACAAAAGGTTGTTTCATTTTTATGACTTGTTATTTTGGTCTTTTACCTCTGGGCATAGTATGTGATATACAAAGGAGTAGTCTCCCCCCCTCAGGAGCTTAAAGTCCCGCAGGTAGACAGCCAACTGTGGCACCCTCGCTCTCCTTAGTCAGCTTCCTGGGGCTTGTAAAATGGAATTCTAGAATCCAGCAGTGTAAGGTCTACTGGCTGAAAAGCGTCACAGAAGGGAGCCAGGTCCTATCAGTTAAAAGGAAGGGCAGGTTGCAGGCATAATGCAGCAAATGGTTGATATTCAAAAACAAACCAAAACAAACAAACAAAAAAACCCTGTAACTGTTCCGTGGAAGTGGAAAGAGAATCTTCAGCCAGGATATTGTCCCACGGAGAACTACAAAGAGCATTTGGAGTTATACACAGCAAGCGTTTTTCATAGTCTTCAACAACACCGAGTGCTTAAATACATGTCTCTGGATTTTACAAAACATATGCCTATTTCAACTTCCAAACATGTCTATACATACACAAACCCACTTCACATATTAGCACACACACATACATACTTTAATAGACATGAATGTCACACATATCCAATTTTTAAACTTCAAACAATTCAACATGATCAATAAGGACATAGACACATAAAAAGTACTCTGACTAGAAGGGAAATACCAGTAAGGTCTAATTATAGACAACAGAGATAAACGAGAAAGCCTTGTGGCCGGTACAAGGGGGGTGGGAAAAATTTAATAGGAGGAGGTGTTAAGGAGGAAAAGTGGGGACACAACTATAAAGCTGTCACAATCCCTGCAGCTAACTAAAGAAAGCATCAAGTGCTGAGAGCCGGGCTCCAGTTCTCTAAGAGGACACACAGTGCCACTGGGACTAGGGTGCAGGGGAGGCGACACAGTGCTGCAGGTGGGTGCACAGCACGCGTTCCTGCTGCTGTAGTACCACCAGCCATTCTGAGGCCTCATTTCATGGTTACTGAGCAAAGCATCCATCTCCCTACAGGCTCTGCCAGGCAGGCTCTCTCTCTATTTGCCAGTGATTGTTTTTCAGTTTAAGGATGTTACTCATGTGTCCTGATTCCAAACCCCACACACTTGCAGTTTTGTTATGCAAAGTCCCTTTAAAGCTATCATTAAACGTTCACAAGACATTTTTTTTTCCCTTGCCTTGTTAGAGACATCAAAAGAAGTCTTTTAAAAGTCAAGGACAGTTTATGTTTTTGAGGCTGTAACAGAAGATTCCAAACTGGTATTTTCTGGTAATGCCTGGATTCGCCTCCCAAGTTTTCCTAGTAACAAAAGCCATGTTGCAAACATGATAATGTCAGTGTAGCCTCATTCGGAGTATTACTCACTCTTTCTGTTGCTTTGCTGCTTCAGCACTTGGGAAAGTTTGAATTTCCCAGTAGTGTGACCATGGTACTATTTTTATGACTTCAGTGTCCACTTGTTTTCAATTTAGTGAGAACAGTCTCTTGGAGTTAAATTTTCAAAGCTCCTCGAGAAAAGTGAACTCCAGAACAGAGCAACACAGAGAAACCCTGTATTGAACACCCCCCAAAAGCTGCATAAAATATTAATCTATAATAGCAAAATTGATAAGGCATTATAAAAATGTGTTCTTATTTTTGTCTTTTGGAGTCAGGGCCTCACTGTGCAGCCCAGACTAGCCCGGACTAGAGAGCCTCCTTCCTTTGCCTCATAAGTAATAGAATCACAGGCATCACGACACCCAGCACAATCACAGAAATTAGGATTCAAGAACCAGGCAGGCCGCTGCAGCTTTAGTCTCTCCCCACCTACAACGTGACTTGGTTCAGCGCACAGCTAAGGAGTTATTTGTTACAATGTTTTCTTTTTTCTTTTTTTAAGGGAAAGTGTGAGGAAAACGCTGGAGCTGAGAGAAAGTTACTAATTTCTTTTCTTTTCTTTTTTTTTTTTTTTTTTTTTTGGTTTTTCAAGACAGGGTTTCTCTGTGTATCCTTGGCCATCCTGGACTCGCTTTGTAGACCAGGCTGGCCTCGAACTCACAGCGATCCACCTGCCTCTGCCTCCCGAGTGCTGGGATTAAAGGTGTGCGCCACCATGCCCGGCTCTGTAACTCTTTTACAGAGCTTCTTTAGGTCTTGTTGAGACAGGTGGATCGCTGTGAGTTTGAGGCCAGCCTGGTCTAGAAAGTGAGTCCAGGACAGCCAAGGATACACAGAGAAACCCTGTCTCGAAAAACCATAAAAAAGAAATTTTAAAAAAATTTAGAATTATCAGTGAGGTAGTGTGGACCTGTTGTTTGGTGGAAGATTTGGGGCCAGTTTCCCTCAATAAGCTTCTAAATTAAAGGAAGAAGAGGTGGAGAAGGAGAAGGAAGAGGAGGAGGAGAGGAGAAGGAGGAAGAGGAAAAGGGGGAGGAGAAGGAAGCGAGGAGAAAGAGAGGAGGAAAAAAGGAAGAGGAGGAGGGAGATGAGGAGGAGGAAGAGGAGGAGGAGAAAGGAGGAAGAGGAGGAAGAGGACTAGCAGAAGCAGTTGTTGTTGCTCCTGCAGCTGCTTTTCTTCTCTCCTTGCCCCAGTGCTGCTCCCCACCCACAGCTGGATTCTCTCCCCCGCCCCCCAGTGCTGCTCCCCACCCACAGCTGGATTCTCTCCCCACCCAGTGCTGCTCCCCACCCACAGCTGGAATCTCCCCCCCA
Source organism: Acomys russatus (assembly GCF_903995435.1). Taxonomy (NCBI): domain Eukaryota; kingdom Metazoa; phylum Chordata; class Mammalia; order Rodentia; family Muridae; genus Acomys; species Acomys russatus. The sequence continues at coordinate 34,531,668 of NC_067166.1, read as the reverse complement.
GTGCTGCTCCCCACCCACAGCTGGATTCTCCCCCCCCAGTGCTGCTCCCCACCCACAGCTGGATTCTCTCCCCCCCCCCCCCGTGCTGCTCCCCACCCACAGCTGGATTCTCTCCCCCCCAGTGCTGCTCCCCACCCACAGCTGGAGTCTCCCCCCACCCAGTGCTGCTCCCCACCCACAGCTGGATTCTCCCCCTCCCCAGTGCTACTCCCCACCCACAGCTGGATTCTCTCCCCCCCCCCCAGTGCTGCTCCCCACCCACAGCTGGATTCTCCCCCCCCCCAGTGCTGCTCCCCACCCACAGCTGGATTCTCTCCCCCCCCCCCAGTGCTGTTCCCCACCCACAGCTGGAGTCTCCCCCAACCCAGTGCTGCTCCCCACCCACAGCTGGATTCTCTCCCCCCCTAGTGCTGCTCCCCACCCACAGCTGGATTCTCTCTACCACCCCCCCAGTGGTGCTCCCCACCCACAGCTGGATTCTCCACCCCCCCCAACCCCAGTGCTGCTCTCCAGCCACCCACAGCTGGATTCTCCCATGTTTGGTGTGGCAGCCTCTTCCGTGTCTTTAACCGTTTCTAATTCCCACCATGTTCTCCATGGGTTTCTAGGAACTTTGTTCTTGGTAAACTTGAGGAACAATCTCAGAGAAAATCTAGCCTGTCCTTCCTTGATTTCAAAATATTCTCTACGTTCTAATTATCTCCAGGTGCATTTGTTTGCGCCATACAACATGGAATCTAAAGTCTGGGTTTTCTAGCCACACAGACTTTGACTGCCATCCCTTTTTCTTTAACATTCTTAGGGTGTTGCGGGCAGGAAATGAAATCTTTTCCCTCCTAAGCCTCGTTTTCTAATCTGTGACGTAGGGCACAGGAGGCAAACCCCTCTAAACATTCTATAGCTCGACTGACCCCCACGGATGCAGGAAGTGTCTTGCTTATCTCTTTGAATGTGCTACGGAAACATGAAAGGCCCTAAACTCCAAGCTGTGCTCATGCCCAGCTACTAGACCTTCCATCCTTTCTTGTGGAAGGCCGAGGAAAGCACCAGTTCATGGCCACATAAGTTATCTCCGAGCCATAAAGCATAGTGATATGCTTTCTGAATGTCTCTTCTGTGAGGTGGCATTGCAGAGGGGTTATAGCAATGACTGGGCCCGGCTGCCGCGGTCAACTGTCAGCTCTGTTACCACCATGTGGCCCTGGCAAGGACTCCAAACTCTGTTTGGTACAACTTCTCCATCTGCTAAATAGTTGTGATACTACACCTCTCTCACATCATCATCTCATCTAGTATTTAGTAATTAGTATATTAATGTTTATTAAATTTGGTAAAATGCACAGTATAGCCTCTTCATTGGTTTAAAGAGACAGGAAAGCAGCATTTCCACAATGCAAAACAAGATGATTGTCATCATCGGTTTGTGTCCCCTTGAACTCTCCTTTCCATCACTCCCCAAGCACATGCAGATAACAGTGGGTTTCCCTCTTGGGGACCTTTTAAAGCTGGTCAGTCCAGGCCTGGCCTTCCATCCATCTTCACCCGGCTTTCATTCGATCCCTAGTTGCAGTGGTCTTCCACAAAACAGGCCTTTTTGCACGGTGACTTTATGGATTAACACCAGTGGAGACTCCAAGGCTCCCCAGATCTCAGCCAGCAGGGCACTGTCCCACCTTCCGCTGGCCTATTTCTCCACAGGTACCTGTGATTCTTGCCCCAGGGATGCTCACAGCATTCACTACAACACTGTACTTTTACTCTTTTCTTCCCTGCCAAGACCATACCGTTCTGTTTTCAGATCATATGTGCACTTCGGCACCCAGGCTGGATCCCATTTCTGCTGTGGACACTTTTCAAGCAGAGGCCCTTACTCCTCAGCCTATGCTGCCCTGCACGCAGGAGCACAGAGGAAGCCATTGATTCCCCCACTGCATGCAACCACGAGACTACTGCTCAAGACTGCTACTTGCACGCTTCATGTGGATAGCAACTGCTTGGTGTCTGTCACTACACGATCTCAGTGTTGTCTCTGTGGTAAGCTGGCTGGAGGTGAGGACGGCACAGATGAATGATGCCCTTGGCTGGGAATAAGGATTCGTTCAATTTCCCTTGTTTTTTAATTTCACTCTAGATTGTTGAATGTGGCTGTAATAATCTTTTTGCCACACAGATGCACATAACTTAGAGGCAATTAGCATCATAAACCCAACTTATTTAGTCATGTCTACCAACCCAATCCTTACATGAAGGAAAAGTACAGTGAAATAGCTTTGAAAAGTTTTGTACAAAAAGGTGGGGCCCTGCCCAGCTGTTCAAAACGAAGGAAGAGTCCAGAGGGGGAAAAAAACTGGTTCCAGCCTTTTATTACTGTTTGTTTGCATGCAGCAGGGCCGTACCTTACAGCCCAGCCTAATCACAATGACAACAGGTTGGACTTTAACTTGGAGCAATCTTCCTGCCCCAGCTCTTAGAAAGCTGAGATTACAAGCGCGAGACAGCATGCTGAGCCTAGTAGTTTATTTCATAGCAAAGAAAATACTAGTAGGTTCCTCTAAGTGTGAAATTTTTCTGAGGAAGGCCCAAGTCAAAACTTCATGTGTGTCCCATATCAGTTTGCTGGGAGAATTTTCCCTGTTTAGGCTTGGAGAAAAAAGAAAAAGAAAAGAAAAACTGAAGCAAACAAGGGCAGAGAACAGAAACACAGTTCCAAGGAGTAGGAAGCGTAGAAAAGGAAAGCCAAGGAAGGCCTGGGTAATGAACAGGATGCAGGGAAATGGGACGGGTTAACTCTAGTGAGACATCATCACGGCGGAACCAGTCGGCCAAGCTTGGTATACACTCCCAGCCAATAAAGGGAAGTCTGAAGAGTCACAACAATACAGAAGTGCCATGCAGAGGAGAGTCTGGCTCTCTTCTCCTAAAGATCGATCGCACATTATGCACGTGAGCCGACTCACACTGTGCCTACAAATACCCCTGCAACTATGTATCAACTGAAAGACAGGAAGGAACCCCCAGTGGTGGAGGGGCGGCTCAGCAGTTAAAGCACTTGCCACGCCCACAAGACTAGAGTCCCCATCCCCAGAATGCGTGCAAATGCTATCTGGTCATGAAGGTCTCATAGAATTCCGGCCTCGGAAGGTGGAGACGGATGGTCAGAGAAAGCAAGCTGGCTAGCAAGACTATCGCTATTGACCTCCAGGTTCGACTGAGAGACCCCACCTCAGTGAATAATAGAGATCAAGGAAGATACTTGCTATCAGCCTTAGTCTTCCGCATGCACACCCACACATACACACACATGTACACACATGCATGGTATAAATGCAAACACATGAAAAAAAAAAAAAAAAGAAAGAAAGAAAGAAAAGGAAAAGTTAACCTGAGAGACCTCTCCCAAAACTGAGGGAATGATAAATGGCCAAAAGTAATTTTAAAGACATTTTACTCCTTTTTCAATTCTTAAATAAAAAGTTAAGGTGATTTTTCTAGTGCAGACAAAAGTTGATAACGTATACTTAGGACTAATGATAATGATGGAGGCACTGGCTACAAGCAGAGGAGCAGGCAGGTAGCTCCAGGCTGCTCTGGTCTCGCCACAGGCAGGATGAGGTAGCCATCCCCCGCCCCCAATCAGATGACCAGCTCAGCCCTGAACTCGAACAGGGTACGTAGGCTGCAGTTTAGAAAATGCGTGTCTGTTGCCACCTGCACAATATGTAAAGCCAACGTCGTCCCTGGTACAGCTCAAGTTCCAGAGCTCCAAAGCAAGATCTGGTTTTGGTCCTGGTATTTAAACATTTAGCCGCCTGCATGCCCCCTCGGCCCCTTATTTTTTCTTTTTAAGAGCAAAAGTAAAGACAACAAATACCGGTCCAATTAATAACTGAGTGGTCAAAAGCTCTAGCTAAAGGGAACCAGCTCTTGTCATAGTACTCCAGCTTACTCCGTGTCAGTTGAGCTAAAATAGACAGACACATCAATAACAGACAGCTGGGTGATGATTGATGATAGATAGATAGATAGATAGATAGATAGATAGATAGATACATACATACATACATACATACATACATACATACATACATACGTACACAGATAGATAGATGATATAGATACGAACAAATAAACATACATACATACATTCATATATTCACACATGCATAGTTAGATAGATGGATGATTGGTAGGCATCCAGACAGAGTTCTTGGTTAAATATGGCAGTCAGGGCCCTAGACACACGATGTCTTTCTTGTGTTAACAGTTTCAACACTGTAACAGGTCAAGTTTGCCTGGGAAAATCAGGCCCCGTCCTACTGGACGGGCCAGTGCTGGGGAACCACAGGTGGCTGTGGCTTCGGTCAGGCAGTCAGCAGTCCACAGGGAGTCTCCAGGATGCTAGACACTAAGAGCTGAAGAGACACAAGGCTCGGATGGAAGGGAAGCCGGTCAGCGGTTGTGTGCAATCTGGATCAACCCTGGAAACAGACATTTTGCAATAACACTCCCAAATCGTGCCGAGGGATAAACAGCCCAACCTTTGCTGAGCTCTAAATAGTAGTCCTCGGAATTAACAAGCAACTCTCTCTGCCTTCGTGAGGAGAAAGATGAAGCTAAAATCCATGCACATCCAATGGCAGCTAAAAAAGAAAAAACCAAAAAAACAAAACAAAACAAAAAACACTGAAGCATTTCAACTTCTAACCCATAGACCAGCGTGAGTCAGTGTAGTGGCTCCATGGTACTTGTACCATACTCAACGCACACAGAGGTTCTCTGAACAGGTTTTTTATTCCACTTTAGAAGATGAAATTAAGCCAAACTAGACCAAACCAAACCAACCAAACGAACAAAACAAAACAAAAAAGAAAAGAAAAGAAAAAAGAAAAACCCAGAAATCAAATGTTTCCCCATTGGCAGGTTTTATTAATCTAAGTAAACACTGTGCTATCTTTCTGTGCTTTTTTTAGAATTGGGGAGTTGCTTTTCCCGATAAAACCCCTGGAACCGAGAAGCCTGAGTGGCAAAGATGCCCTTTGTCCCTGCTGCTCAGCAGCCTGCTCAGGGCACACAGGGCAATGTGATTCTAAGATAAAAGTTCCAAAGATAGAACTAGATGTTTTTCTCAGGAATATCTGCCAACACCATGAAAGTCTGTTGGCTGTTTCACATCACACGGGAAGCGAGTGCTCACTCTCACGCCTTCTTGCCATTTAATCACTTTCTTGTAGCTAAATGAGAAATACACGACTGAAGGAAAATACACCCTTTTGATAAACTACTAAAAATATAAGTCTTAGTTCAAAAATTCTGTGATATTCCAGTAAACACAATTTTCTGTATTAATAGTAGGCACATTATGATTAGTGTAAATGTATTATGAAAAAAATCATTCCATGGCCCTTCACTTAAAAGGAACTGATGGTTTTTAGCAAGGTATTTCTATCAAGGACGGGTAGCTAGACGCTCTCTGACGTGAACTTACAAATGCATTCACGTCAGTTTTGAATACAAAGGACGAAAAGACAAGACCAGAGACCCACAACTGAGTGTGTGCTATGCTATGGTGCACACACTATAGTTCAGGCAAAGAAATCTTTGAAAGTACCCTTCAGTTTCTACCTAAAGCCAATTCTGCAAGACTGACTTAAGTTTTTTAGGGAAAAAAAAAAATCTTCTACTGCCACCTGCTGGCATATTTAGTCAAAGATACTCAAAGATATTTGAATGACATACTCACATTAAAGCGTTAAATTGATTTAAAAATTTTTTTTCAAAAATATGTATTGATCATTTTCCCCTCCACTCCTACCCCGCTCTCTACCCATCCAATTTCAACATAAGAACAATATATTGATTCTTGTGTATCCTCCTCCAGTTCTGGATAGAAATGCAATAAAAAAAATATAGTGAATTAGTAAGTTGTATATGTTTCTAAAAATAGAGAACAGGCAAATTTAAGCACATTTTTTTCTGACAGCCTGAATTACAAATACGTTGCACCGCACTACTTCAAAATGAAGTCAGGAGAGCTGAGATGTGGCTCAGGTGGTAGTGTGTGCCTAGCCTGCATATGGCCTTAGTTCCATTTCCAGCAATGCACAAACCAGCATGGTGATGTCAGTCTTTAATCTCTGCATGACACGGGGGGGGGTGCGGGAGGCAGGAAGAACAGAAATTCAAGGTCACCCTCAGATACATAGCGAGTTCAAGGCAGCCTGTGAGACACACACATACACGGCAATCTCCTACTTCTTTAAGAGGAAAGGCATGTGTGTCTGTCCAGTACTCATAAACTCCACTCTTATGGGTAACTAGAGGCATTTTACCCCTTTACCAAGAACCAGAGCCTTGGAGCACATCCCTTCTTTTCTTCCAGTTAATTTAAGCTCCAGTTACGTCTACTTGGCGAGGATGGAGGACCTAGAATGAGAGATCCATGGCTGCCATTGTAAGGGCCGCAATGACACAGGCCTATAACTCACACTACAAATCATTTACAATTTGCAATGTGTAGAAGCCAATGTTTCTGAAAAGTCCTAGACTTTGAGCTGGAGAGATGGCTCAGCAGTCAAGAGCACCTGCTGCCCTTGCAGATGACCCGCATTTGGCTCCTGGCATCTGTGCTGAGGAATCACCACAGCCTATGACATCAGTTCCATGCAGTGCTGTGCCTTCTTCTCTCTGCTAGAATCTGTGCTCATATGCATATCCACCCCCGACCCACATATTATTAAAAAATAAAATACATCTTTTTAATATTGGAAAATAGACTCTTCTTTCATACAATACATTCTGACCACAGTTTCCCTCCCTCCACTCCTCCCAGCTCCCCCCGCCCCAGCTCCCTTCTTCCCCAGATCCAATCCCCCTCTGTTTCCCTTAAGAAAAGAACAGGCCCCAAGAAGAGACTTGATACCCTATGAGCATATACAGGGAGAGGAAGTCCCCCTCAGTCACAGTCATAGGGGAGGGCAGTAAGGGGAAAATGGGAGGGAGGGAGGAATGGGAGGATACAAGGGATGGGATAACCATTGAAATGTAATATGAATAAATTAATAAAATATAAAAAAAAGAAAAAAGAAGAATTAAAAGACATATATTAGTAAAAAAAAAAAAAGAGAAAAAAAGGAAAAGAACAGGCCTTCAACAAGCAAAAAGCACACAACAACCAAGCATTACAAAATAAGATACAATAAGACAAAAGCCATCATGTCAAAGCTGCACAAGGCCACCCAATAGCAAGAAAAGAGTCCCAAGAGCAGGCAAAAGAGTCAGAGCTATACCCGCTCCCACTGTTAGGAGTCCCCAGAAAACACCAAGCTAACAGCCATAAGTTATTTGGTGCCAGAGCCGTGCAAGCTGAAAGTGAAATAAGAGACTCTAGGCAAGGGGAGAAAAGCATTCCCTTTCAGTTAGATAGCACTTTTTACTATCAGCAAGTGCTCTAGACTGCTGAGCTGTGCCTCCTGCTCAAAATCCAGGAGTTTTTCAAATATTCCATATCCTTCAAAATGAGAAATGGAACACTAGCTTCTACACATTGCAGATTTTAAAGAGTTTGTAATGAGTTATAGACCTGTGTCCTTGGGGCCCTTATAATCAGCTGGTTAATAGGTTGAGAAAAGAGCACTTCCTTTGGAAACCATGCCAATTGTTTGACTTTTGACATGAAATAACTAAAACATCTTGGGCAAAAACAAGCTATTTAAACATAGTTTTCATTATTTTATGCCATAAGTCATTTCTTATGTGATTTTTACACCACATTGTTTTGTCCATAGTAAAAATATGCTGAAACCATGTGCCCTTGACTAAGCATTTTCTTCAGACTCAGTGTTAAGCACAATGTGAGTCAGAAGCAATATTCTAACATATAGATTCGGGGTTTTTCTTATCCCCAGACATGAGCGAATTTGTCTGCTAGCGTGCTGAAGAATTGTCTATAATAATATGGTGCTATAATTAAATCTTGTATAAATGTTGCTGCCAAAAAAAAAAAAAAAAAACCACCAAAAATGGGTAGCAAATAGAGCCAAGTAAACTCTAATTATGGAAGGTGAGTTCTTTACTGTGTTACATATGGAAGCAAAGGCAAGATCTGACTGTTGTGACGGGATCTAACTGTAAATAGCCTCATCAAATTCAATGCTAACCCCCTTGGGAAACATCTGCTACCATCAATAACCCACAGGTACTTTAAACACATAATCTGAATTCAGCCCTTGATTTTTCTCTGAAAAATAGGTTATGAAATTTAAAGGACATTACCATTCCAGGGTAGGGGCGGGACGGGGGCTGGAAGCAACAGAATGCCACTGTTTCAGATAATTTTCCATGTTAATCAGTCTAGTTCTTTAACAACGCACACTTCAGGCTCTCTCAGTAACACAGCGTAGAAAATTTTACACAAGTTGAGTTCATGCATATAATCAACCCCAAGCAAGAAATCAAGACTTCCTACACTTCACCCAATGTTTGGCTGTGAGTCTCAGCATGTTTTGAAGGGCTGCTGGGTGGAGCCTCTCAGAGGTCAGCTATGCTAGGTTCCTGTCTGTAAGCATAGCAGAGTATCGTCAATAGTGCCAGGGGTTGGCTCTCTTCCACGGGCTGGGTCTTGAGTTCGGCCAGGCATTGGCTAGACATTCCCTTAATCTCTGCTCTGTCTGGAGTCTTGTGGAAATGTAGGGGGTGGGGTGGGGGAGAGGGATAGTGGTGGATAAAAGAACCTAGAAGTGTCAGGAGCTCCACAAGACCAACAGAGCCAACTCACCATGCCCCAGAGGGGCTTGTGGAAACTGACACACCAACCAAGGACCACGCATGGACTGGACTTTGGCCCCCTACACAGATGCAGCTGATGGGCAGCTCAGGCTTCATGTGGGTCCTCTAGTAAGGGGAGAGGGGGCTGTCTCTGACATGGACTCTGTCGCCTGCTTTTTGATCACTTCCCCATGGTGGCCCTGTCTTGCCAGGCCACAGGGGAAGAGGAGTGCTGAGTCCTGATGTGACCTGAGGAGCTGGGGTGGATGCGTAGTGGGGCTCGTGTTTTCTAAGGGATAAGAGGAGAGAAGATGGAGGGAGGATGAGACTGGGAAGAGAGGAAAAAGGGAGCTATGACTGGGATGTAAAGTGAATAAATACATTCATCAATTAATAAAAAAATTAAAAACCATCACTCTGCATGACCCTCTGGTGGCCCAAAACCTAGGATGAGGTAGGCCAAGGGCAAAAACAAATACTGTTGTTCTGCTAAAGTAATGTAGCAATAAAATGACTCCGGATGACATTCTGCTATGCTCATAGGTCAGTGTTTCACTCAGCTATCCTTACAGATACAGATCAGGACAATGTGCAGAGTGTGGGAGACTTTAGAACACTCAGTCTTAAATGGGATGTCTCATCATCAAACACTTCCCTCACCTCTTACCCTGACCCGGGGCTTGGGCAGCTATGCAAAACAGGAAATGGAAAGGTTTTAAGTGCCATGGGGGTTGGATGATACCCAGGAAATGGCGCCTTCTAGACACAAAGGGACTGATGCACATATGACCTCACAGAAACCATGGCAGCATGCACTGGGCCTAAGGAGACAGGGTCCTAGCATTGAGAGGGAGAAGTGGACACAAGTCCCCTTCCCTAACCAAGACGCCACCTCCAACTGACAACCGCCTTGCAAAGGAAAATGTAGTTTTCTCCTGCAGAGTCTCACTGCAATCTAAAGCACACTTAAGGGTGGGCTTCAGCAGAGGGCCAACATAGAACAGTGTCTGATATTTTTGTAGATTTTCCTTTTGTCTTATATTGCTTTGTTCGGGCTTTTTTTTTAAATCGAATTAGTCTTCTGCTTACATAGTATGGTTTCTGATTTTGTGTTCTCATGGTTTTGTTTGTGTTTTGTGCTTTTTATTTTCTTCCTTGTTTATTTACTTGTTTATTGACTGTTAGTTGTCTACAGAGAGAGGAAGAAAGCATTGAGTGAGGAGAAGGTTGGGAGAAGATAAGGGAGGGAAAATATGATAAGAATAAATTATATGAAAAGAATATTTTCAGTTTAGGAGAGAGGGAGGGTAGGAGGGAAGGAGGGAGGGAAGGAGAGAAATCAGTCACTGAGTTCACAAAGTGGGTCAGAGGGTAATGCACTTTTATGCAAACCTAGTGGCCTGAGTTTGATTCCTGGATCCCGCATGGTGATAAGAGGGAGGAACAGGAGGATACCAGGGATGGGATAACCATTGAGATGTAATAGGAATAAATTAATAAGATAAAATTTCAAAAATAAATAAATAAAAATAAATGTTAAAAAAGAGGGAACCAATGCAGCATTCATGCCATAGCATTTGTGTACCTATGCATGCACACACACACACACACACACACACACACACGTGCACACACAAATGCGCACACACACATGCACACACCTACAGAGTAGATAAATAACATATGAATAAATAGAACTTCAAGATTTTTTTTCCAGGAAAGCCGCCATTCCCAGTGCTCTATAAGCATCTCAGAACCGTTTGTGTTTTACAGAATGCTATTCTAAAACTGAATTCATAAGAACGTTATGGGGCGTGTCAGATTCAATGATTTCAACTCTTAAGGTCACATGACCGGACATTCTTCCCTCCTGTCCCCGTCCACTGTTATGCCCTCCATGTCCTGTACCATAGGCAAAGGGAATGGCTTCCCCCCGCCGCTATGAAAATGCCCATGACCTTTGCAAAACCATGAATGAAGCTCTTATCCCGATATTCACAGTCACTTGGCAAGCAATCTGTGTTCTCCGTGTGACACTTAATACAGGATACAGATGGAGAATCTGCCAGCCTCTACAATGTGTCAACCACTCTTGTAGACAGTTAATACCTTGTGGATAGAAAAGGTGTTTAATCTCACCTTTCAATCTACCTTCTGTGCATTAAAGGATGTTTTTAAATGTATGCTCTAAGTTAAGTGCCAGTGAGCATCCTCATGTTTTTCTTATTTCACCGACCATAGAAAACTGAACTATTTTTAATAGGACAGTATTCTTCTAAACTACATTCCACTGTGTTAAATGAAGAACAGAAGGTTGGTACAAACGTTTTACTGTGTATTTATCTTTGTATATGTGTGTATATATTAAGGGTTGATCCCAGAGCTTTGAATATGGTGTGAATATAAGAAAATATATGTGCATGCTTTGACAATGAGCTATTCTCCTACCCTTTGTATGAGTCATCTTAATTTCCTAGACATAAAGAATTCATGAGATAGTATAGTTTGTGTAAACAGATAAAACTATATTCACTAATATGAGCATATATGAATTAGTAATATATTTAGCATGAATTAACTAACACTAGAATGTTTTGTAAAGAAGCTATTTTCTTGTAAGTAGTTCTCCAAAGAAAGACATTTTCAAAACACACATATTAGAACTTCCCTTTGTGACATATATGGAAAATATTACAGAAACCAATCAAAATGAATTGTGGAGCCCAGTTCCAATGCATCTACAACAATTATTGTCAGGGATTACTGTCAGTTGGGGTGATGGGATACCGCAAGAGGCAGGTAAATGGGGTATTTGCTCTGCGATTGTGTCTCCTAGAAATGTCAGACGCTCCCCCAGAAAGTCTCAACAACACGGCTGCATATACATGAGCAGAACAAGGGTGGCACCACGCAGGCTGACATGTTAATGCAGAACAATGGGGGAAGACTCAACACTACACACAAAAACTACAGACAACCGAGGAACACTGAGAACACAAGAAACCGTCTTCCCCAGTGGAGTATGTGGGGAACAAAAATGATGCAATTACATTACAATCTCAAAAAAATTGTAAATATATACATATTGCGGTGATATGATCATTTTCATATGCTTCCTTTCTTCTCCATATCGCTCAAATGCAAAAGCAAACAAGCTCATTTCAACTGAGTAGATGACCACGACCCATGGACACTCAGCTCAAGAACCGTAGGAGAGGAGCGACAGACATCCCATAACAGGCCATGAGTGCAGTCTGTCTCCTACCTGTGTTCCTAAACTGGCTGCCATCATGTGGGTCAGAAGTTTAGCTGCAAACATCGAGTGTCTGGCACAAAACATGTGTGAAACAACAGCCAAGCAAAGACCTGGAGAAACAAAAGAGCCCATGTGAAATCCATGAAGAGATTGTATGTACAGAACAAAAAATCTCTGGGACAGTAAGCAGAGAAGGCCACCCTTCATAGCGTGGCATAGTACCTCTACAAAAGATTATAATGAAATTCCAACATATTCCATTTTGCATGATGTATATAATCTTCACATATATCAATTAACCCAAAGAATAACTTTATATTTCCAATTGCTTACAAGTTTTTTTGTCCATGTAAAAAGGAAAACATAAATAAATAACACTAATAGCTTTAATAAGCATTTTATTTTCTGTGTTGCTATTAGTCAGCTTTACTGTTCAAAAAATGCTTTTTCATCCTAATTTTAAAACTCTGTGTGTGTGTGTGTGTGTGTGTGTTTGCTTTGTTTTATTTAATTTTGTTTTTTGGAGTGAGTGGCTTGGGTTAGTAGAAATATTTAGAAAGGTGACTAGAACTTTTTGAGCATAAAACTGTGAATGGTCCTCCAGAGGCTGAGATTCATAATTACTCACTAACAGAAGCAGACATGTGACCACAGCAGTGGGTAGTGACACGTGAGCACAGTAGCAGGTAGCTATGAACTTTCAGCTAACCCTTTTGCTGTGTGTCAAACCAGGAAATTTTCCTTTTTTTTTTCACCCCCCCTTTAAGGTAATGAAGTTAAACACAAAGATCTGAACTTCTAACTTGCATTATTACCCTGAAACCTGGGAGTCTATGACAGCCTTGCCATCGCAATCCCTCTGCCTCACTCTTGAGTGGTAGAACTGTGGCCATGCACCACTACACCAGACTTGAAGGCAGACTACTTGAGAATATTTTCTGCTTTAAAGTTTTCAGATAGTAATTTAATAAACACTAGTCATTTACTTGCCCCATGGGCTTCTTACCACACGGGTTTTGGATTGGGCTTTTCTGTGTAAGAATCTCAGAAGCCAACTATTGGCATGCACAGTGTCCCATGGTTTCTATGTACTTCCTTACTTAACACCAATGCCGTCTTGACGAACAAGAGACATTGCCATAAATTAACATTTTATTCTCCATTATATTCTCTGAAGCCATCTGGCTGACCCTGGTATTAGCAATATTCTCTGGAGCTGTGGAGTGGGGATTTAGAGAAAACCACATGTTAGGGGGGAGAGGGTTAAGTGTGTGCAAAAGTGTGTACGTGGGGTCTTCTGACTCATTTTCTGTTCAGAAACTCCTCTCACTCAGAACTCCGCTTCAGAAAACTAGTTCAATCATATTTTATGTTTCAATGGAATAGAAGAAATTCCCTGCAAAGAGGAGCAAGGCTTTTCATTTACAGTCTCCTCCTGGAAGTCAGGAGCAATCCACTCTTAGCACAACTGCCATGACACTGGGGGTCAGGTGTGCAGGTGTCCGTGCTACGTCCAAGCCAAGCCACATATGTGACCGTGCTTCTGCACACCCAGCACTCAGGCCTGCAGGTGTGTGCAGATGTGTGTGTGTGTGTGTGTGTGTGTGTGTGTGTGTGTGTAAAACTGACTCAGAAGCAAGCCTAACCACATCTGTCTTCTCATTACCAAGCACTTGATAACACGAATGTATTTACTGAGGTTTCCTGGGGTTGGTGGTGACAATGCAAGCCAAGGAGCTGAGCACTGGCCACAGGAGGAGCGCACACCTTTCCTGCCCATTGTATTTCATAAGAACTTATTTAGTGATTTCTTCCTTAATTTGGAAATCAATTCCCCATCATATTCCTGTTCTGCCACAGCGACTTAGCACAGTTAATGGTGACAAGTTTAGAAATACCTGATTGTATATAAAAAGCTTCATTAAAATGCCACCATGGTGCCCTGATTCTAATTCAGTATTCAAAACCAGAGGCAGAAAAGTGGGCTAGGTTGCAGCAGCCTTTAGACTTAACATTTCACGGGTATCTGGCTGGGCTGGTTAGGGTTTAGTCAATTCGTCCCAAGCCAGAGGGGAAGAGGGAACCTCAATGGAGAAAACGCCTCCATCAGATTGGCCTGTAAACAAGTTTGTGGGGGCATTTTGCTGGACTAAGATTGATCTGGGAGGGCCCAGCTCACTATGAGGACTACCACTCCTTGGGAAGGGGATTCTAGGTCATTCAAAAAGAGCCAGCTGAGTAAGCAATGGAAAATCAAGGCAATAAATCACATCCGCCATGGCCCCCCACTTCGGTTCCTGCCTCCAGGTTCCTGCCTGGTGCTCCTGACCTGACTTTCATTCGTGAGGGACTGGGAGCGATGAGCTCAAATCCATCCTTTCCTCTGCAAGCTGCTAGGTCAGTGCTTTGTCACAGCAGTCAGGAGCTAACCAGAATACTGGTTCATTCTTCACTGTAAGGGGAACTGTGCTGAGACTCTTAAGCTGCACTAACACTAGGCAAGCCCATCTGCCTTTGGAAATGATATAGAATACGTGAGCTTTAAAGAAATAAATATTTTAGTTACCAGGTTTTTAAATCACTACAAACAGATTTAATTATCCACAGCACTATACAATAATATACAAATTTAGGAAAGTAACCCTTTCCTTAGTCTGGAAATGAGTACTTATAGTCAATATGTGTACCTAACCTTTACACAAATATTTTAATTGCAGTTCTTTAGCTTAAATTCCTTAATATACATATTTAAATCACAGAACATAGAACTTCTAAAAACAAAGTATAGCAAGCTGAGTAACTCCATGCTTTACCTTAATATGCACTCTGCAGTTGTTAACATTTTATTTCTTGGCAATTCTGTAGAGAAAGAATCTGTTTGCTAAGTAATATTCTTTTTTTTTTTTTTTTCCTAGCCCTATGTGGATTACAGATTGGGCTGGAAGAGAAAGCCCTTACGTAGTGCCCTGATGCACAGGATGCCTACACACCTACAAAAGAAAAGGCAGATGCATTGCTCCTCGCAACATAGTACCAATGACAGCATGTGACTTAGTTAGGACCCAGCTCTGAACAGGAGTCTGTTCTTTGCTGCTCTCAGACCTGACCTGAAATGTGCTCGTATTTCAAGGATGAATGGCCACCTATGCCAGTATATCATAGATTAGACGCTATGAGACAATGTCATCATCACAGAAAGCCCCATTGCAGAGAACTGTTACTCCTTCCTGAGTGATGAAAGAATACACTGTATTTCAGAAGAATTGACACTGAAGCAACTAAAACAATGTGGTTAGAGAGCACAAAGTTGAAACACTGCAAAATATACATCTAGTCGGGTATATGATAGTGGAGCATTTATGTGAATATAAACATGTTTGTATGCAAGTAGCCAGAGCCAGGAGACACCATTGCTGTGCAGCACTATTTTACAGATGAGAAAAACTGCCCATCTGTCTGCAATTTAGCCCCACACAAGACAAATGTCCGTACATTTTTTTAACACATTTTTCTTTAAAATATTTATAACTTTGCATGTTTGTGTGTCAGTCCATCACTCTATCTGCTTCCTCTGCAGATAAATCCAAATAAAATGAGCTTACTGTTGTGTCACTGCTAGCTCAGGTGTTAGCTCTCTAGCACTGCTGTTTCTCATCTTTCTGCCTCGTGTCCCTGTGACTGGAGGTTTTCTACTGCTTTATTACAGATGCCGCTGAGTCCGCTACTTCTCTAAGTTTTCCCTCCATGCAATGTGCTTTGGGTAGTGTCACTAATAACTGAAGGATGGAAACAAAAGTCAATCAACCCGGGTCTGGAGAGATGGCTCAGTGGTTAAGAGCATTGTCTGTTCTTCTAAAGGACCTGGGTTCAATTCCCAGCACCCACATGGCAGCTCATAACTGTCTGTAACTCCAGTTCCAAGGCATATGACACCTACATACCAGTGCCCATAAAATAAAACTAAATAAAGATTTTTTTTTTAAAAAGTCAATCAACCCTTGAAAGGTTTTCAGTAGAAACAAACGTCATTGTGAGGCGCCTTGGAGCACACAGCCCCATGTATTGGGGGAGGATGCTGTTGCCAGAGAGACAAGAGCTTTGATAATTAAGGAGCCAGGAGAAGTTGTTCAAATTTTCATACAGTAAATGAACTAGAATTTAAAATGTGCTCATTTCCTGAGTGATGAAAGAATACACTGTATTTCAGAAGAATTGACACTGAAGCAACTAAAACAATGTGGTTAGAGAGCACAAAGTTGAAACACTGCAAAATATACATCTAGTCGGAAACACATTGTGTGTTACTTATTTCTCCAACAAGAAATAGGACTGAAAGCTTGCCTTCCAGGTGCTCTGTCCAGCACTGGCTGCTCTCCCAGGGACTAGGGCCAACTTTGCCCGTCTCATATTCTGGAAAGTGACTGGCTTACGAACGTTCACTGAACAAGGATTTAGTGAAGATGTTGGGGCAGCATTCCAGGTGTGTTTTGAAACAGTTTCCATGGCTCATAATCCTGAATCCGCCTGGCACACTTGGATACTACCAGTTTGATGATAACAGTGCTGCAGCCAACAGAGACCACACCAGAACAAGATGAAGCGGGCACGGTGTGAGGAACACAGAGCAGAAAAGTAAGGAGAGGCTGGGTGCCAGCAGCCTGAATGAGGTGCCTAAGTGTTCATCCTGGGAACTAAGTCTTTGGGAGAGACTTCCAGGGGGCGTTCTGCTACGTGCAGCTCAGCTGATGCCAAATAAAACACCTTTGCAGACATTGCTAGGTAAGGTTATCATCTTCGTGTCTCCCAAGCATTCCAGCGCTGAGTGACCTTGTTCTTAGTTAGATTTGTCCCCACAAACTCTTCTTTTTATGGTTCTAAGCATGTTTAAAGTGTTTTCTGCGGGTGACACATCATTTGACAGAATGAGATCATTCTGATAATACCCTCCTCACAAGCTAGAGCTGACACAGATGCCCTGGAAGTTATTGTGACTAAAACTAACTAGCCCCTGTGAGTATGTACATTATTCCACTCATGAAAAGGACCAGTTAACTGTTGTGAAATCAGAGCTATTCCATTCGGCCTGACCCAAACTGATTATATATGTACATGTATGTGTATATGTATACATATATAAACACACACGTGTGTGTGTATGTGTGTGTGTGTGTGTGTGTGTGTGTGTGTGTGTGTGTGTGTGTGTGAATAACAAAGAGATATCTTTTCTAATTCCTGAAGACCTATCAGAGGAATGAATGGGTATTGGTTCTGTCATGAAGAGAAAACTGAGGCCAAAAAAAAAAAAAAAAAAGGATTTCAGCGTTCTTACTTATCAATACTTATCAAATAAAATCATAATTTCAAAGTCTTGTCGCTGATCCAAAGTCAAAGGCACAAATATGGATGCTGACATGTAGGTTCTCAAATGCATGAGCTGGCCAGGGTTGCTTTTTCCGCACCAAGTTATAGAGTGTACAGAATGGCTAACAGCTCTCCCTGACACACCTTATGGTTCTAGCACGTCCACATGAAATCAGCGACACCATACTTTAAATTTTTAAACTCTCTATTTTTATGTTCAATGTTTGTATAAAGCAGAGGATCCCTGTGGGCCACAGCAGCACTTGTAATTGTTTGTAAAATAATATCCAGATTTTTATTTCAATATGGTTAACTTTTATTTCATTACTCTATGAAACTTCTTTGCTGATAAAATATGCCACCATTAAAGTAAGACAAGTCTCCCTCTGATTTGGAACTATAGTAACCTAGCAGAATTTATTGGGTAAGAAATGCCACCCATCTTTTATAAAGGATATTATTATAAGAATTAGAGTTTCTTAACTTATGCTATGGAATCTAAGACTCATAATTCAGAATCTTAAGGAAAATTATAACTGTAAAATGGAAACATTTTACAAGCAGAACCAGGAATGATAATTAATTACCTGTCTTTATCTTCAGAATGGCTTCCTACTGGGTAAAGATTTTTCAGTGAATTATTGGTATAATACATGTAGAAAGATAATCCCTCACAGTAACAGACAAATCATCACTAAAGCTGGATATTGGATTTTGTGAGTTAATATATTTACTACTCTGATATACGGATATGATTTGTAGTTAAACAGACATTGGCATAGGAATTCTGCGGTATACTGACACATTAAATCAGTTAATTTACTCCAGTTCACACAACTAGCCAATGACAGACTCAGGACTTGATCTAACGACCTGGCTGCAAGGTTTTATTCATAGTCATAGCTCTTAGAAATAATGAGAGGGGAATTTACACAGTAAAATAGGGTATAGCCAAAGGTAAGGCATGGAGAATTAGTGTAAGAATTTCTCACAGTTTTCACCACACAGTATGCACAGTTTGACAAACATTAGTAAAAATCCAAGTTCCTATCACCTCAATAAAAACGGGGCTAGCTAGGTTAACTGGAAGATAATTTTAGAGTACCAAAGTTGTTGGATACCAATCAGCTGATGGAGTAGAATTTTTATTTTAATGAAAAGACAAAATCTTTATATGTATTGATTTATACCATCCAAGATTCTAACTGTTAAGTCTATGTTATAAAATATAATATATCATAAATGGTTCCCTTTCCTGCTATCTAGCCTCTGTCTTACCCTGTATCCCATACTCTTCCTGAGGTAGACCGAGCTCACCCTCCATAAACGCCACTGTATGCATTAATGGTTGAGACCGTGGGGGACTGAAGACTTACAGTACGTCCATCTCTCTCTCACACACAAACTAACCATGGGAAAATCTCCTTCTCACAGGCTTAAAATTCATGACTTGGAAACCCTGCCACTGACCTGAGATGCATATAAACCCAGAAGAGAAAACCGCTTCGTTGTATGATGACAGGTTGTCAGTCTGGGCGTAGACAGCATACACAGACATGTGTGAGCAGGCACATTCCACGTAGTCTGAAGTAGCTCCAACCACTTTGCAAAACTGGCTGTCAGACAACCAGCTGGAACAAAACACAATAGTCGCTGTTCTTTCAAATAATATTTCAAAGATGTTAAGACTGTTTTTAAAGGAAAAATAACTAGCTGAAACTAAATGTTCTTTACTCAAGACTTAAGCAGATTCCGTTTTCCAGGAGAAACACTGGAGGGAACATCTTGTCCAGGACATGACCCAACAGATTCCACCAAGACACCTTAAGAAGCAGCGTAAATACCAACCACACTTGCCAGAGCATTTGCTGTACCACAGAAGTTAGCCTGCCCAGCAACGATGTAGCTGCTTTAACCATCCAAAGTAAACTGCTCTTCTCCGACATTCAAAATTTCCCACAGATCATCACAGCTGTGACATGTGTGGATCCCACAGATCAGCACAGCCATGGCATGTGTGGATCCCACAGATCAGCACAGCTGTGACATGTGTGGATCCCACAGAACAGCACAGCTGTGACATGTGTGGATCCCACAGATCAACACAGCCAGCACATGTGTGGATCCATGACATGTGTTGATCCCACAGATCAGCACAGCCAGCACATGTGTGGATCCCACAGATCAGCACAGCTATGACATGTGTGGATCCCACAGATCAGCACAGCTATGACATGTGTGGACCCACAGATCAGCACAGCCGTGACATGTGTGGATCCCACAGATCAGCACAGCCAGCACATGTGTGGATCCCACAGATCAGCACAGCTATGACATGTGTGGACCCACAGATCAGCACAGCCGTGACATGTGTGGATCCCACAGATGAGCACAGCCATGACATGTGTGGATCCCACAGATCAACACAGCCAGCACATGTGTGGATCCCACAGATCAGCACAGCTATGACATGTGTGGATCCCACAGATCAGCACAGCTGTGACATGTGTGGACCCACAGATCAGCACAGCCGTGACATGTGTGGATCCCACAGATCAGCACAGCTGTGACATGTGTGGATCCCACAGATCAGCACAGCCGTGACATGTGTGGATCCCACAGATCAGCACAGCCAGCACATGTGTGGATCCCACAGATCAGCACAGCTATGACATGTGTGGACCCACAGATCAGCACAGCCGTGACATGTGTGGATCCCACAGATGAGCACAGCCATGACATGTGTGGATCCCACAGATCAACACAGCCAGCACATGTGTGGATCCCACAGATCAGCACAGCTATGACATGTGTGGATCCCACAGATCAGCACAGCTGTGACATGTGTGGACCCACAGATCAGCACAGCCGTGACATGTGTGGATCCCACAGATCAGCACAGCCGTGACATGTGTGGACCCACAGATCAGCACAGCTATGACATGTGTGGATCCCACAGATCAGCACAGCTGTGACATGTGTGGATCCCACAGAACAGCACAGCCATGACATGTGTGGATCCCACAGATCAACACAGCCAGCACATGTGTGGATCCATGACATGTGTTGATCCCACAGATCAGCACAGCCAGCACATGTGTGGACCCACAGATCAGCACAGCCGTGACATGTGTGGATCCCACAGATGAGCACAGCATGACTTGTGTGGATCCCACAGATCAGCACAGCCGTGACTTGTGTGGATCCCACAGATCAGCATAGCTGTGACACGTGTGGATCCCACAGATGAACACAGCGTGACATGTGTGGACCCACAGATCAGCACAGCCGTGACATGTTCCCTGCCATGATGCCATTGAGTCTGAAACTGTAAGCAGACCCCAAATGAAATGCGTTCTTTCATAAGTTGCCATGGTCCTGGTGTCCTATCATAGCAGTAGACCACTAACTAACACAAACACTTTGCTGTGACTCACTCCACATATTTTATTTTTTGTATTTTGAGTCCTATATTTTAAATAGATTTTCCGAGGGACTTCAAGTATTTCTTTCAGTGAAGTTCGTCTCAGCGAGCATGAGTCAGTGGCTGTTTCTTGAACCTCTTCTTTTCAATAACCTTGATTCCATCACTTTTCTAACGATGTAAAACTTCCCCACTCAAAATGCACAGGCTTCATCTTGAAACTTTCATTATGTATTAGATACTGAGGGCTAAAGATTATTTATGAATTCCTGTTCTTTGATTCACAGCGGGAGTAGACTGCTAATCCTATTGTTTACTTTTAAATGCATGCTGCAAACAAGTTTACTATATCTAACCCACTGAACACCATAGTTTAGCAATGCAATGCCCTTGGCTATTTACCCTCCAGAGCATGCTGCTGACTAGGAGTCACGGCTAACTTTCCCTGCTCAGCGTCATAACACATATTAGCAGTGGGAAAGATCAGAGGTCAAACTCTGAGTAGACTCAGTGAAGTGTGTCACTTCTGCATAAGCCTCAAGTAGAAAATTGTAAGTTGAACCATCACAAATAAAGAATGTCCTGTACCAGGTTTAAAACCCAGCACCAGGCCTCAGGAATTTACATTCAAAACGTTTTATTGCAGAGAAACAGAGACTAACCCAGATAGGTTATTTGGTTTCCCTGTCGGGCTAAAACTGAGTAATAAACAAAATCGCATGCCTGACACCGTCAGCCGACCCCCTCTCCCACCACGAGTGCACCCCACAGCACTGACTGAGGTTGAGTGACAGGCAGCTTTTCAGGGACCTGAGTCCAGAGGCCAGAGAGACTCAAAGGAACACTCAACATCTTGTTTCTGCTACATCAGGATTTATTCCCCCAAATGGTTTCAAGTCACTTGTGAACAAGAGTTCTAAAACCCTGCTGATCACTCTAAACATAAGCCTCAGCACTGAACCACAGATGGAGTGGGTGCAGGAAGGAATTTCCTTTCATATGTAACAGATGAACTGATAACTTCAGAAACGTTATGGAACGTGAGTAGAACTGACAGCCCGGCTCTCATGAAGGATAACGTGGTATACACACAGTCCAACTGCCGGCAGATACCCGCTGGTGACGCGGGACTATTTTTATTGCTGATTTACCTTATATATAGCAGAGATTGCTCTCCAGCCTGCAGCCCTACCTGAGGCTACCCTCTATGTTCAATACAGGCAGCTGTAGCGCTGGTGGACAGGAAAGCACCAAGTGCTGACCTGACGGTGTATTGGTAATACCTGCCAGTGGCCTGATTCCAAAGGAGACACAGAGACGTCTGAGGCGCGATTCCAGGCTCAGCTGCATAAATCCTGTAGAGAACCTCGTTGTTGTTAGGGAGGGGTTGCGCACTCTGACCTTCCACATTCAAAGACAGTACCTACACAATCAGAAGAAACAGAAGATTTAACGGTAATTTTCCAATTACCGTTGCAACTGAGCCTTCCAGTCTGTAGTGGACTCTGTTTTTCTGATACCTAATGCCTATACAGTTTTCTTCAGTACCACGAGATGGCTCACTTCCTGAATGCGGAGTCTGACTAGCTTTCCACCAGCACAGTCTAACTCCACTCCACTCGGTCTCCAGTCCTTAGCTGACAACACCCACTGTAAGTATTATGGGCTGACTTCCTTAAAACAGTGGTACGTGCCAAGATATTACAGTAGGGAAAACTACAGTTTTATGGTTTGTTGATATAAATATATATATGTACGTACACACACACACACACACACACACACACACACAGGCACACACGCACGTGCACTCCACAGAAACATAAAGGAAACATTTCCAAATACATTTGAAGCCAAAAATTCTACAAATAGCTTACAAAGAGAGACTAATTTCCGTACTGCTCCTGTGTAGCACCTGGCTTTAAAAAAAAAAAAAAAATCTAAGCAAATGTGTTCCGAGTTTGTCTGCTAAAGGAAAAATAAGATAAAATCCATATAACGTTTTTTAAACGAGTGATTACCTTGTCTTTCAAGGCAGGGACGTGGTTTGCTGCCAGGAACCACTGCTGGCTGCTGTACTCCACGAACAGGACGGATGCGCATGCGCCTTTCCCATCCAGCGCTTCCGCAGTGGGCACATCTAATAACCTCTCTGGAATTTGAATGTAATCACCTTCCTTCCCTTCAAACTTGTGTCCATTGATTTGCTGCGGGTACCAGCGAAGAGCCAGTATTGACAAATACGGGCAACTGTCAAGGATGGTTTTGCTTCTGTAAGAGAAAAAAAAAAAAAAAAAAAAAAAAACAACCAAGCCTCTGCTGAGTTGGCAGTTATTTGTTTCGCCGTATCACATTGTACTTGCTGTAATGTTTACACTGAAGGTTTTCTCTTCACATAGAGCAATGATGGCGCTACTAACCCCAACAGTAAACAACCAGCTGCTTTCAGTCTGAAACATGAAGCTCACATCTTTCCACATCCCTCAGCTTCATCTTTCTGGTAACGAAAACAGGACGGTCAGGGAGCCGTTGCACGGTTATCACAGTACACTCTGGCTTGAAATGTACTTTTCTGTGTTAGTCATGAGCTGTGATAGAACAGGCTGAAGACCGGATGTTCCCATTGGAGTGGAGCCTTTTGTATGATTTAAAATCATAAAGAACATGCCTCTGGAGCTGCACTTTCATCTCAGATCTGCCTTGTCCCTTTCCAGGACTTCAGAGCCTTCTAATATAACCATCCAGTGAGTAAGAAAACAGCCTCACATAATGGTCCCGATGCCTCTGACACTGCTATTTTTTTTCCAGTGAGTAAGAAAACAGCCTCACATAATGGTCCTGATGCCTCTGACATTGCTATTTTTTTTTCCCCATGAGTAAGAAAACAGCCTCACATAATGGTCCTGATGCCTCTGACACTATTTTTTTTTCACACCTCTTCTAGGAATAAGAAGATGCTACGCTCGGTTAAACTGCTTTCTAGCCTCAATGTGAGCTGGACGCATGTGGACCAGGACAGAGGATAATCAAGCCTCAGTAAGCCAAAGTGTTTACGTAGAGTACTATGGTTCAAGGAATGTGAGTCTGTATTTCCCCTAAAGCCTGTAGTGAGCTCTTCCTGAAGTCATCGTCTTTGAAAACATGAGCAAATGCCAAGGACATATGAAACCTGCCTTCAAAAGGGTAGAGACCATTTGGATACTGGGGGATGTATCTGTCCATGGTCCTACCAGCCACTGTGTATAGTGTATGTAGAGAAATTGTGTATCAGAATGATACCTTGCTCAGACCTGTACCGTGAGAAGTGGATCCGACCGCTGTTAAATTAAAGATGTGAGACATGAACAAGTAAAAGGAGCCTTCCCCTCTAGCCTTGTGTCCGTCTTCTCTATAGTAAGCTTCTTCCAAGGCTTAAGGAACAGCATCTAAAGAGTTCAGGTGTATCAACCACACTCCAGGGCTGGCCTCATGCCTCAGTAGCTGGCCAATATGGATGCCATGGTTTCTATGTGCTTTCCATTTTGTTTTGTTGCTTTTATTTCCTTTTTCCTTGTCTTTTTTTTTTTTTTTTTCTTTTTTTTTTTTGCCTTTTCTGATTTTGGTTTGGTTGAGAGTTTTTGAAAGAGAAAAAGAGCATCAAGTTGGGTGGGCAGGTATGTGGGGACCATCAGGACAAACTTTGGGGAGGGGACAGAATAGGATCAAAGTACTCTCTATGAAAACTTTAAAAATAATTTTACAACACATCGAAACTAAGTAAATAAATGCAGTGGTCAGTGGCTTTGATGCTCTTATCTTGAACCCACCCACATATCCAGTATGCAAGGCCTCTGTGTCAAGCATCCTACGTAAACACCTCAATTTGTATGGGCCCCCATGCCTCCACAACAGTTTGTCAAAGTCCCCTTCTTAATCTCTCCACTCAACCCCCGCCCCCGCGCCCCACAATCAAACATGGCTATAGCTCAGACACAGAACCCCTCCACTAGGCACAAAGCCACAGAAAGCAGAGAACTGCAGCCGCATAGCCAAACATCACTGTGGTACTCCACCTCGAAGCTACTGGCATGCCATCTAGCCAGAGCCACTTTGTAAACCAACAGCACACATCATGTCTTACTGCAATAAGTACCCCCAGTTTCTGGCCCCTCTTAATTGCTGATGACCAAATTCCCCCACCAACACCTTAGCGGCATGCATCTCTGCCTTCCAAATGTACTCACTAGGATAAATGCCATCTTCTGCTTCGCACCTAGCCTGAAGTGGGGAGGGGTACATGTTAATTGGCACCCACTCACAGCGGTGGCACACTGATCTCAACCTCAGTGCTAACCGGCATTGTTTTTACTTGCCTTACAAGCGGTTACTCTAGATTCCATCGTTAGTATTCTTGCTCAGTTCCCAAATCCAACTCCCCACCCCCACACCCCCACCCCCACTAGATGCACTTGATATTAAGGTGATGGGTTGAGAATGCGAGCAGAATGCTTGGCATATTTAGTCATCAGGAAAAACAAAACAAGCGCGGTTGCTCTTTCTCTCCCACATACAATGTATTGCTGTTATGGGCTTCTATCTAATTGCCTTAAACATGCCACGCTTCTCTGTCACCGTGTGGATTTCATCCTTCATAGTCTCTGAGCTACTATGCTCTGATATTTCCCCCTTTTGCTTGATTCTGTTCTTCAGCACCCTCCTCAACATGAGTCTCAAAATGCTCCCCCCCCCATGGCTCCCTCCCCCCGCCACACACACACACACACACACACACACACACACACACACACACACACACACACACCATGTTATATTCCAAACACATCCTGTGGTCTCAATGCAAACAACTTATCCATGACAGGTTTCTGTAGCCGGGGTTAGAGACATGCAAACAGCACTGAGTTTGACTTCCATAGTGTTATCGCAGGTGGACAATTAGAAGCCATGGTAAGGGCTGGAGAGAGGATGTCCAGACCAGAAAGAGGTGCCTGTGAGGCTTTCCCGGTTCTTTGCTGATTGTCCCATTAGGAAGGTGTGAGTCCCCAGGCCACATTAGCGGGCTTTAAAAGAGGTGAAAGATGTTTCCTAACTTCACCACACCCTTGAGTGGATCTGTAATGAAACTCTGGGCTGTGAGGCTGCTTTCATTGCACTCTTGTGAGCACGCAGCATGGTTGGCCGGGAGGGGCTATGGAATCAAGCCGGCCTATGACCGACCATGAAAATCACCATGAACTACTCATGTGAACACTGCCTAGGCGAGGAGGATGGCACTAACTCTCAGCTTCTGAATCTGTAAATAGGAATCATAAAAGCCCTACCTCTACTTTCAATAGTTTACCTAAAGTGATGACTCAAAAAATATACATACAATATATGCCAACTTTTAAGAAGGATTATGCTGAACTTCATAAAGCTTTCTATATTATTATGTTGCTACCTATAAAATATCTGGTCATATTATTCAATTTAATCCAGTCTGGATATAGGAAGGACATAATTAATATCACTGATGTCCTGTGTATTTTACAATTAGTCTTTTATATGTAATTTACTATTTTGAATTTCATGTGGCTAATATTCAAAGGTTTATATAATCAACTGATTTCTTTTTTGGTTTGGCAAAATTCATTATTCAAATAAATCATGTTTATTTTGGCTTAATAAACACTGATGACTTTTATTGAAAATAAATATTAAAATTGATAAAGCTTATATAAATATTCTTAATAAATACCTATTAGGTAGTAATAAAAATATATTTATTGTTTTAAGGTAGTATATATCAACAATAAGAAAATCAAGTTAGAAAAAAAGAAAATCAAGTTGGATTTTAATTTCTGCCCATGTGCTGATGTCAGAGGATTTTAAGATGTCAAAATAAAATAAAACATTTTGAGGTCTTTGGACCACAATAATCCAAGTCAGATGATGAATGTTATTTTTGTAGCATTGTGCACAAAAATATTAGCACATGGCTACATAATTAATCATGCAGTTAATAATGACCATGAGCTATATACTATTTTCTCTTGTTCTTGCTAGCTTCCTGCTGTGGAACTCCAGCCACAAGAAATCCCTCAAGTTTAAAAGCTGCCTTCCAGTGGGAGAAACCTCTGGGACTGAGGGCGGCCTAAGTCACAGCGCAGGGCTGGGAATCCGCGTCCTTCCTCCTCTGAAGGAGGTTTCCACTGGCTGAATAAAAACAGGAGGGGTAAGATGATGCCTTCACCTTAAAGATGCTCTTAAACAGGAACACCGTAGCATTGACAGTGCACGTTCATTTCCTTGCTGGACTCCTGCTTTCTTCTAAGAATCGGTTTCCTTGGCAACAGACCCAAAATGCTAAGAACATGCTCTGCAGATCACCTCAAGGCGAACCTGCAACACACACTGCTCTGGAAGCCAACAGGAAATACGTCCCAGGCACGGGTAACTTTACAAAATACTCACTTTTCCCCAGGAGACCCACAGGTAACATTGGTCAGCAGAGAGAAGGCAAAGTGCTCAGCCACTTCTGCAAAGTGGCTGAATCCCCGAGTGTCCTTGCGCTTTGGGTCGATCAGAGCACAAAGCAGTTCATACAAAAGACTTCGGCTTTTGATACTGAAAGCTTGGTTTTTTCCTTCCATTGTTATCTGGAAGACAAATCTAAGTGTTAAAATACATATTCTTAGATTATATGTAACATACACTACATATGTTTTTCATTAATAATCACCAACACCAACAAAGATGGAAATATGAAGAACCAAGGAAAACATTGATTCAAAGTTATATTTTATGAGACTGAAGTGCTACCTAGTGCACTAAGAGGGCTACAGGAAAAATCATATTTTAAACACACCCATTTCTATCTAAAAGGCAGGGATAATCATTGACAAAGAAAAGGAATAATCATTAAAATAATTTCTATTTAACCATTACCCAACATCCCAAATGGTGGCATATGTCATTTAAGTCAGTTACAATAGTTAACACCATGAATTAAAATAAATCACAATATTACATCTTCCCCAAAAATTCATTATTTCTTCAATGAACTAATAAGGAATTAAATATCTCGAAAATGTTTGTAATAGAAACAAGATTAGCTTTAACAATGTGTGTTTTGATGAGCAAATAGTGACCACCATAAAACATTAAAGTTCAAAAGCACACCAAAGGAGAAAATTATCTTCAACCAAGAACACTCAAGACATCCTAGCACACTTGCTTTTTAAATGTGATTTCCTACCTTAAAAGACCAAGTTGATATTTAAAGAACAAGGACAACATTATTGTTCTTTTATATTCTAATATATATATATATATATGAAAAATCTCAGACTCCACAGTTGTTAGTTTATAGTTTATCCATTGTGCCTCCTTCCCCCACATACACACTACCGTCATCTGTGATTTATTGTGTATCGTTAGTAATAAACTCATGATACCCTTGAAATGACTGCCCTTTTCCTAGCAGGGAGGCTTAACTTTGTGCTCTAGCAGCTTCAAGCTCACACCCAAACTCAAGATGTGAATTTATAAGATTATCCATCTCAACGCCAAGAGGGCAGAGCATAGAGAAGAGAAGATAAAGACAACAATACGCATTTGGTGGTGCAATTACAAATGAACAGTGCGCACAGCCCCCTGGGTAGTACAGAAGCATGGAGACCAAATAAGACAAATGAAAGACAAGATCAAAAGACTCTCTTAGAGCTCAGAAAGGTGACTAACAAATGAGCCAGCCTTAGTCTAGTCCCTAAGACACGCACATAAAAGCAGGCGGAGGGGAGACAGCAGATCCTTAATGAGCAGCACACGTATTCAGCTTATTGGTGCAGAAATTGTACCATATCTGAGAAAATGTTAAAAAAAAAAAAGAGAGAGAGAGAGAGAGAGACAACATAATATTACTCCCGGAGCAATAAAATGACAAAGGGAGTTAGATGAGAAGAAACCAGAAATAAAGACACAAAAGGTCATCTTGACATTAAACATTTCTGAAAGCAAATGTCAGAAGAGCAGTATGTGTAGACTTTAAGAAGTGAGGTTCAGACCCAAGAATCAGGCAGCTACACAAACAGAAACTTACTAGGCTACTACAGGCATACTGTCACTCTTGGAAATTTACAAACTTTCTCTAATCTCAAGAAACATAGGCAGCGATCTTATTGACATCTTTTTGTTCCCAGACACTGAAACAGAGGCAGAACGAGAACCAGTTTGACAGAGGGCACGAGACTTGGTGACTGGCCGAGCTCAAGGCATGCCCCAGCCAGCCATCTGCACTAACTTACTGCACCCCCGACTTCCTTGTCAGAATATAGCAACACAACTTGAGGTTGTTCACCGGCGAGTCAGTAACAACACTAAGTGAAGTGCAAACCAACGTTAGTGTGTTCACAAACTGAATCCAACGTAGGAGTAGCCACACTGCACAAAACACACATCGGTTAGAAGCAGATGATAAACCCAAAATTATCAAAGTTCAGTTACAAATCTGTAGAACTGAACTTCACCTGGGAAAACCTTATGAAGCTGTCAAGACTGAAATCAAAATGGAGAGCTGTTTTGGATGTGTGTGAGGGGCCGGTAGTCTATCAGACCCCAGAGCACACACTAGTCCTGGTACATATTACAGTTGTCCCAGAGGGCAACATCAGGACTCCTGGCTCAAGTTCTACTAAGCTGTGAAAGCAGAAAGAGAAACCTGGTGAAGTAGAAAATTAGAATATCAAATCTCACAGGGGCGTGAACTCTGATATTATTATTAAGTCAACTGATAGTGCTAGAAATGACTTGGGTTGTTCCACACATGGGAAAGTCAGGAGCCAAAGTATTGTTACATCAAAGACTGAGCCTCCCTGATGACCTTTACCCAGAAAACTTTATGGTGAGTCTTGTAAAGCTGTTGCTCTTTTTAGTACAACATTGCAATGTCCAAACAAAAACAGGCAGCTACTTCCAATGTGCAAAATTCTCATCTAGGATTCACCAAGAGAAATGCGCATGCTGGATAGATACGTCATCAAAGCACGTAGGACGTGAGAGGAAATGAAACTTGCAACTGTCTATGTATTCACGTAGAACAGGAGGCCACACAGCGTTCTATCCAGCACATGGGTGTTCTAGGCTGCGCTAGAACCTGGGGTTGGACTGCCTTTGGACTGTACTGTGTGGCTACTGCACTGGATCGACTTAAATTTCAGACAACAAATAGTCACACTGTGCTCTTAGCGCATCCCAAATGAAGTGTTAGTGATTTCCTTGCACTTAAAGTGTGTTGCTCGCCTGAAGCTCATACATTAACTAGTCAGCCTTTGCTCTCACTTGCTAAATGCTACAGGTGAACAATCCAAGTTATTTATATGTGGTTATCTGCATGTCAGCTATAACTCCCACTACTCCTTTAGTCTTATTACATAATTATGTCTAAAATACAAAACGCGGTCATGAGTGTATTAAAAGGGATACATTCTGATTTTTGTCATCAAGAAGACACCACACAGTATGGTTCCAAAACCCTCCATAGATCAGCCTTTGTATACACAGGCTATGTAACACTGACTGTCACTCCCAGACTGCAAATCTGCAGGGAATGTTGTTGTAATGGCTATTGCAGGCAATTTTGTGTGTGTGTGTGTGTGTGTGTGTGTGTGTGTGTGTGTGTGTGTGTGTGTGTCACAAGCACATATATATTTATGTATCCAAACATAGAAAAGGTAAAGCAAAAAGATGGTCAATATATCTTTTATAGTTTCTTTCTAATGCTGTGAAAACATTTTTTCTTTTTTTATTTATTATAATTTATTCACACTGCATCCCGATTACTATCCCCTCCTCTTATCTTGCCATCGCCACCCTTCTTCCCTCTCCTGCCCTCTCCTCCTTCTCCAGACCTCTGACAGGGGGGCCTTCCTCCCCCACCATATGACCACAGCCTATCAGCCCTCACCCTGATAGCTTGCATCCCCTTCCTCCATGTGCCCACGGGCCTCCCTGCCAGGGGGAAGTGATCAAATCTCAGTCACCAGAGTTCATGTCAGAGGCAGTCCCTGCTCCCCGTCCCCCACCAACACCATGAAGAATGAGCTGACCATTGGCTAGACCTGAACTAGGCTCTTTGCATGCATTGTCCTTGGTTGGTGCTTCAGCTTGTGTAGGCCCCCTAGGGTCCAGATCCACCAGCCTTGAGGGTCTCTCTGTAGGTCTCCTGACCCCTCCATTTCCTCACTCCTCATACAACTCTCAGCACTCAGCCCTGAGTCCAGCTGTGAGTCCTAGCGTCTGCCCTAATTCTCCTGCTGGGTGGAGTCTCTCAGAGGGCATCTATGTTGGGCTAATATCTACTTATAAGTGAATGTGTACCGTGTGTAACTTTCTGGGTCTGGGTTACCTCCCTCAGGATGATCTTTTCTAGTTCCATCCATTTGCCTGCAAATTTCAGGTTTCCCTTGTTTTTAATAGCTGAATAGTATTCCATTGTGAATGGGTTTATTTCTGGGTCTTCAATTCAATTCCACTGGTCAACCAGCCTATTTCAATGTCAGTACCATGCCATTTTTTATTACTGTTGCTCTACAGTACAGCTTGGGATCCAGGATGGAGATTCCTCTGAAAGATCTTTTATCATACAGGATTGATTTAGCTATTCTGGGTTTTTGTTTTTCCAAATGAAGTTGAGAATTGATCTTTCTAGGTCTGTAAAGAATTGTATAGGGATTTTGATAGGGATTGCATTGAATCTGTAGATTGCTTTTGGTAAGATGGCCATTTTTACTATGTTGATCCTCCTGATCCATGAGCATGGGAGATCTTTCCATCTTCTGATATCTTCTCCAATTTCTTTCTTTAGAAATTTGATGTTTTTCACACAAGTCTTTCACTTGCTTGGTAAGAGTTACATCAAGATACTTTATATTATTTGTGGTTATTGAGAAGGGTGTAGTTTCCCTAATTTCTTTCTCTGCCTGTTTGTTATCTGTATACAGGAGGGCTACTGATTGGTTGGAATTAATCTTGTATCAGGCCACTTTGCTGAGGGTGTTTTAACAGCTGTAGCAGTTCTATAGTGGAATTTTGGGGATCACTTATGTACATTATCATATCATCAGCACATAGCAATACTTTGACTTCTTCTTTTCTGGTGTGGATCCCCTTGATCTCCTTCAGTTGTCTTATTGCTCAAGCTAGCGCCTCAAGTACTACACTGAAGAGCTATGGAGAGAGTGGGCAGCCTTGTCTAGTCCCTGATTTCAGTGGAGTTGCTCCACACCATGTTTCACTTTAAGTGTTGCCTTTCCAGATGATAATACATGGCTTTATTACTCTACTTTCCACTCTAAAATGTAGTCATTATACATGGTTTCTGTCATTTTGGCCAAGATCAAGTCACTACTGTCCCATCTGTTTTATTATTAGATGTTTAAGTATTACTCTTCCTTGGCATGATCCCATCTTTAGAGTTTTCTCTGCATAAAATGGGGGTCACTTCTCTGTGCTCTACAGAAGTTTGCCACAGCCTCTTCTTACCTTATATGCTTTCTGATCTTCTCTTCTACCTTTCATGCACAATGCTTTGAGAAATATGTAGATAAGGAATGATATTTTACGATCTTACTGCAAACATTTTCAATAATTAAAGATCTCCCGATAGGAAATAAAGCACCAGAAGGTTCATATCTATGGGAATTTATCTTGATAAGGAAGCTTGAAATAAGCTATAAAAACCTTTTCCTTCCTTAATAATACCTTTTAGAAATAATTTCCTTTATAATCTTGAACTTTTATATGTAATTGCACATTGTGGAGAAGGGTAAGTAAATAATAACTGGTCTCATACAAGAGCTGACGAGGGCAAATCCATGCAGACTGCTGCCTAAAATCACTTGGCCAGTCTTTTTTCTTACTTTTCAATGGATATTTTTAGTTTCCAGGAAAAACAGAATAGCAGGGTGACTGTTCATGTTCCACCTATGAAAGAACTAATAAAGGTTACAGTCCAGTCGGGTCTTCTTATGAACTCAAAACACTAACAAGCAGATGACAAAAATACCCAGCCAGCCTCTGGAGGGTCAGGAAGCACCTGCCGTCTCTAGCATCTGTTGCTTTCCAAACTCCGGTTGGATTCTGGCTCCATCAGCTTACCCACAGTTCCCGACTCAAGACCAACAACGTCAGACAGGCCTCACTCAAGAGACAGTGCGTAAGAGTGATGAATTCCACTCTTATGTTTCGAAATTACATTTGTGCTAATTCCATAGGAACAGGGATTCTAACAGGGGGAGAAATCTGTTTTGATTTGGGCTTCGTGGCCCTCTCGCCGAGCCATATGCTTACTTTGGCGAGGACGCCTACCTTTTCCATTAAGTGCATAACGGCGCTGAGCTGCTCATCGGTGCTCTCTGTGGCTACCTTCACGCTGAGGCTGTGGAGCACTCTGTTGAGAAGATCTTCGTGCAGGGGTTGATGTAGCTGGTCTGCAAGTCCCCAGACAGCTTGTGAATCCACATCAGCGACGAGAGTGATGTTGGCGGTCCCATACACTTTGTCGATTCTGCCACCACCTTTTGCGTTGAAAAGCACAATCTGAAAGCGTTTCGGAAACGTACTTAAGGACCCTGTTTCTGGTGTTAAGACAATATCCAACATGGCAGTTCTCTGACCAGGTTCAAAAACCAGTGTGCCTTCTGTCCTCACAAAATCCTTCCCAGAAACAGCTGGAGATACGAGAATCCGACCAACTGTTTCAGCACTCCTCAGCTCCTGAAAATTAAACAAAGACAAGAAAAATGAGACGATGACACTGCTAACGTTACCCTAAACCTATGATTATTTCTTAGACGAATTCCCCTTCTTTTCAGCAAATTACACTGCCACAAAAACACGGACTTTACACTTTTCCTAACGGCCTTCAGTAAGCCACAGAGGTGAGATGAAGTCGGGAAACGCGGGGTTTGCACTGAAATGGATCAAGGAAAAGGACTACACACGAACAGACACTGATGCCTGGAAAAGAATGGAGCTGTGAACACGGCAAATGCTATGCTTTATATCGCACATGCTGAAAACATGAGGGATGAAGAAGAAGTATTTACATTTTAATCTTACCTAGAAATGTAGGAGCAGAGAGATCTGAGACAAAGGGTGGGCAGGAAGAAGGAATTGGCTCTTTCTAACCCTTCAGTATGGAAATATGCTGCTGGATTGAGCCCTTCAAATGTCTGTGTGTGTGTGTGTGTGTGTGTGTGTGTGTGTGTGTGTGTGTGTGTGTGTGTGTGTATACATATACGTATATATACACACCTATATATATACATACATAAATATACATACATATATGTGTGTGTGTATATATAGATAGATGTGTGTATGTGTATATGTGTGTGTGTGTGTGTGTATATATATATATATGAGAGAGTTTTCAAATTATAGTTGTTACAAAGGCTTTAGAAAGCTCAAGATGAATATTTTAGCCAAGGAAAAGCCAAAATCATGTGCCTTTACTTTGTACTGACCAAAGATTAAAGTCCTAGTGCGTTCCAGTTTGTGTACTGGGAGACAGAGTTGACAGGCTACCTCCACTCCCAGAACATAAGGTTCTGGCAGAGAGTACACAGTGTGAAACTATGGAATATGCGAGGCTGCTACATGGATCCCTGTGAGGGGAAAGGAGACAAAGGACAGTGACAGACAAAGGACATAAGGCAAAGTGACAAAGGAAATGAGACAGACATGTAGGGTGGTACTAAGGGCACTGTGATACCCAGGCCAGACACGGAATCTCAACCCAGGCCTCATCAAAGGACAGTCCGCATGCTAACCTCAGGTGACAGAGTCTACACCTAAGGGAAAATATTCTTTCTTTCTTTTTATTTATTTTTTTTAATTTTTAATTTTTATTTTATTAATTTATTCTTATTACATCTCAATGGTTATCCCATCCCTTGTATCCTCCCATTCCTCCCTCCCTCCCATTTTCCCCTTACTCCTCTCCGCTATGACTGTGACTGAGAGGGACCTCCTCCCCCTGTATATGCTCATAGGGTATCAAGTCTCTTCTTGGTAACCTGCTATCCTTCCTCTGAGTGCCACCAGGTCTCCCCCTCCAGGGGACATGGTCAAATGTGAGGCACCAGAGTACGTGTGAGAGTCAGACCTAAGGGGAAATATTCTAAGCACTGAGAGCAGCGAAGCCCCATGATGAGAACAACCCTACCAAGTAATAGGAAGAATTAGAAGGCCAGTAGGGACGGGAGGTGGAGAGCGGTGCACACTGACTGACATGAGAAGTGGATGGGGTCACAGTGTGTGTGGGCAGTATTTTAAATGGAGTCAGAAACCACAGAAACACAACAGGAGAGCGACCCATTTTATTAACATCTCCATCAATGCTCTGGCAAATACGTACGCTAACCCATAGTCGTCAGACTATATAAGCACAGAGGCAGGAAGGAGAGACACAGTCTCTGAGATAGCTCACTCAAGGGTCAGGGTAGAAATACCCAGAATGGGAACAGAGAGTGAACGCAGCTAATGGGAGCTTATGATACATAAAGCACGGGATGAGAGGGCATGAGAACTGAGGCTGATCTCTAGTTGCTGGCCTGGGTGAGGAGTCACTGTGTGGGAAGCCACGCCAGGTGTTACATGTGACACACACAAAGCCGGCCATGTCTCCTAGACATTCCACTGACGATGGCAACTCAGAACAGGCACACAGAAGAGGGTGACTGTCCTTCCGTGCCTTTGCTGAGTTATGGCATGTAACAGCTTTTAGTGAGAGTACCTGAAGTTGATCAACTGTAGATTCATTTGATGACGTATAATAGAGTAAGTGATATTTCCATCAGTTCATGTAACAAAGACCAGAAAGTCTTCCTTAACTACAGTACAATTGAATATGTATACTCAGAATGTATATTAAAGCTGTGGTGTTTGTGTCCATGGAAATGTATGTGATAGTGATTGTTTAATTACATTATTCTAGCTACAGTTAAAAAAAAAAAATGGATACCCTTGGACAGAGACATAGCTCGCTCTGTAATATTGTCCTCAGTTCATGGTGGTCACAACTGTATAATCTTACCTTCTAATAGCACACTCACTGCTCAGAAGCAAGTAGCCCAGGAGCAATGAGGCGAGAATAAAAATACAAACCACCTGAGAGGTAAAACCACAGCTTCTGACTGGCTGGTTTATTTGTTTTCTCTGATTTATTCTTTTTTTCATACAATATATCCTGACCACAGCCTCCCCTCCCTCCACTCCTCCCACTCCCCCCAAATCCACTGCTCCTCCATTTCACTTCAAAAAAGTGCAGGCCTCCCAGGGATAGCAACAAAATACAGCATAGTAGGATGCACTGAGGCGAGGCACAACCCTCCTATCAGGGCTGTGTGAGGCAACCTAGCAGGTGGAAATGGTCC
The DNA here is from genome assembly GCF_903995435.1 of Acomys russatus. Classification (NCBI taxonomy): domain Eukaryota; kingdom Metazoa; phylum Chordata; class Mammalia; order Rodentia; family Muridae; genus Acomys; species Acomys russatus. Next base: position 34,495,451 of record NC_067166.1, on the reverse strand, counting down.
CAAGAGCAGGCACAAGAGTCAGAGACAGCCTTCCTCCCACAGGTAGGAGGAGTACCACAACTGCGCCCCGCAAGATAAACAACCAGTGTGTGTGCCTCTGTCCCAGCTCAGACCCATGCAGGTTCTGAGATTGCCACTTCAGTCTCTGGGAGCCCCTGTGCACCCTGCTTGGTTCTCCCACTGTCCTTCTGGCATGGTTTCTGACTTTAAACGGGCCTTTTGGTTTGAGAGTCTCCCTGTTTACTTGGAATTATAAAACAACAGAGTAATGTTTCCTTTATTCCCCCCTCAACATCCCTGATTGTCAACACCTTGCAGAATGACATCAGCGCCACCAACAGGGTTACAAGACTATTTTCTTAAGACTCCTTCACGGTGACCATCAGAATCACTCGCTTCCCTGCCTGATAGTCACTCATTTCTATAAGTCACTAACTTCGACATTTCTCTGATATTATTGACACATGGAAATGGAATCCTTCACTCTCTAACTTTGGAGGGTTTTTCTTTTCCATTTAAACATAACCATTAGGAGATTATACTGGCTGGTGTTTGTCTTGATGGCTTGTTCCTTCCCACGCTAAGCACAAGTCCACAGTTTAACTTTTCGCCAGTTGATGGACAGTTTTGTTATTAGTAAGCTATCACAGACATCTGTGTAGAGGAAGTAATATGTTTTCATTGGAATAAATGCCCAAGACAGTAATTGCTTGGACCTATTTAGTTCATGCATAATTATTTAAGGAACTAACAAGACGTCTCTGAATTCTTGCCAATCTCAGGTATTGCCACTGATTTTTATGAAAGCCATTCTGGAAGGTTCTGGTAAAATCACTGTAGCACACTGAGCATCTTTTTATAGAGCCATGCTCTCTAGTGAGATGTTGTAGAGATTAATCTAGTTTTGCTCACTGAATTCTTCTGTGTATCCTAAATCCCATTCTTCTTGTCGCTGTATCTGAGTTTACAGGACGTTCTCCTGGCATTCTTTCACTGCAGATGTGTGGGTATGAAAATATTCCGCTCCTCTGAGAAGGCCTTCATTTCTCCTCCATCTTGTGGAGATGTTTCCTCTAGAGTGAAGGACTTGCCTTCATATTTTAACGCTGGGCTCCAGGTTTTCTCTCTCAGGCTCTCAGTACTTTCCTCTTTTCTAAATTGTCTGTTGTTTGATTATTACATCCTGTTATGGTTAATATCACCAAATGCAAAGGATCTACAGTCACGCAAGAGACAGGGCTCTGAGGAGGCCTGTAACGTGTCATTTAGATTTAGACCGCCCTGTGGACAGTGACACATTCCAGGGTCTGGAGTCCTGGAAGGATGAAAGGAGAAGGATGGGGAGCCTCTGACCCATCTCTCTGCTTCCTGACTGTGGCTGCCACAGAGCCCGTGGCTCCCCTGCATGATGGACCACATCCTTAAACTGCAAGCCAACACAATCCTCTCCGTCCCTGAGCTGTTTTCCTCTGGTGTTTTGTCACAACAAGAAGATAATTAACACAGAACCATTTTATGATGATTTTTCTTTTTCTTATTTATCTCCTTGTGGATTTCTTTAGTTTTTTGAACATATATGCTAATAACCTTTATCAAATTGAAAATTTTTTTCAATCACTATTCTTTCAAGCAACATTTTCAATACTTATCTCTTTTTTCTTGCTTGCTTTCAGGACTCCACGGTCCTAATGTTATGTTGTTGTTGCACCTGTGTGGGTACCTAAGCCTCTACTTGTTGGCTTTCCAAATGAGGACAAGTTGGCATACTATCTGCAAGACTGTTGTCTTCTTTGCTCTTCACTCTGCCTGCTGTTGTCCAGTTAATGTTAGTGTACTTCCACATGTAAACTTCCTGTTTGCTGCTCTTTAAGTCCTCTACTCACTGCTTAGAGTTCCTTTTTTCCTTATGGAGAATTTCTTTCACTTCTTTAACTGCTTATTAAATCATGTTCTGGTAGCTGTGTTAAAAGTTTATTGAGCATTCCTCATATTTGGCTCATCTTACTGATGTCATGTATTTATTGTTTTTCCATTTCATTTGAAATCATCTACAGACTTGATATGACAGACGATGGTTAGCTGGTACCTGTTGCATCTTTTCTCATGAGAAGTCTGCCTGTTTTGACCAAAGAAAGGGAATTCCCACCTTACTCCTGACAGGGAGAGTACAGTTCTCCTAATGGCTCCTGGAGACATTAGAGGGAAGGAGGGCCTTCTTTACAGTAGGTGGAGTGAGGTCTTGCCAATAATCCCACCTCCACAGAAAACTCCTTGGTGAAGAGGTGTGTGAGAACCGCTCAACACCTCCCGGTGTTCTCCACTGACACTGTGTCAAAGCTGGGTACCCTTTTCTCTTAGACAAAGGGCAAAGCTCCAGCTCTCCATTACGTCCTCTGACATGGCATGCAGAGAGGGAGGCTACTGGAAAAGATGTAAATCTACACACACACATGCACACACACATATACATACACACACATATACACACATACATACATACATATATACACACACACATACACACAAATACACACACACTTTGCTGTGGTGGATAAAGTTGAGTAGAGTTTTCCTGTCATGGTTGACTAGAGAACAAAAAGATTTTTATCTGAAAGCTTTCTGTCTTGTTCAACTCTCCCTTGCCTGCTCTGTGCACTATAGACAGCATCTCTATATGGGCTTGACTGCTCCGTGCACTATAGACAGCATCTCTATATGGGCTTGACTGCTCCATGCACTATAGACAGCATCTCTATATGGGCTTGCCTGCTCCATGCAATATAGACAGTATATCTATATGGGCTTGCCTGCTCCATACACTATAGACAGCATCTCTATATGGGCTTGCCTGCTCCATACACTATAGACAGCATCTCTATATGGGCTTGCCTGCTCCATGCACTATAGACAGTATATCTATATGGGCTTGCCTGCTCCATACACTATAGACAGCATCTCTATATGGGCTTGCCTGCTCCATGCACTATAGACAGCATCTCTATATGGGCTTGCCTGCTCCATGCACTATAGACAGCATCTCTATATGGGCTTGCCTGCTCCATGCACTATAGACAGCATCTCTATATGGGCCTGACTGCTCCATGCACTATAGACAGCATCTCTACATGGGCTTGACTGCTCTGTGCACTATAGACAGCATCTCTACATGGGCTTGCCTGCTCCGTGCACTACAGACAGCATCTCTACATGTGCTTGACTGCTCCGTGCACTATAGACAGCATCTCTACATGGGCTTGCCTGCTCCGTGCACTATAGACAGCATCTCTATATGGGCTTGCCTGCTCTGTGCACTATAGACAGCATCTCTATATGTGCTTGACTGTTCCGTGCACTATAGAGAGTATATCTATATGGGCTTACCTGCTCTGTGCACTATAGAGAGCATATCTATATGGGCTTACCTGCTCTGTGCACTATAGAGAGTATATCTATATGGGCTTACCTGCTCTGTGCACTATAGACAGCATCTCTATATGGGCTTACCTGCTCTGTGCACTATAGACAGCATCTCTATATGGGCTTACCTGCTCTGTGCACTATAGACAGTATATCTATATGGGCTTGCCTGCTCCGTGCACTATAGACAGTATATCTATACGGGCTTGCCTGCTCCGTGCACTATAGACAGTATATCTATATGGGCTTGACTGCTCCATACACTATAGACAGTATATCTATACGGGCTTGCCTGCTCCGTGCACTATAGACAGTATATCTATATGGGCTTGCCTGCTCCGTGCACTATAGATATTATATCTATATGGGCTTGCCTGCTCTGTGCACTATAGACAGTATATCTATATGGGCTTGCCTGCTCCGTGCACTATAGACAGTATATCTATATGGGCTTGCCTGCTCCGTGCACTATAGACAGTATATCTATATGGGCTTGCCTGCTCCGTGCACTATAGACAGTATATCTATATGGGCTTGCCTGCTCCGTGCACTATAGACAGTATATCTATACGGGCTTGCCTGCTCCGTGCACTATAGACAGTATATCTATACGGGCTTGCCTGCTCCGTGCACTATAGAGAGCATCTCTATATGGGCTTGCCTGCTCCGTGCACTATAGACAGTATATCTATATGGGCTTGCCTGCTCCGTGCACTATAGACAGTATATCTATACGGGCCTGCCTGCTCCGTGCACTATAGACAGTATATCTATATGGGCTTGCCTGCTCCGTGCACTATAGACAGTATATCTATATGGGCTTGCCTGCTCCGTGCACTATAGACAGTATATCTATATGGGCTTGCCTGCTCCGTGCACTATAGACAGTATATCTATACGGGCTTGCCTGCTCCGTGCACTATAGACAGTATATCTGTATGAGGATTTTTGCTCATCCACCTCTCAACCCTTCAAGTCTTTGCCCTGGGCTTGGGAACTTGTTCATCAAGCACCTCAAATGTCTTCACTGTATGTTTGTGTCTCTCACTCCCCTTCTTCTCATCTACAAACTCATGACCTGATAGTGATAAACTGTTTCCTGGGAGAAGTGTGAGCATGAAACACCCATTTTCTCATTTTTGTTCCTACCATAGACATGCTAAACAAAATACAAAAATCTCATTATAAGTGAAAATGCTTCCCTCTGTGTTTGCAGTACTAGAGGACGATATAAAATCGAGTTTATTCCTAGAGTCTCACAGAGCCTGGCAGGTTTCTCAGCAGCTTCCCATCCATGGTCCTGAATCTATTCTCCTACTCCCTGACTCTACCACACTGGCCATACACGTGCTTTATTTTATTCATAAAATGGTAGGTTTGTTTCAACCAGCCAATTGTGGGGAAAATTGGGGGGAGAAGGTGGGGAACCAGAGGGCTAAAGAGGGAGAGCTGTAATTACCACAATCATGCTTCAAGCAGATCTCATAACACAGGTTTTTGTTTTTGTTTTTTTAATTTATCAGAATCTTGCTGATGAATCAGTTTAAAAAATAGCGCTGAAGAAGTATATGACCGCGTAGGATCTGGTCTCTTGGTGTGCTCAGTGTTACTATTTTGGACTCACAGCTAGTGAAAACTGGACAGCACATGAAAGGCTGGAGAGAGAGTGACGGCAACCACCTAAGCCAGTGCTCTGCAGAAGTCTAGTCGGTATTTAAGGATCTGGAGAAAACAGTTCCAACTAGCTCAAGTTCAACTCTCAAAGAAGGACAGTGGAGAAAGTACTGAGCTAAGGTGGTAGGGATGTGACGGAGCACACTTGCATGTGACATCTTGCATCAGACAATCAACTAACAAAGCAGAAAGCCTGTCATTTAAAACACAACTTCAGGCTGGGCATGGTGGTGCAGGCCTTTAATCCCAGCACTCGGAACGCAGAGGCAGGCAGATCACTGTGAGTTCGAGGCCAGCCTGGTCTACAAAGTGAGTCCAGGAAAACCAAGGCTACACAGAGAGACCTTGTCTCAAAAAACCAAAACTCAAAACAAACCAAAAGAAAAAAAAGCCACAACCTCTTAGTGGTGACAGAAAAGCCGATCTGATATAAGGAGAAAACAGTGTAATACAAACACAGTAGCCAACTGTGGTATCCCCAGAAAATATTGTGAATTATAGATTCATTACGTTCCTTACAGATGCAAAGAATCTAAGCACACATGACTATACTCCCCACACCTACCTGGGTACTAAAGTTAACAGACGTCATCACCCCTGTCCCAGGATCTCTGGCCACCTGCAAACGGATCAAAGTAGCCTTCTTCTGAGCCACTGCCAGCCGAGAACCCACCGCAAAGGAAATGAGGCTCTGTGGCTCCTCACTCTTGGAGACTTTAATGCGGGCAAATCTGGCACTGTTGTTTATAGCTGCCCCAGCAGTGACGTTATACAGCTCCACAAAAAAATGCAATTCAACTTGAGGCATCTGAAAGTGAGGAAAAGAAAGACTTAACGATTACAAATATTACTTCCATTTTTACGTATTTCTATCACTAAGACATGCTATTTTTCATCTACAGCATTATAAATGATTATATACATGTGTACTATATATATGTGTGTGTGTGCATGTAACAATTATAAAGAAAACAGAGGCTATCAACTCAAGTGAAGCAGAACATGAGTTGGACGGAGGAAAGGTACCCAGGGGGAATGGAGAGAGGAAAGGAAGGGGGAAAGTGATATAATTCTAGTTAAATTAAAACATATTTAAAAAAAAAACCAAATATATAAAGTTGCATTTTATATCATTACAGAACTAAAGTTTTACATTAAATCACTTTGGTAACTATTCTTTTTTTTTTTTTCTTTACTTCTTTCTTTAAAACTCCATTTTCTTATAGTGAGCTTCTCTCTGAAAGATATATGTCTGTGGGGGTTTGAATAAGAATGATCCTATGGGGGGAAAAAAAAAAGAATGATCCTATGGGCTCATATTTTTAAAGGTTTAGTCACCAGGGAGTGGCACTACTTGAAAGGATTAGAATTAGGAGGTGTGGCTTTGCTGGAGGAAGTGTGTCTCTGGGGATGGGCTTTGAGGTTTCAAAAGCCCATGCTAAACTGGATACAGTGGCACACGCCTGCAATCCCAGCACTTGGGAGGCAGAGGCAGAAGGATCTCTGTGAGTTGGAGGCCAGCCTGGACGACAAAGTGAGTGCAGAACAGTCAAGGCTACATGGAGAAACTCAAAATCAAAAGCGCATGTTTATGGATCATGATGTAGCTTTCAGCTGCTGCTGCACTGCCACGCCCCCTGCCATGATGATAATGAACCAAACCTCTGAAACCGTAAGCAATTCCCTAATTAGGTATTTTCTTTTATAAGAGTTGTCTTGATCCCATGATCTCCTCACAGCAATAGAATAGTGACGAAAACAAGGTCCAAAGATAATATACTTAAACTCAATAAGCCAATGATGAATAAATAAAATGTATCCATATGAGCAGCTAATTAAAAACCAATGAAAGTAATAAACTATACAAGAAACTTTTGAATATAGATATACCTCAAAATATGTCAACAAGAGATAACATCAAGATTCATAAAGATTGTATAATTATTACATACATACATGATACCTTAAGTATAAAAATAAAAATAAAATGTTTACTCCATGTGGTCAAAAGATATTTACATAAATATTCAATGCTTAAACAAAATGTCACACATTATAACAGTTGCCTCAACGGTCAAGTGGAAACTAGGGTAAAGTGTGGATGGAGTTGAATGACACTGTAGATTGCAAAGAAAAAAAAAAAAATAGGAAAAATTCAACTTCAGGAACATGTGTTTATTGTTTCTTTTGAGACAGGGTCTGCCACAGCCCAGTCTGCGGAGGCACTCTGTGTGCATCCCAGGATAACCTTGAGTTCCCGGCCTTCTGTCAGCTCTACCTCTCAAGTGCGAGGACTACAGGTGTGTACCACCACGCCTTGCGTAGGGGAGCTGAGGAATCAAACCCAGGTCTTTGTTGCTAGGCAAACACTCTGCCATCTGAGCTGCCGCTTCAGCCCAAGATTTCTGTTTTAAGTTTTTAAAGTTTTAAAAACATGTAAGTATATATTTGACAACAAGTCCTGTAATCTCATATAATTTTCATATTTTCATAAAGCACAGTATCAAAAGTAACTCTGTTCATGCTCCCCCCTTGACTTGTCCCCCCGAAATCACTCATTTTCTAAAGCGTGAACTGTTCTTCATCACACACTGTCAATCAACTGTGTTTACAAATGATTTGCCCTTACAAAGTAAAATCTGAAATATTCAACTGTGTTGTTAGCATCCTGGTATTCCCTGCTAATGTAACTTGATGTGTTTTCAACCGCACGTGCCATTGTATAATGGTATGTTAGGCATGTTTTTATCTGCCAGAAAGAGCCTAACCCATCACTTGTTTGATAATTTGAATGATAATAGTTACATCATGAAACAAAACATCAAATCCTTCAGTATTAGCCAAAAGAGTTCCATCTTAGTCATGCAGGAAATGCTCCCAATCTCATTTTCAATGTCTAAAATAATGTGTTTAGCTATCCAAGAGCTCATAACATTCCTTGGTTTTGCTGATACACTGGCAATAAATGTTGGAATGTGGGAAAAATGTGTACTCTTTCCACTTTGAGAAACTATAGTTGGCAAATGTAAGAAGCCGAGGCAGTAGGAAAAGTCAGGTTAACTGTATTCAAGAGCTAATATACCCTAATGGCCATGAGGGCTCGGATTCACAATAGTCTCTCTGAACTGAGGATGTTGGCACGGTGAGCTCCAATAGACACTCTAGCCTTTATTTTTTCAGTAAAATATTCCTTTTCATTGTGATGATGATTAGAACATTACTTACCATCAAAAGAACGTGCTGTAATCTAAGGAAAGAACGATCTAAAAATTGAATTGTGTACAGATGGGTGCCTGCATATAATTAGACTGGAGACAAAAAGAATCTTGCACTCAGGCAAAGAAAAGCTCGACTCAGACAACGAGCCTGAAGTCTATTGAGAAGACAGACTTGAAGATCATAGCTGAGCCTCTCCATACTCCTACGCCTGACAGGAGGCCTCACACGAGCTCACTGCACATGCTACTGCAGCGCCCCTTCTCCTAGTGAGGCACTTGCACCTCAGGGCAGCCTTTTGTCCTAACTAGGAGAAAATTCCTCTCTCTCTGGGCTCAGAAATCCTCAGAAGTAGACAGGTAAATACAAAACAGTATCTTTTCTAAGTACTTTTCTAAAAGAGACTTGCACCAAAGTCTAAATGTTTCATTTTGTTTAATAGATTGAACAGGTTAAGAGCATGTCTGCTGTCTTAGTTTCTTTTCCTGTTATAATAAATTTACCTGACAAAAGCCAGTTGAATTTGATAGAGGCTCACAGTTCCAGATTACAATCTATCAGGGTGAGGAACTCACGAGGTCAGAACTTGGAGCTGTTACTGACATTACATCCAGTCTGGGCCAGGGAGCATGGACTAGTGCAAGCACGCTAGGGAGCATGGACTAGTGCAAGCACACTAGGGCTTAGGGCCTTCTCTCACTTTTATCCCATCGAAAGAGCAGCCTCTAAAGTGGTGCTGCTCACATTCCCAGCAGTTCTGCCTGCCTCAGTTAACCCAGCTAAGAAAAGCCTGCACAGGCACACCTACATGCCAATCTAATCTAGACAGTTCCTTACTTCTAAAGTGGCTCTACACTGCAACAAGTTGACAACCAAAACAACCTATCCTACTGCCTAAGCTAATTCTTATTTTATAATTTGTTAATGTAGAAACATGAAATAGCTCATCAGGGAAAGCATGAACTGACTGAAATTCAAATGATGGATTTTTTAACCTGAGTAACTGTTTAGGCAAGTTGGTTAAATTCTTGATAACTTGAAAAGAAATGGTCATCCTGAGTGAGTGAACCCAGACCCAGAAAGACTCACATGATATATACTCACTTATAATTGGACACCAGCCCAACAGGGATGTCCCATGATAGTCTTCACTTACTAGGAGATTGGGATAGATGCAGGGACTTCCTACTGGGACTCTAAGTGAGAGAAGCATGGGAGAATAGGGAAACAGAAGGATCCAGAGGGTCCTAGAAAGCTATAAGAAGAACATCATGATGGGCAGATCTGGACCCAGGGAGGGTCTGCTCAAACTGCTGCACCAACTAAGGACAATATATGCAGTAAACGGTGAACCCCTATTCAGATCTACCCAATGGACAGGACATTCTCCACAGCTGTGTGGAGAGCAGGGACTGACTCTTGACATGAACTCTGGTGGCCCATATTTGACCATTTCCCCTTGGTGGGGAGGCCTGGTGGCACTCAGAGAAAGGATAAGCAGGCTACCAGAATGCGACTTGATAGGCTGTGACCATATGGTGGGGGAAGAGGTCCCCTTCTGTCACACACCTAGGCAAGGGGAATAGGATGAAAGAGGGATGGAGGGAAGAACGGGAGGATACAAGTGATGGGGTAACAACTGAGACATAATCTGAATAAATTAATTAAATAAAAAAAAGAAAAAAATTTTAAAGTACTAATTATATGCAGCTGAAAAAAACAGAACTAGAGGTTTTAAAGTTGAGGATCAGGAAACGGGACCAAAGGAGACACAACATCGACCTGTTGTGTCACTCTGGTGACAGATGTGTTTTCTGTGCGTGTGTTGAGGCAGCGACTGCAGAAGTCCAGCTTCTGGATTCCCTCGGGCTCCGGGCCCATCCCTTCTCAGGAAAACACTATCAATCATCTCTTAGGGTCAATTCCCTGCCAAGACCTGTGCTAATAATCATCCTGTGCTATCATCTCACTTAACTTCCCTGATAGCCCTTTTATTAACCCCTTTAAACCTGGGAGGCTGATCAAGGCTAAACAACTTATCCAGTATTGCCTAATTAGTTAGTGGATGAACTAAGATTTGAACCAAGGTCTTCTGATACCAGAGTTAAAACTCTGGACTACCATATGGACTGCTGAACAAACTCTGTGTAATGGAATTCATATCTCTGGCAACAGCTGAGGACAGTTCTTAGGCCAAAAGTTTAGAAATAAATTGTATTGGTCTGCTGGCACAGCCACACAGGCCCTCAAATCTCACTGGAAAAAACATTCATGGCTGCTGTACTTCCTGGCTTATACTGCTAGCTCTTAGTTTACAAGAAATAGAAGGAATCTAAATGTAAGAAGCCAAATCCATGCTAAATAATAAAACATAATTTTTGGAAATGCAAAGAAAATTGTGGTACTTTGCTGTTTCATTTTCCTAAGAACACATCATGTTCCCTTCCTTTACTTTGAGGTCTGGTCTAATAGCTCAGGCTCGCCTCAGACATGTGTTTTTCATGCCTCAGCCCCCGGAGTGCCAGGACTAAACATCTGTGACTCCACTCTTGGCTCCTTCTTGTTTTAAGTTTTCTTTGACTGACATAGAATATGCTGTCCTTGCCTATGACTTACTATTTAACAGCTGGAAAGACCATGGAGACATAATAGTTTGAAAATAAGTTATCTTTCTTATCTATATGAAACTATTTAAATATGGTCTTTGTGGCCTTCATATATACATATATGAAGGCAATCTAAATAAAATCGCCAAATAGTAAGGAGGACCAAGCCCAAGCCCAAGGACCAAGTGAAGTTTCCAGTACCAGGAATGTGTTATATCTAATTGGGTTGTTGGACAAAGGGGGCCCATGGAAACCCTCAAACAACCAAGACTATAGGATGTTGCCAAGACTACAGGATGCTCTCCACAAACAGATGACAAGGCCCCATTGTTGAAGACAACACGTACACAAGTCATTGCATGTGGAGAAGTCAAGCTGGTGCCTACATAGAGCTTTTATCCTTGTGTTCTGGTGTCTTTGGCCCAGGATGGCACTCTGTACATTACCAAAGCAGAAACGTAAACAACAACCTATCCACAAACCCTTCGCTCTACAGTGCTGTCCTACCTGCAAGATAAGATAATGCTAGTGCAATGGTGGCATCAAGCTTATTTGAATAACAACCAATATCTGATTTTACTTAAGGCCCACTCCACAATACCCCACACTGCTTGGGTGACCAAGAATGTGAAACTAAATATCCCACAGCTAGACAACATGCAGAGAGTGAAAGACCTCAGAACACTCAGCCCTAAATGGGATGTCTCCATCAAATTCCTCCCCTTAGGATTCAGGGAGTCCTGCAGAAGAGGAAGCTGAAAGATTGTAAAATCCAGATTTGGTGGAGGACACCAAAGAACAAAGCCTTCGATATCAACAGGATCAACACACATGAACTCACAGAGACGAGGAGAGCACAGGGCAGGATGGGTCTGCACCACATGGGGTCCTAGGGCTGAAAGGAGAAGTGGCCACCTGCCCCACCCCTAACCCGGAAGCAGTCTCCAACCACTTGCAAATAAAAATGCAATTTTCTCCAAGGGAGTCTCACTGGAGAAACAAACCACCCTTAAGAGTAGGCTGCACAGCCAGCAGTAAAATGTCCTTTGTGTATATATTATGGCTTCAAGTTTTATGTTTTTATAGGGTTTTTGAGTGTCCAAATGAGTCTGTTTCTAAGACTCCTTTTCTTCTGTTAATTTATTTGGTCCTGTTGTCATGTGTTAGTTTTTGTTCTATCTTTTATATTATCACACCACATTACATTGTATTATATTAATGTATTATATTGTATTATTTTCCCTTAGAAGCTGTTTGTTTTCTTTTTTTCTTTCTTTTTTCTTTTTTTTTAAATTTTATTAATATATTCATATTACATCTCGATTGTTAGCCCTTCCCCTGTTTCCTCCCATTCTTCCCTCCCTCCCACTTCCCCCCTTCTCCCCTCCCCTATGTCTGTGATTGAGGGAGACCTCCTCCCCTATATATGCTCTTAGAATATCGAGTCTCTTCTTGGTAACTTGCTATCCTTCCTCTGAGTGCCGCCAGGCCTCCCCATCCAGGGGACGTGGTCAGAAAAGGGGCACCAGAGTTCGTGTGAGAGTCAGATCTCACTCTCCACTCAACGGTGGAGAATATCATGTTCGTCGGCTAGGTCCTGGTAGGGGGGTCGAAGCTTACTGCCTCTATTCTCCTTGGCTGGTACCTTAGTTTGAGGAGGACCTTAGGACCCAGATCTGCCTGTTATAAAGTTCTTATGGTAGGTTTCCAGGACCATGTGGGTCCTAATATTTCCCCATTCTTCCATGCTACTCTCGCCTAGAGTCTCAATAGGATGTCCTCTCTTCTGACCCACTTTTTTGGTAAGTAAAGTTTTTCATGGTACGTATCCCTTGGACTAGTGTTTTGATATGAGTGAGTATATACTGTTTGTCTCTTTTTGCTTCTGGGTGAACTCACTCATTATGATAATTTCTAGATCAATCCATTTGTCCACAAATTTCGGGAATTCCTTGTTTTTAATAGCTGAGTAGTATTGCATAGTGTAAATGTACCACAGTTTCTTAGTCCATTCTTCTACTGAGGGACACTTAGGCTGTTTCCATGTTCTGGCTATTATGTATAAAGCAGCTATGAACATGGTTGAGCATATGTTCCTGTTGTGTGGTAGGGCATTTTCTGGGTATATTCCAAGGAGTGGGATAGCTGGGTCTTGAGGAAGCCCTATTCCCAATTTTCTGAGAAAGCGCCAGATAGCTTTCCAACAATTAATAAATGGGACCTCATGAGGCTGAGAAGCTTCTGTAAGGCAGAAGACACTGTCAGTAGAACAAAGTGACAGCCTACAGACTGGGAAAAGATCTTCACCAACCCTTCATCTGACAAAGGTTTAATATCCAAAATATATAAAGAACTCAAGAAATTAAACACCACAAAACCAAACAACCCAATTGCGAAATGGGGCTTGGAACTTAACAGAGAATTCTCAACAGAGGAAATATCAAATGGCCGAGAAAACACTTAAAGAAATGCTCGTCCTCGTTAGTCATCAGAGAAATGCAAATCAAAACAACTCTGAGATTCCATCTTACACCCATCAGAATGGCTAAGATCAAAAACTCAAATGACACCACATGTTGGCAAGGATGTGGAAAAAGAGGAACACTCCTTCATTGCTGGTGGGAATGCAAACTAGTACAGCCTGTTTGTTTTCTAATGAGCCAGAAAGGGGGTGGATCAGTACGGGGGAGGAGCTGGAGGAGCTGGAGGAGCTCGGAGGAGGAGAGGGAGGGAAAGTTGTAATTAGGATATATTTATATGAGAAGAAAATCTATTTTCAATAAAAATTTTTAAAATGGTCATCACTGTTCTTTCTGCATTTAAGTAGTTAGGGCTCAATACTAAAAACTGCATATAAAGGTTATTCCTAAGAAAAGCAAGAATCGTACCAAAAAATAGGAATAAGTGATTAACACCTGTGAAACACAGATGAAGCTGAAATGAGGCCAGCAGGCGTCTTTTCTAACATAAAAGAGCGCTTAGGCTAAAGAAGAGCAGCCTGTTCTCCCATCTCACCCAGCCTGCCCTCCTGGATACAAGGAGGCAGTGACATAGAACCTCACCTCTGCAGTGGTTCTAACAGGACTTTTACATAGCTGGCCCTGCAACGTTTAAAGAGTAAATTATTCTGGGGAGAAACAGGGCACTGAGAAAATTATCCCTGAAGGCATGAGTTAGTAAAAATATCTTAGTGTGCCAGATGTGGTGGCACAAGCCTGTAGTCCCAGCACTCGGGAGGCAAAGGCAGGCAGAGCTGTGTGAGTTTGAGTCCAGCCTGGTCTAAGAAGTGAGTCCAAGACAGCCAGGGAGACACAGAGAAACCGTGTCTTGAAAAACAAAAAACAAACAAACAAAAAAAGAAAGTGACCCAAGTGGACCACATGATCAGCAAAGTAGGGATTATCAAGGGTATGTAAGCCTCGCTATCAGTGACAAGTGTTACTTTGGGGTTTCTGACCAAAACTTTTCACAAACTATGAAAATATGTATGGAGTTAGCCTTAGAAGAGATTAATAAAACTACTATGGCAATTCTCAAAAGCAGAAAAAAACAAGGGGAAAAGTTGGTTTTTTTTATTTAAAGCTATAATGATGTTGTTTTAAAACAGGCTTAGTGTTATGAACAGCCTCGAGGCAAGTGTATATGTGCGTTTTCTCTGATGTGTGATGTTTGTGGTTCATGCAAAGAAACTGTAATGCTTGAACATTCGTATCATAATCTGGTGGACAGGTTTTTATTAGATGCTTTAATTTAATAAACATGCATCAAAGAATAAATAGTACTGAGTGTACCTTAGACACTCAAACATCAAAATCTCACAGAAAAATAGCTACATGTGATTATTAAATACCCTGCTAGATCAGCTGGGTCACTGTGACAAAAGCCATTTGAATGACTCAGACTCTCCTGGCAGTGGGGTCAGTGTCTGTCTCCCAGAGCCCCGTGCAGGAGGAACCAATGCTTATTTATCCGAGGATGTACCAAGCAGCATTTCTGTCCCTTTTTTTATAAATCAAAACTATACAACCCAAGAATACATGAAATAAAGATCTCTCATATACCAATAGAAGAAATGTTTATAAATATGATTTTAAAAAAGACAATACTATTACTAGAGTATTTAGAGACACTAATTTGGACAAAACAGAGCAAGTGGCTGGGCCAAATGTACCCTAGAAAATGGCAAGAAATAAAAACATATAAAACACTCAGCAAAAATTTATAATGGCATAAAATTTATATCTAAAATCTTTGGTCTAATAAAGAGGTTTAGACATTATGGTAAGACATAATTACCACACAATGTGTGTGTTTCCATAACCATGCTCTGAGGTGAATAATTCTCAAGAAATAAGTTAGCAGCTCATAGCACTTACCTTCTTTGGATTGAGCTCAAGGTGGATAAAGCATTGTGTTTGACCCATTGTGCAAGTTGTGACCCCTGCCACAAACCGCAGCTCATCTGTTAGGTTTAGCCCATCTACTTGGAGAATGGTGGCTGTTTGGTTAAGTGTGACTCGCCAAAAGACTTGGACATCTTCAAAGGCTCTGTGCATAAAACAAATCCATGAAATGTCTTGACAGAGTGATACACAGTACTTGGCAGGTATGTGTGGGCATAAGGATACTATGTAATTCAAATGCTGATTTCTGTATCCCCCAATCTCTGGTTGCAATCTGTGTTCTGAGAATCTCCTGTCTCAAAGTTGTGTAAACACAGCTGCCCAAAAGTCCTCTGGTATGCCAATAAAGTAGACTACAGCCAGTCACTGAGCAGGGGAGAGGATAGGGCTGGACTTCCTGCCAGCCAGGGGAGGAGGAGTTAGGAGAAGGAAGTGAAGGGATCCAGCCACAGGAGAGGTCCAGGAGACATCAGGAGAGAGAAGTTGGAGAAAGAAAGCTGAAAGCACAAGTACCTCTGGGATGTACGCTGAGAGGAAACCAGATTGGCTTAGAGGGTTAAGAATAGAGTAATAACTGTTCAGTTGTTGTGTTGTGAACCTTATTATTAAACAAACATAAAAGAGTCTCAATTATTTGTATGATAACTGGGTAAGGGGGAAAGTGAGAAACAAACATAATTTTATGTAAATAACATTAACATGTATGATAGCTGTCCCTATTCCTCCTCAGCGTGGCAGCACTTGCTGTATGACTGACAGTGCTGACAGTGAGCAGCACTTCTTGCAGCAGATAAGAAAACTAAGACTGATGGTTGTCATAGTAATTCTCTGACTGTTCAGTAATGAACTGACACTCAGTGAGGAGTGCTAAGCAAAACTCTTTCTGTCTAAGGTAACAAAATGTGCAAATAAAAGTAGAAAAAGAAAAAAAACTCTAACCTCAAGTAAAGTGGTATTATTTGTCTTTTAACAAAAATTTCTCTAGAGAAAGGCACTACTCCTAAAAAACATATTTAATTGTTACATTTAAAACCAAAATATGCCCAATAAAAGGCCCAAATAGAGAACAGGCCCTAAATGGAGGTTTTAATCCATATGCACATGCATGGTCACAGCAAGGAAAGACATGTCACTACAGAATTAGGTTGCAAGGAACGCTTGGATGCTCCAATCTCCCTCAGAGCTCAGTGGCTACATCACAGTCGTCAGAGAGTGGCCATTGTGATGAAGGGCATGATGGCCTAAATCATCTGACATTGATTTGGATGGCATGCAAAACACTCCACACATTCCTGTGTTATGGGTTAAAACCCAAGGTTTTAAGTAATAGATTGAGAATGACACCATCTCCGGGCTACTGAGGTGGTTTAGCCAGTAAAAGAACTGGTCATCTTAGCCTGAACTTAATCCCTAAGACTCATGGGAGAAGAAAAGTGGCAAATGAAAGTTGTCCTCTGATCAGGGCATACCATCAGATGGCTATGCCCTACCCACCCCAATAATAATAGTAAAAACACCTGTTAATTAAAAGAATGTATGTTAACACTGACAAACAAACTTGTAGGCTACCTTATCTCAACGTTCAGTGTGAGTCTTAAGCTGTGTACAGAATTTCAGGATGTTATATCTGTGTGTACACACACACACACAAATCACACCTACCTGTTTGGCTGCCTCATAACAACTAGCTGCTCTCTGCTCTTGTCAGATCCTTCCCTCAGTTCCAGGCCTCTTTGGGACTCCTCACTGAAGCCTATGATGCCATTGTGGAGGTCACTCCCTGGAAAGGAAAAGGCGGGGGGTGGGGGGCTGTAATACACTTAGGATGTAGAAACCCTAGAAATCTCCATAGCCCAGAGACTATAAACGAGAAATTCGCAAGTGGGCGTGTCCCTGCCGTTCAACACCATCCCAGGTCAGTGGTCCTCAACCTTCCTAATGCTGCGGCCCTTTAATACAGTTGCTCATAAGATTACTTTTGTTGTTATTTCATAACTGTAATTTTGCTACTGTGATGTAAATTTATTTTGCGAAGTAGAGGTTTGCCAAGGGGGTGTGATGCACAGCTTGAGAATCTCCGTCCATCACAGAAGGAAGGGTCCTAAAGCAAGCAACCGCAGAAACAGCTTGCACCAGCCACCCCAGAAAGCTAAAAGACGAGGTTCCAAAAAGACATAATTTCCAGAGGCAAATACGGGGCCAGGCTAATGAGACGGAACACTGTGTAACTGTACTGCTTGGAGAGACACAAGTAGCAGGAGGTCTCTCTCCCAGCTCTGAAGTGTAAGACAATGTGGACGTGATGCATCATGGGTGGGCATGGGACGGGCTACCTTTGTCCACACGCCTCCTGCGTGCTCTTTATCAGTTACACTGAAAATACTGGTTGCCATCAATTACTCATCAGAATCACCTCTTAGCCGAGCATTAGAATGTGATGCTAGGTGTCCTTTGTGGTAGCGATTGTTCCTCCCCAGCTTTGGTTCTGTTCTTTCCTGGTAGTTTATAGTTTCCTGTTTTCTTTTGTACGGCTATAGCAGCTGACCGGGATTTAATTAAAATTCGCGTCACATCTACAATAAATTTGAGGCACATTTCTAGTAAGGTGACTCTAGGTTTGTAACCAGTGATCAGAATCAAAACTGAATGAGCCATTTAGCACTTGGCTTCTTTTAGAGTGGGTTCTACCATCTAAACATAAAAGGCTTTGGAAGCCTCGTTGAGGATAGAGGAATCAATAAAGTTAGTGATAGAGTTAAAATAGAAATGTATGAGAGACAAGGTAGAATGTGGGCAAGATAAAAGAATAAAGAACCTTTCGGTAATGCGGTCGTGTATGCATGACTGGTGTGCAAGCTACATCACATGATATTAGCAGACAGGTGTGGAAGGACTGTAAGCTTTGTCACAGGTGAAAGCAGTCTTGGCGGGCTTTGCCCTTGGACACACCACGGATACTCCCTGAGATTAACCTTGAGATAGACTGGGTGGAGCCATCCTGGGCCTGGAATTCAGGAAGCGGACCAGGGGACTCCACTTGTACTATTGTGTTTCTAATCGACCCTCAATGGGAGGAGACCACCCCTTGCATGTGACAGACAGGCAAGCGGAGAGGAGAGAGCAGCAGCAGGTTCAGACCAGGCTTGAGCGCATGTGGATGGGAAAAGGATCAGCAAACAGGCCGGACCAGCGCGCAGGCCAGAGACACCTAGGGACCCATCCCGTGGAACGGATACCGAAAGGTTCACTCTTTTTCCCTTTAACCTTTTTTCCCTCTTGTGTAAGCTAGCTGGGTTGTATAATAAAGTTTAATTGTTAAGAAACAGAGCCAACAAGAAACAGAGCCAACAGACAGGGATGGGGAGGCATCTAATACATCCATATACTGACAAAGAGGCTCACACCTCAGACATTTGAGAGGCACAGAGTGACATTTGCGTAGGCTTTGGTGTGTCCTATTGCCTGACACATGTAGAAGCAGTTTCAGGACCGCAACTAACCTCACCATACCACTTTGCCATCCTGACCACCAAAGAGCCCTGTCCCCAACCACCTAACCAGGACGTGGGGCCTCTCCAGTGTATGGTAACTAAAGGAACACTGATTAGAAAGGCAGGGAGCCTCCAGAAGCCATTTTTATTTTCATGGGATTGATGTAGGCCACACTAATTGCTAGATATTTTGACTGTCAGCTCAGGTCTTATCTGAATGGCTATGATAAAATATTTAAATCATAGAAGCATAGAATGTACAGAAACATGCACATTATACTAAGCCAATGTAAAGAAGTTGCAGAAATGAACTAAAATTTACAATGCTTCCAATAAACTGTTGAAATAGGAATGATGTTAGTTATAATTAGTGAAAACCAGTAGGGTAATATAAATAAGAAAAACAGTATAAAGGAAACTACTCCAGCATTATAACTGAATGGTTAAAACAACATAAACACGAGGGAGCATCACGCCCCAGCGTGCATCCTGAGATCTAGTCCCCGGCGTGTGAGTGGTTAATGCCGTAGTGTTGTACACCTGGAGGTCGCTACGAATAAAGCTCAGGAGGTCCCACGACAGAAACATTAAGGTTTGACGTGAGGGATGTGAAGCTAGGTGATGTGTGGTCTAAATAAAATATAACCCTGAGATGGCCCTTGTTACTACTTTATTAGTTACCCACAAGCCGATCTACTCTATGCAATGGCATAGAGCATTATTTCCGAGGTAAACTGCAAGTTACCACCAAATCAAGGTATGTGAGGGACTCCTAAAATGACTAAGAATGTAAGAAGCCATTGTTACATATGTGTGCACATGCAAACAGGATGTAGACACACAGAGAGAGGAGGGACAGAGAAGCAACAATGCAATGGCCATATCAGTTGTGTTAGATCAAAACAAGTGAAAAAATTTAAGCCATTATAGCATAAGTGTATGGGGATTATGTGTTTGTATGTGTGTGTACACATATGCATACACATGTACATCCTGCATATTCACATACATGCATAGCATATGTGTTTATATATACATATGTGTGAGTATCCAAGTGGAACAATGATTATATCAATGGTGAAGGGTCAAAAACAACAAAAGTTACTCGTTTTAATCTAACTTATAAATGTAGAGGATTTCTTGACGGTGACATCTTTGCTTTAAGATTGATTGCCGAAAGTAGCTCAAAATTTTTTAAAAATGTTTCAAGACAAGATAAGTAATCATATGCTTCGATATCAGAAACAATATTTTTCTAGAAAAGTAATGTGGACGTAAGGATTTTTCTCTGTGTTGTGAAATACAGATTTACAGATAATGTCCCTGGCTCTTATCTAAGTAATACCTGTCACATTAAAGTGTCGTCTGACCTAAAGCCAACATGAACTCATGCTACGGTTCATTACTTTAGGAAGACAATTACTTCCCGTCGTTGTCACTGTTGTTTTTGTTTCTGTTGTTATTTAGACACAGTCACACTGTGTTCCCCTGGCTAGCCTGGAACTCGGTATGGAGATGGGGCTGGTCTTAAATTTACAGAAATCTGCCTGCCTCTGCCTCCTGAATGCTGCAATTAAAGGCATGCAAACACCCCAGGTCCATTCCTAAAGGAAGACAGTTTTTAATGAGTTATTATGAGTGACTCAAACAACGGTCTTAGGCGGAAGTTCAGACAGCCTGATCTTATTAACCGCCCCGCACTGTAGATGCTTATACAATGCCTCTGTTGGCGCGCTGCCATTACCTGCGATAATGACCACAGCAAAGGCTGCAAACCCAGCATGGTCCTGTCCGCTCACAACCTGGGCTCCACCTTGAGGGTCTGTGAGAAACACGTAGAAGAACTCCTGCCCCTCAGGCTCCTCGTCATCCAGAATCCGAACTGCTGCTCTATGTTCTCTTTCCCCGTCTAGGAACGTGAGGGTGAGCATTTGTTCTTCAAAGTCTTCTTCTTCCACCGCCCAAGTTAGGTTGCCAATACCGTAGACATCCTGGAAGGGCCATGCGCTGGGCTCCTTCTCTGCACATCTTCCACCGAAGGTCTTAACCGTCACGCTGACATTGCCCACAAAGCCACCAGTCCTCTGGATAAGGATTTCTGCAGCACTGGCTGTGCCGTTGGTCACTTCCTCGGCCACATGGACAACGGGAGGTCCAAGGCTGAGCATCCCGCAGGCCACAGCGTGAGCAGCTCCCGGGGTCAAGGCAGGCTCCTCGGGCACGGCACTGGCACTGTGAGCGGTGACAAGTTTCTCAGGGATGGCAGACACACCCACAGTCTCTGTAACAGGGGCAAACACCTCAGTGGTGGACGGAACAGCAGTTGTCCGACTTGGGTTAGGCTGTGTGGTGAAACCAGCTTCCGCAGCAAGGAGAGTGCTGTCAACTGTCACTGGCATTGCTGTCACAGGGAAAGTAGCACCCACCCCAGCTAGGCCATCATTGTCCAGTATGGTGACCACTGCAACACTGAGATCTGGATGTAGGCGAGGTCTCCAATTCACATCCCCCTGGCCTAGCCCCCTAGCTTCAACTGAAGTGAGATGAAGGTAAAAAGTTTCTTCCATCTCAGGAAGCTGGTCATTAATAACGGTTATTTCAAAATCAGCCTCAGCTTGGAATCTCTGGAAGGAAACTTCCCCGTGCTGAACAGGCTCAAAGTCTTCCAGAGGCTTGGCGCTTCCTGCGGCGGTCTTGTAGGAGACTTTAACCAGATCACCGTGGAACCCAAACAGTCTCTGCACATGTATGCGGATCGTCTGTGCATCCTCCGGCACCGTGATAGCTCTTGAACTCGGGGAAAACTGGAAGACTCCCATGGGTTCAATTTCAGCAGTGGTAAAACCTGGTCTGGAAAAATTAAACCATAAGAACTGACTTTAACGTAGGGACAACACTATAGGGTTCTTTATCTCAATACTTAAAAGGCTGCTTGTCCCTAAGAATGGTTTTAGAAATTCCATGTTCCTTTTGAACTCCATAAAACCTTCTTTACACACTGATGAGCAAAAGCACAAGAAATGTACAAGCAGAGGCTGCAGCGGCAGGAACAGGGGCTGACACGGCCTAGCGAGGGTGCTTGACGAGCTCTGATGCCCTGTCATGGAGGAGCAGTAGTCTGGCTGGCTGAAACACGTGGGGCCAAAGGTCAGGACAAAGGGACAGACCCCCTATGACGCCTCCTCTCATAGCTACCAGGCTGAGCTGTTCTTCCGTACTGGAAGCAAAATTCCTGTTGTCTTCCTGCTCTCAGCAAGGAAACTATTATCTCACAAAATTATTACTAGCACTCATGAGTTAGAAACATCCTGGTTAGCTGGGCGTGGTGGCTCATGCTTTTAATCTCAGCACTCGGGAGGCAGAGGCAGGCGGATTGCTGTGAGTTCAAGGCCAGCCTGGTCTACAAAGCGAGTCCAGGACAGTCAAGGCTGCACAAAGAAACCTGTCTCAAAAAACAAAACCCCCACCCCCCAAAAAAAAAAAAAGAAAGAAAGAAAAAGAAAAAAAGAAACATCCCCGGCTGAAAAATGTGTCCATGACTCTTATCTGTGTAATTTTATTAAGAACGTTACATCAGAAGTTATATTTTGTGGTATACTAGCCTACTCCTGACCAAAGACGTGTTTCTTTGGGGTAGCATTTATGGAAAACGTATAAATGACTATGCTTATATTTACATATTATTCTGTCAAATTTATAAATTACATGCATTTGAGTGATGTTTTACCAGCTCCCTCAAAAACACATAAAATATAGTTAGGAGTTCTGACAGTGGCTGGAGAGACTGAGACCAAATACTGACTTGGATGTGATACCGGGCTCATTACACAATCTCTCTGTCCTGGTTAGTTGTCTGACTTGATACAAGCTCGAGAGGAACCCCAAGTGAGAAAGTGCCTCCATCAGGTTGCCTGTAGGCAAGTCTATGGGGCAGTTTCTTGGTTAATGGTTGCTGAGGGAGGTCCCAGCTCACTGGGAGCAGAGCCAGGGCTGTATAAGATAGCAAGCCGAGTAAGCCATAAAGAGCAAGCAAGTAAGCAGCACCCTTCCATGGTCTCTGTATCCGCTTCGGCCTCCACATCCTTGCCTTGACCTCTCGCACTGACAGGGTGTGACCTGAGAGTGGTAGTGTGACATGAATACTGTCCCTTTACGTTTCTTTCAGTCATGGTGTTTTATCACAGCAACAGTACACAGTTGGTACAGGAGCAGGGCAGGCTTACAGCAACATCTGGTTCTGCATAAGCACTATAAACCAATTCGTTATTAATGCTGCTGTTAAAGACATCTCAATTTGTCATCCTGAAGTATTTCTTTGGACAGATATCATTTTAAATTGGGCATATCAAACCTTATTTGCTTCTACAGATAGCTGTTCCCCATGTGCAAACACGTATGCAACCATCTTTGAATGCACAGTTGTCCTTTGCTGTGTCTCTCAGGCCATCCCTAGTAGGACAAAAGTCAACTGCCTTTAGGCAGAATATATTTACCTGAAAGTATACTAGGTTCCATAGAAACAGTTATTATAAATAAGTAACGGTGCTAAATAAAATTTAAACAGAAAGGAGCCTCTTATTTCAACAAGTAATGCCATTAACTAACTGTAGTACATTTATTCATATTCTTAAGATTTGGGGAAATAAGTTTGCAGCTCTTCCAGAAAGGATAGTTCTCGTTAAAAACTGTCGTTAAGGAAGCTGTGAGCCCAGATGTCCACTCTGAGGCTGAAGGTCAAGGTGCGCTCTTGGCATGGCAGAGAAAGTGGGGCCTGTGCTGACAGTGTTCTCTCACTCCGTCTCTGGCGTGCAAGCTGTGAGGTGTTCCACGCCCATCACATGGTGTCATGCTCTAGTCTGACTGATGTATTGCAAATGCTCCCTTAACTCAGTGGTTCTTAACCTTGCTCACGCTGTGACCCTTTCACTGAGTTCCTCATGGTGTGGTGACGCCCAACCAGAACATTATTTTCGTTGCTACTTCACAACTGTAAGTTTGCTACTGGGATGACTCAGAATGTAAACATCCGGTATGTGAAAGGATTGTTTGACCCCCAAGAGGTCACGACCCACCGCCTCAGATGCTGAGATTACCATGGCCATACCTTAGCTGAGCTCCCCCAGCAGTGCTGCTCCTCAGGCCTGACAGATGGAGGACAAAGGCCTCTGGCCGACCAGGGCTGGGAAGGGTCCACAGCATAGTTCCTTTCCTCCTTTCTCCATGTGAAAAGGAAAGGCTGCCTGGAAGAAGAAGACAGTGGAAGCAGGCATCAGGCCTCGCTTCTGCCTTTCCCACTCTAGTCTATATGCACAAGCATTCTGTCTTCACGTAAGTGTGTGCACCATGTGTGTGCAAGGGCTCCTATGGAGGCGAGAAAGGGCATAGGATCCCTTGAGACCAGAGTCACACATTGTGTTCCTTAAATTGAAATTTGATGCTAAGACACATGCTGAAACGACCTCTTTCCCAAAATTGGATTTGGTTCCAAAAGGTAACATGTTTAATAAGGAGGAAAAGAGACGAATACATCAATAGAAATCTCTTCAGACCACACAGACCTATTTCTGCTCCTTGCACATTCCCCTCTTTCCTTCATCTTCCTCTCCCTCTCTCCCTCCCCTTCCCTTTCTTTCTCCTCAGCCGCCAAATCTAGCAATGGAAAGAGAGTGTCTGGCATGGTGTGAAGCAAGCTTGGTGCTGAGCTCTGGTGTAAATTCTGGCCACAGCACTTTTTTTTTTAACAGCTGGATATCATAGGAATTTGAGGTAAGTTATCACAATATATATATTTTACTTTAGATCACTTCAGAGGAAACCAAAATGAGTAAGAAAGAACACAACTCTTAAGCCTAGTCCATGAGTTGAGGAATTATATTTGTTCTTTATGATGTTTAAAAGTCACTGTAAAAGCGCAGTAGGGTAATCTAACATATGTGAAGACACCTACTGTTTGTGAATTCCTTCTTCTTTAACCAAGTTGTTATAGATTCAACAAAAAATTTTAAATTTTTATATGCAAGCAACATCACATACCAACATATACATAAAGAACAAGATTCTTACATGTAGACCGTAAGTGATTAACTAATACACAGACAGACTTAGCGCCCAAAATGACAGAAAGGATGGAAGAGTAACTAACAATAGCCAGGTGCGATGGCACACGCCTGTAATCCCAGCAATCAGGAGGCAGAGGCAAGCGGATCTCTACGAGTTCGAGGCCAGCCTAGTCCACAAAGTGAATCTAGGACAGCTAAGGCTACACAGAGAAATCCTTTTTAGAAGAACCAAATTAAAAAAAAAAAAAAAAAAAAAAAGACCTGTAATTTAGGGGACAAGGCAAGAGGGGACTAAGAATGACCATAGGCTGACACACTGGCTCCAGGTTCCTATGCAGCAGGTGAGGCGTGCTCTACCCAAGGCAACCCTGGCACCATGGTGTCACTCAGTGTAGCAGAGGACAAACTCACGCTACACTGGGACGTCTACTGCCATGGCTGCTGACGCAACAGTGCCATCATTTTTTGCATCTAAAGGGCTTCAGTTGTCACTCGGCTCCTCAGCTGAACGCAACTAAGGAAAAGGCAAGCATCTGCCTCCACGGAGGGAATGTGGATCTTGGCTTTTACATCACTCATGAGATTTATGAGCCGCAGCGACATTTGCCTGGAGAGCAGGAAAGCAATGTAAATAAAGGGCGTACAGCAACTCCAAGACAGAGGTGGGGTGTTGGTCACAACTGCCTTCAGGGGAAACCGCAGTGAGCTCTGCACCAAGGTCGAGGTCACACCATCCAACATGCACGCCTTACTTGTTTTTAAAGGGCTACTGACATAAACATCAGGTACATGGAGTGAGAGCTGCCCATCTGTCATAACTGCAGGGGACATGAATGGCTGCAAAGATGCGTTGTCATCTTCTCTCTTTCTTTCTTTTTGGTTTTTCAAGACAGGGTTTCTCTGTGTAGCCTTGACTGTTCTGGACTCGCATTGTAGACCAGGCTGGCCTCGAACTCACAGAGACCTGCCTGCCTCTGCCTCCCCGAGCGCTGGGATGACAGGCGTGCGCCACTGTGCCTGGCTAAAGCTGCATAAACTTGATACCAAATAAGCCAACGAAGATGCTGAAAACTACTTTTAGCAAGTTACTAAGAACTGACAGAGCTGTTGGCTTGGCCATCGGTTTTTCCATGGTGTTTTAAGCTTTCAATTTGATTGCAAAGCACCTCCCTTCCCCTCCCCCCAGGAGCCTGTGTCACCTTAATCATGCAGAGGAGCACAGGTGTCAATGCAGGAGCAGTGAATGAGTGTCCAGCATACGGGTGACCCTGGAAGGCTGCCAACTGCACAGCTGCATATTCTGCAGCCTGGAGTAGAGGAGCTACAACTCACCCAGTGTTGGCGTCATGTTGCCGATGACAACAGGCTCAGGGATTTCTGACCCAGGAGCATAGCCTGTGGTCCAGGTCACAGAGAGGCTGCCATACGTGCCCCTCCGAGAGACCGCGACCTCGCTTGTGCCAGCTGTGAAGTCCACGAGTTGGAAAGCAGTGGATTCAAATCCAACCTGAAGAAAGATATGTTTAGAGGGTTATCAACTCCTGTGAAGTCTCCTGGTCTCTGAGAAACAGGCTAATAACCGTTAACTCCTCTTTGGGTTATACAATTTATTCCCCCAGATGATGATATACCCAGAAGAGCATACTTAAGAAAAATCTCAAGAGTTGAAATTTCGTTATGTTCTAGGCTTCAGATTATAGTTTCTAGCTTTCTTTTTTTTTTTTTAAAGATGTAATCATTTGAACTTTAAAATATCCAAAAAAATAAATGTAATCATAATTAAATAAAAGCAAGAGTTTAAATTACATTGCTTTAAAAGTCTGTGATGGCTGTATGTCATTCATTTATTTATCCATCAGGCACGGTCCAAACATCCCAGGCTGGCTGGTTTACTCAGATTGCCTAGGATGACAACTGAATGTCAGAGACTTAACCTGTTTCTTCCTTTCCTCATCAAACCAGACCCTCTATTAAAGCCTTTGGTTCCTTCATTTAAATGTGACATTTTGGGGGAGGCTCAGAAAGCTTAGAAGGCAAGTTTGTGGTTTGGTTGGTTGGTTTTTGTTTTTGTTTTGTTTTGTGTTCCTTTGAAGTAAGTATACTTCATGCAGCCATCAAGTAGGATTTCACATGGAGGGTACTCCTCCAGGGTGCGTGCCTGAGCTGGAATTAGTTCTAATCGGGGTTTACAGTAAAGGCTGATTCCAGTCTAACCTGAATAAACAGCTCAGCTCACATCTCCTGGTCTCGATAAATGGAAACCTAGGCTGCCAGCCCCCTTTATAATTCTGAAGGAGTACATCTAGAAACATCTGGAAATGTGGGCTTTCTGAAGTAGGGACACTTCCTTTCTGGAGTGCTCGAAGCCCAACGAGCAACAGCAACCTAAAGAGGTTTGTTTGCCTGTTGGAAACAGTGTCATCCCACAGCCCTGGGCCTGCAACCCACTGAATGGACCAAGCTGGTCACACAGAGACAGAGATTGCCTGGGATTAAGGTGGGTGCACCCAGGCACAGTCTGTTTTTGTTGTTTTTAATGTTTGTGGACTCCACTTTAGGGACAGAGCGAATGCATTCCCTATGGAGCAGGTGCCCAGGCGGGATCAGTGAAAATGCATCCACTAATAGCCTGAGAGCACCCATGCCCACATTGCTGGAAGTCATCTGTCCCATGCTATGTCTCTCTTAGGGCAGGCTTGCACGCGCTGGGCTCCTCAGGGACCAATGGGACAGGGTTATGTCCTTACCCACCTTGAAAAACACATGTTGTGGACAACAGCATTTTTTGTTTTGTTTGTTTTTTGTTTTTGGAAAGAGCCTAAAAGGAAAGGGTTTCTGTTGTTGTTGTTTGTTTTGTTTTAATATGATTTTTTTTGGTGAGCCTATGGAGTGACCGAGAATAATCTTTTTAACTTTAAAAAAAAAAAAAAAAAAAAAAAAAAAACAGACTCAGGTTAGAACAGTTGCCAACACTTACTATCTGTGACAAGCCAAAGCCCAGGTGTCAAACGTGAAATTGTTCGCAAATGAAAAAGTCTAAAATGCTTTGTTCCCATTTTAATTTCCCAGCATTAAGTGCCTCAATGGTTCAGATTTGACATTAGCACCTGGAAATTTTGGCTTTAAGTGACTATTCTTTTAAAAAGGACCCAACATTCTAACTGTGTACGATAAAAATCTTTTAACAAGATGAAGGGGAAAATAAGTTTTCTAACTATTCTGGCTTTAAGTGACTGTTCTTTTAAAAAAGACCTAACATTCTAACTGCGTAAGGTAAACATATCTTTCAACAAGCTGAAAGGGAAAATAAAGTTTCTAAATATTTTGGCTTTAAGCTACTATTCTTTTTAAAAGTACCTAACATTCTAACTGTGTAAGGTAAAAATCTTTCAACAAGCTCAAAGGGAAAATTAATTTTCTAACTAATATTTAAAGTTGATAAATTATTTTGATATAATGGTTCCTTTAATATTCATGAGACTTTATATTTGAGAAAGAGGTTAATCTTAAAAAGAAAACAAAGCAAAAAAAACCAACCAAACAAACAAAAACCACTGTTTTGTCAGGATTTTTACCCTCCCCCCATAAGTCAACCATGCTCCAGTAGGTGGTCCCAGCCCATGAGTAAATGGACTTGGTAGGCTTTTTAATTTTAATTTTAAAAAGGGACAAGAATTGTGAACAGTGGGAAGATGAGACATAGATCTTCGAGGAGTTATAGGGCAAGAGGAGGGTGAACACGATCAAAATTCCCTGCATTCAATCCACAAAGTATTTTTTAACTCATATTTTTATAAATAAATTGTGGTCTGTGCTGTCACCAGAAACCATGTGGAAGCCCATGATCCGAGCTCCCGCTGACTGTGAAGAGCAAGGAAGAACCCTTCACCGTGGTACTGATGCCTACAGATGCACAGCTGAGAAACAGGGGCAAGGAAGGCTTTCATGATGGCCCCTGCTAAAATAACAGCCTAGAAAGGAAACCATCCATAGGACTCTTTAAAAATTGTGATACGGATGTGGAAGTGTAGCTCCCCACATTTTACGTTTTCTGGCAGGAATGCAGGTGGGGAGGGACTCAGCTGTCTTTAAGGGGCTGGCCACTGGGAGTTTGACCATGTTCCAGTGAGTATACAGACAACACAAAATAGACTAGGTTGTGTTTTGTTTTGTTTTCAGGGGCAGGGTGAGGAGGTCATCAGAGCATGGAGACAAACAGGAAAGGGCTGGGAGGTGATTGAGATTAGGGTGTACAAGGTGAAACTCCAAAATAATCAATAAAAATATTATTTTGCATAAATAAGTAAATAAATTCTTTTAAGACCTTAGTGCTTCCTGTTTGTGCTGCCCTCTTGTGGTGAGCTGGAGAACTACATCCAGGGCCAATTACCTGGGAATTGGCAGCTTCCTCAGGCACAGGAAGGACAACTGATTTTGCTTCCTGGAGAATTGTTGGCATTCCATAGAAAGGTCCGCTGAGAAGCTTGGCAGACACTAGCTGCAGGGTGAAATTTGAGCCCAGCGATAGGAAGACCTGTAACCAAACAGTGAAGTAATCCTAAGAGTAAAATAAGAGACGTGACCTGAGTCACAGCACACTGCTAAGTTCCTTGAGTCAGAGGCAACGAGCCTCGAGCTCGTGTCATGAGGGAGTCTACAGAATGCTGAGAACTGAGGAGGTCCCCCTCAGTCACAGTCATAGGGGAGGGGAGTAAGGGGAAAATGGGGGGGAGGGAGGAATGGGAGGATACAAGGGAGGGGATAACCATTGAGATGTAATATGAATAAATTAATAAAATAAAATTTTTAAAAAATTAAAAAAAAATAAATACTGAGTAAGACTCAAAAAAAAAAAAAAAAAAAAAAAGAATGCTGAGAACCACAGGAGACATCTGCACAGAGCCGAGAAAATGGGAAAAGCACACAGAATGGGGTGGAGGTGGGTCACCCAGCTGCTGACCTTTTCACCAAGCAGTAACCAGTGATTCCAACAACAGCTACTCAGAAAGGACAGGGACACGGGTGCCTTTGCCATTTCAGTACTTTGGGCAAATAAAAATCATTAGCACGGGCGCTGGGTTAGCAATGCCAAAAGTTTAGCAACTAGCAAACTGCGAAATCCCGAACGTACGAATTACTGTCTCATTAGAATTATCTGAAACTTGTAGTAGTGTAACTTCTTATGGAAACTTGACGTTGTTGGTGGCTGACCAAAGCACTCGTGCCTGTGAAGCGGGTTCGCTGACCTCAGTGAGCTTCGGCGCGATCTTGTCCTTAAACTCACACACAACGCATGCGCAGTTGTCTCAGACATACGCCATGACGTGCTCTGAGCAGAACGCTTAGGTCATTGCTAAGCACACTGTAAGTCCTGTCGGTAGCACTTCTCCTTTTCCAGATGTCCTGCCCCGTACAGGTGAACTCATGGAGGGTAGCTAATGGTTTTCTTTTTTCCAGTTCCATAAACAATGAAGCATCGGGCACCAATCTGAAGTGCCAAGTCATCTGACCCTTCCTGCCTAGGCCCTGGGCTAATGGCCTATTCAGTATACACAGGTCCCCGGGGCAAGTGACAGTAAAGTTGAACATGAACCATGTTAGGGTCCTAAATGTTAAGAGTCTAGATAATTGCTTTTAGTGAATATTTGTGTACAAATAAAAATAACTTATGACCAGGCTGGAGAGACAGCTAAGAGACTGAGAATATTGGCTACCCTTTTAAAGGGCCCAGGCTCAATTCCTGGCACCCACAGATAGAAATTCACAACTCTGTAACTCCAGTCCCAGGGCATCTGATACCCTCTTCCGGTTTGTGGGCATCAGGAAACACATATAGCTCACAGACCTATCTGCAGATAAAATACTCACATACATAAAATCAAACGAATAATTCAAAAACCAAGTAGCTTATCCTATCTTATGCATGTGTGTCTATGACACTGCTTGCCCATGTGTGTTTGTAATTGGCTGCTATTGCATGGCTTCTATATACGGTTTCTTAGCTGTGACAAGCACTGTGACCAAAAGCAACTTGGGGAGGAAGGGACTTATTTCAGCCTACAACCCTCAGATCACAGTGCATCGGTGAAGGAAGTCGGGGCAGGAACTGAAGGCAGGGACTGAAACAGAGGCGGTGGAAGACCACTGCTTACTGGCCTGCTCCTCATGCCTTGCTCAGCCTGACTCCTTACACAACAGCCCAGGGATGCCACTGTGCATAGTGAGTTGGTCTTTCCTGTCTAAATCACCAATCAAGAAAATATCAGACTAACCTACTGGCTGATCTTACGGAGGGATATGACTCTAGCTTGTGTCAAGTTGATAGAAACCAACCAAGACAGTAGGGACTCTTTTGCACAAGCAGAAAGTGCACAGCAGTGGTGACGAGGTTCCAATCATCTTTGTTGTTAGTGAGCACCTTACAATAGCCAGTGTGGTCCAAGTGCCTGACCGTTGGTCCAAGCAGAAAGGTAAAACTGCTACTGCGTTCTGACTTACCCACTTCTAATACTAAGACTGGTTCCTTCTGTGTGACAGTGAGTCTCACTGTCAGTCTGTGGCTCCCATGAAGAAACCCAGTTGTAGTAACACAGCCTACAGTCCAACCCAAGGTCCCGGTGTCCGGCCAACATTAAGGATGCTCTTTGCTTTCATAGTCTGATGGAACCTTGCCCATTCGCAGACCCACTTAACAATCAGAAGCCACCGCACAGATGATTAAATTCCCGAGTGCCTTTGGTGCTTCTCTGGAGCTTATTTGTATAAAGCCCCCACTTTAACCCAACAGTATGTAGAGCAGAGAGAAGTTTATGAAAAGTCTTATAACTAAAACCTCAGATTTTGAAGAAAAACTTATTGTATGCATTGAGGGTAAACAGAAGATGATGACCATTGGGAAAAGTCCTATCTTGGGTTCGTGTGTATATAAACCTTCATGTATTCCACACGTTTACCTGGAAACTCAACCCCTAATGTACACCACACACCTTGGGGGGGGAGAGTGTGAATGAATACACAGATAGAAGTTCAACTATGGTGATTTTCAAAAAGGCAAGCATAAACGGTATCACTAATAGTTTCAGATGTATTTTGCGTCACCCACCCTGGAAGGTATATGACGGACAAGATACAACTTGAAATAGATTAGTGAAAGCTGTGAGCATGTGCAGGAAAAAAAAAAAAAAGCTTTATATATACATCCTCTAGTAAGATCCTGCTAATCTTTACTAAAAATTATGAAGGCAATTAAGATATATTTTAAAAAAACCACATAGATAATAGTTCAAGTATGGTATTTAAGAAACCAAATGATGCTTCAAACAATACTATTAAGGTATGTGACATGGAAAAAAAAAAAAAAATGACCAGCCTTTCAAACTGTTCCACAGGCCACCAGAAACAGCCTGGTGGCTAGGGATCTCAGGCCCATTAGTCCCTATACTATGCATTGTGTAGTTGTTTCTGAGAGCAATTCTGTACTCTAAGTACTGCCTGATAAAAATAATGGGCTGGTCCACACTGCCGTACGGCAAGCCTTAGTAACCAGTGGCCGCATACCACAAAAACCCGACAGAAATATATTCATTGCAAAGCTAAAGCGACGCCGTTTTGTGTTCCTCAGCATATTACGGTTTGAGTATGGTCAGAATGTGACACTATGGATAGGTGTTTACATTCATGATTATAGCTTTATGTTTGTTTGAGAATTTCATGTGTGCACATAACGTGCTTTGATCAACTCCACCCTCCACTTTCTCTCTTACAACTCTTTATTTTCCTCACCAGTTTTATATAGTAACTGCTATGCATTTTCTGAGGCGGTCTTATGGTTTCCTTTAACTATCTAACTAAGCCTTTCAACTGATCAGGAGGGACACAAGGGCTCTCCCAAAGGAGCTCTGCTGGAACTTTCAGGAACTTGAAGGCGTGCTACAAACCTGTCTCTTCAAGGGCACCACGTCTACTTTATATCCGGCGCCGTCTTGGATCACCAGCTCTCTCTCTCCATCGTCAGTGGCAAATGGGTCTTCTTTATTGTCAGACAGGATTTGAACCCTAACAGCCACGTCGCCAAACATTCCAGCAAGCCGGGTGACGTTGATCTGGATGGATCTAAAGAGGTTCTTCTGCCCGAGCAGTACTGACTGATGCTCTGAACGCAAGGCGAACACGCCATGCGGGTCGTCATTCCCAGACACGGAGAACCACGTGGTGCACTTTGCCAGCTCCAGTTCGGCGCCTCCCTCCACAGAAACCAGCCGGACAGCGTACTCTTCCTCTACCTCGGGCACATCATCCGGCAGCAAATGGACAGCAAAGCTTGCTTCACGCTCTCCGTCGGCAATGGTGAAAAATCCACTGGTGGAAAGGAAGTCCCCAGTGATATCAAACTCGCTGCTTAGCTCCCAGTGCACCTGGGGTGAAAGGGAGACATCAGCAGTCATCTAATGCAGTGCATGGAGCAAGAAACCTCCCAGCGCTAGTCCCTCTTGGATGTACAAAAAACATAACTTAAGTGTTCTTACATTAAGACAAACTTTGACGTATATGCTAGTTTGGAAGTACATTAGCTCCCTTCCTATACAATCTAAAGAACAGGGTGTTTTTAAAATCATATTATTCACCTGCTTCTAAAATAAGAGCATGATTTGAAAAGAGAAAGAGAAGCAAGTAAACTCCAACATGCCATTCTGCATCAATTTGTGAGCCATAAACAGTATTTTAATAGCAAAAATAAGTATATGGTATATCCTAAATGACACCTGTATATACACTCAGAGGACACCATGCCATACTGTAGAGATATTCACTCACTAGAGCAAAGAATTGCAATCAACCTAGTTGTCCGTTAACAGATGAGTGGAGAATGACACTTCAATATATACACATATTTAACAATTCTATTAAGCTCTGAAGAAAATGAAGATAAAATTTTTGCTGGAAAATATGGGTGAACTTAGACTGTATAAAATCAAGTGAAGTCACACAACCTCAGGAAGAAAAAAAAAAACTGCATGTTTTCCCTCATCTGTGGAATCTAGCCAATAATACATGCATATATGTAAGCAAATAAATGCGCATGTGGCTACAGTGCAACATGTAGAAAAAAAAACCAAGGAACACTAATTATTCGGGGCTGAGGAAGGCCACAGTGCAGGGCATGGTCACTAATTATGAAAGAAGACAGAAAGAGAATTGTTTTCCGGTTCTAATCCTGCCGTGGCTTTGTGTTATTGTTGTTTGCTGGGTGGTGGGTAAGTACACAAAATGTATTTGAGACTGGAAGTTAGTGTGCTGCTCAGCAACTTGCATTTTGAATGCCTATTTTAACTGTGTAAAAGCTCACCGAGTCATATAGACTTTGAGTCAGGTAATTTTGGTGTGGGGTGTTTTTATTTACAGGCAAGTTTAACAGGAAAGTTTCTAAAAATTTTCCAAGTATAAAACTCAATTGTTTTGCTTTTTTTAATAAAATATTCTTTCAAATAATGATAATTCATCATTACGTCACAAGTGCTCCCACCAGACCACAAACTTCTGAATGAAAAAAAAAAAAAAAGTCTAATCTTCAATTCAGAGGAGAAATGGAGTTCTTAGAGAAATTTCACAAACTGTGAAACAAATGATGGTTTCAGCAAACAGGAGATCTTTATTTCTCAGCGGAACCACCAGAGCTCCCAAGAGCATGCTAAGCAGGCGACACCGACAAACCCTAGCTGTGGGTCTTTGGAAACCTTTGCTTACATGCAAAGGTCCTGGGAGAAACAAAGCCTAGACAAATGTAACAAGCAATCTACAAAAGTCACTGAGGAGTTTAAGCAGGGAGGCTTCCCCCTAGAGCAAATGAGAACATAGAAAACAGCAGCCATCACGATGGTGAAAACGGTCTGTTCTGCTCACTGTGCCAAGTCTAACTTAGCAGGTCAGGGCCAGTTCTCCTGCAGGACGCAAAGGCACATAAGCCTCTCCATTCCTCTGCAGAGCCTAGCAACTTCAAGTCAGCAAAATCTTTAACTAGAACATAAAGTTTCTCTCTTCCCCTAAGCACACACGTGAGGCAAACCGATGGTCCCTCAGAAACATCAAATAAACAGTAATACCGTGATCTCTCCAGAGACGCCTCTCACTCTCCTGACGAGGAATGGGATGAGTGTGGCTCCATCTGACGCTAATGGCTCTGAATATGTTTTCTTCGATAAAGACTCGGGAGCAAAATGGATGACGCCGTTCGGATCACCGAACTTTTGTATCTAACAAATAGTAACCGGAAGTAAGTAGGATAAAGAATAGTCATGACAAAACAGCAACGTCTAACAGATTAATGTAAGGATAACCAGAAGAGCAGACCCCGTGGTTGCGCATGCTCAGCAGGGCTCTACCAGTGAGCAATACTGTCCAGCCCTGGGCTGCTTAAGTTTATGCATAAAACAGACAAGGCTGTGACGTGAAACCGTCTGGTGGAAGACCACTCTTGATATCGCTGCGAAGGAACTTGTAGACAGGTTTAACTTTTCAATCAGCTGTTTCTAAATAAAGCATATCACCCTCAATCATGTGGGCAGAGTTCATCCAATCAGCTCCAAGACTAAAGACTAAACTTGAAAAGGTGGATGACCGCTACTTAGAAGCCACATTTGAGCTTCCTGACCCTGCAGCCCCAAACACCAAGACCCCTGCAGCAACTCTTCCTGGTTCCTGCCAACTGGCCGACGCCCCCAACTCCCATCCCTCCAAACATGTTATATAAGCACGTGTGCTTGTGCGTGTGCATGAATGTGTGTACCCACGTGTGTGTGCTTGTCTACATGTGCCTGTGTGTGTACATATGCCTGTGTGTGCTTCCCTTTGGTTCTATTTCTCTGGAAAACACTAACAGATCCAGACCCTGAACAACACTCTTTTCTAAAGCAAAACACATCAGGTCTCTTTACTGTTTTTAGAAGCCATTCTTGGCTGACCCAGAAGCCCCCTGTGCTGGACTGGGTGGCCCAGAAGCCACCTGTGCTGGACTGGATGACCCAGAAGCCCCCTGTGCTGGACTGG
Organism: Acomys russatus; assembly: GCF_903995435.1. NCBI lineage: Eukaryota > Metazoa > Chordata > Mammalia > Rodentia > Muridae > Acomys > Acomys russatus. The sequence goes on along the minus strand of NC_067166.1, from coordinate 34,459,542 downwards.
ATGACCCAGAAGCCCCCTGTGCTGGACTGGATGACCCAGAAGTCCCCTGTGCTGGACTGGATGACCCAGAAGCCCCCTGTGCTGGACTGGATGACCCAGAAGTCCCCTGTGCTGGACTGGATGACCCAGAAGCCCCCTGTGCTGGACTGGATGACCCAGAAGCCCCCTGTGCTGGACTGGATGACCCAGAAGTCCCCTGTGCTGGACTGGATGACCCAGAAGTCCCCTGTGCTGGACTGGATGACCCAGAAGCCCCCTGTGCTGGACTGGATGACCCAGAAGTCCCCTGTGCTGGACTGGATAACCCAGAAGTCCCCTGTGCTGGACTGGATGACCCAGAAGCCCCCTGTGCTGGACTGGATGACCCAGAAGTCCCCTGTGCTGGACTGGATGACCCAGAAGCCTCCTCTGCTGGACTGCATGATTCACAGGAAAGACACTGAACCCAGGTCAGACCGAGCACCAGATCACTGTGCTAAATGAACACGAACCTTTACTTCCTGACTCGTTAGAAATTTCATTTTTAAAAACTTGTGACAAAGATACCGCGTTTACCACGACATAACAAATATCTCTTCTCTAGAAATGTCAAGTACTCTCCACATACCAAATCGTCCCTAATACTACAAAATAGGTACTTTAACATTGTATTAAAATTTTAACAAGACTTATCAATAATGAGACTGCAGTGTAATTAATATAAAAATGAGAAAGTTTAGTTTGTAGGAATTATTTAAAACGTCATGTTATTGTTTGTTTTGGGACAGTCTCCTATACACCAACTGGCCTCCAACTCACTGTATCAGAGGCTAACCCTAAATTTACAATCCTCCTGCCTCTACCTCCTTATGCTGGGATATATTATAGGTGTATACCAGCACACACTGGTCCTTGGGGAACCCTGGGCTCCGTGCATGCTCGGCAAGCCGTACACCAACTGAACCACATCCCCAACTCCGTCTAGTGTTTTAGCATCATCTGTTCAGCATTAACGTGTCTCAAGCAATAGAATCACTGCCTGATAAATCCATTAACTCTGAAATCTTGTGGAGAATGCATAGAGACTTACTGTTAGCATAACAGCTTTAGCTCTCGGGTCTAATTTCGCCTCTTTCAAAGGCTTAAGCTTAACAACAAACGTCTCTTCAGGTTCGGCTTCTTCATGAGGGCAGAGGATGAGGACGATGGTTCTCACACCGCCTTCTCCGTCCCCGAAACTGACGGTCCCACTCACTGGCTCTGCGATGTCTCCATTCTGTGGCGGTAAGGCTTCCTCAGAATTGGGCCCTACTATCTCCCAGCTCACCTGCAAGGCATGTTGGGTTTTAGTAGAGATGATTAATTTTAAGCAAGGGTCTTTTGCAGTACATGTGCCACTAGAAAGGGTACAAATATGAAACTATTCTAAAACACATCAGGCTAATTCCTGACTTAACTGTGCTGAGAATAATGGACCCAGGCATTTGTGATCATCCTAGGACAAGGAAATTGTATTTTAAGTACTTACATGTTACAAAACATTGGCAAAGTTTATGAGTCCAGCACCGGCCAGTGTGCACTTGGATTCTGCCAATCAGAGCATGGTAGAATAACACCAAAACTGGAAATTCTGTAGTGTGAAGTTTTTTTTTTTTTCTGAATATACTTAAATTCTCATTGTAAAAATGAGTATAAGTGTCCATAAGTTTTGTCAGAAACTAATATTTGCATTATAACAAATGCATCTTTGGGTTTCTATAATTCTAACCTGTATGTTTTTCGTATCGTCTGGAGGGAAAAGACCGTGCAGTTCTTTTCGCTTATTGCTCTCTCTTTAAGCAACAGTGAACTACTCCCTCCTCCTGGAAAAACTGCGCCTCTCCTTTCTCGTCTCCCGTGCTGCTTACAGGACTCTTGCCTTCCCGGGTTTCTTCACCCTTCACGTCCAGCCTTCTTTACTCAGATTCCTATAGGCTGAGCCTCAGACACCGCTCTATAATCTTCCCAACTCTAGCTACACTCACAGACTCACGGTCTCAATGGCTCCCTACACACAAGCAGCTGGCATGTCTTGTCAGCTCTGGTCACCTGACAGACAGCGAGCTCATCTCAGCCTATGTGGCCCCTCCGTGGGCTCGGCTAGCAGGCTTTCAAATGAACACGTGCCAACTGGGATTCTTAAACAGTCAGCCCAGCAGTGAAATTCATAAGCCAGGGAGCACATTCTGGTTGCTTCTGGTAGTCACTCGCAATTTCTCTCTTCTTCAGCCTCCACCTTTAACCCAGGTTGCTATATCCTGTCACCTCTGACTCAGTCACCCAGAACTGAATAAAGGACAGTGGCCTCCCAAGCATGCTTCCTGCTCATACACTGCTCTGCCTGCTGGCTTCTTTTATATTTTTAAATATTTATTTATTTATTTATTTATTTATGCTTGCATGTACACCTGCACACCAGAAGAGGGCATCAGATCACATTATCTATGGTTGTGAGCCACCATGTGGCTGCCGGAAATTGAACTCAGGACCTCTGGGAGAGCAGACAGTGCTCTTAACAGCTGAGCCATCTCTCCAGCCCCATCCGCTGACTTCCTGACAATCCATCTTTCACATAGCAGTTATAGGTGAGCTACACAAGTGAGAATATGGCGATAGATGCTCTGCTGAGTCTCTGTTAACGGCTCTTTGCACTTACGGTGACATCCTGAATTGATTCGAGATCAGTCTAGAACCTAGGTGATCAACGGCCTGCTGGCTTCCTGATCCTCTCGTGTTGTTGTCTGTCGATTTTAAGCCCCAACCACGTGGACTCCTCCCGCCAACGGGTCAGGCTTACTACTCCACAGGATCCTTCCTCCCAACCCACCCCACCACTAGGGAACCCAAGTCACCCAGGCTGTGTATCCAAAGTTACAACCAGAGTCTATGGAAATAACGCTTTTTTTCTTTTTACTCATTTGCTACTATATCCACGTGAGTACTGTGAAAACAGTGATCACACCATTTCCAAATATGTCCTCTACCTACTGAACTAACCGATTTTTACTAGACTCATTCATTCACTTCTTAATTTGCTGCTTCATCTCCTGAAAACAGATGTTTTATACACTTCTATAGATTTCATCAGGCTCAGAAGCCACGTAACACTTACCAAGCAATTAGTACTAAATACTATAAGCAAATCCAACACAATATATAATACATCAAAATTACGTTTAACATCCCAGGAAGAGTAATTGTACCTGAATCTCTCCCAAGAGTCCTCCAGTCCGCTCCAGCAACAAGTGTAAAACCATTGTGGAGTTGGGGTTAGGGACAGAAATTTTGCTTTGGTTGAGAAATCTTATGAAGCCAAATGGAGAGTCACTTTTGGCAATTGTGATTTTGCTCACTAGGTGGCGCCCAAGGACCGCTCCGCCAGCAACTCCAGTGAGCAGAATTTCAAACTGCTCCTCAAATTCACTGCATGGCAAGAAGGAGCAATCTGTGAGTCTAAACATATTAAAATGCTTGTAAAAATCCAAATAGCTAGTCATTTTCAAAATTGGCCATACATATTCAAGGCACAGCAGGCACACACCAGGAGGAGGGTGCTCAGCAGAAAGCACACTCAACATGAAGCTCTCAGAACCCAGTCATTAGATTTCTTTTTAACTGCAGAAGGTAGACTGGACTGTGTAAGGAACAGAAATTATTTCCGCTATGAGAGACAAAATGAGGGATACAAGCATGGTGCCATCCCCTTTCGTGGTGCTCCCCAATCTCTCTCAAGTGGTGTTTCTCAGCGGGAACCGCACCGGCAGTGAGAGGCTTGAGTGCAGGTTAGGTGATGTGTGCCCACTCTGTTTCCGATATGACCAACCTTGCATTGTCGCCGACGATGGAGACATTTATAAAGCTCAAGTTCTGCCCATGCTGAAAGGTGAGTGAACTACCATGCAGCATGTAGCCTCCTGGGCCGGCAGAGACGCTGGGGGAGCTGAAATCGGCTGACACGCGGCCGTATGTCCCCTGAAGCCTCAGCACCGGAATTGTAACCAAGCCAGCATCTTCCTCCACTGAAACGGAAAAGGCAACTGACTTTTACACGATTCAGCCAGACTGAGCTATGCAATTAAAAACAATGGCCCTCCTCGTACAAATAAGACTCCTGCTTAAGACTACGGCAGATAAACACACAGTGTGTGCGAATCTCGAAGCCTTTTGGATTGCTTCTACACACTTAGCTGAAGTGCAAACGGTGCATAGTGGGTGGCCTTATGCTAGTTCTATCACCCAACATTTTTCATTTATGTTGTGTGTGTGTGCTTGTGTAAATACACGGCGCATGTGCGGTGCTCAGAGGAAACCAGCTGGAGTCAGAACCCTTCTTTCATCAGAAGGTTTCCAGGACTGATTTAAGCTTGGCAGGCTTGGCAGTGAATGCATTTAACCACTGGGCTATCTCCTTAGCACTCATGTGAATATTTAAAAATCTACATATGTAAACTATTATATTTCCTGGTCCTAGAAAAAAAAATCTATCAGAAAATATCAATATCAATGCTTAGCTTCATTTTCAAATGTTAAATTCTTAAATTAAAAACAATACATCACCAAAACTTCCTCCCAGAAACAATGAATTAATGGAAAATGAGTAAATAGAAACAAATCCTATTTATTTCTTGACGCAAAAATGCAACACCACTTTACCATTAGTGGGCTGAAGGTCATAAAACAGCTTATGTGATAAGCCATGGCTTCTCCAAAAGTCCTTAGAAAACATTCAGAAGATGATTTGGTTGAGCTTTCAAGATGACTAAAACAAAGAATTTAGGCAGCCCAGACGTTATCTGTAGCTACAAGACAGTAAAATGCTTGTTTCAATTCTGATCACACTCTGCACTAAGCTATGATCATATAAAACTGAAATTTGCATAAATATGAACGGTTTCCTTTTTTAAAAAAAAAAGCATTTTAGATTTAATTTTTATCCAAGTATATGTCTCTTTGAATGTGCATGTCCCCCAGGAGCCAGCAGAGGGCATCAGATCCCTGGAGCTGGACCTACAGGCACTTGTCAGCAGCCAGATGTGGTTGAACCAAACTCATCTTTTGCAAGAGCGCTGTGCTACTTGGTGTTTGTTTGACTTGATACAACCTACACATATCTGGGAAGAGAAATCTTGCTTGAAAAGTCAGCACCAAAAGACTGGCCTTTAGGTAAATCTGTGGGGGTATGGTGTTGATTACAGATCTATGTATGAGGGTCCCAACCACTGTGAGGGTTGTCACCCCTGGGCAGGCGGTCTTAGGTGGCATAAAAAAGCAAACTGAGCAAGCCAGGAAGCGGGGTTCCTCCATGGCTTCTGGTCAGTTCTTGCCTCCTGGTTTCTGCCGTGAGTTCCTGCTCAGACTTTCGCATGACAGTTTATAAGCTACAAGAGGAAATAAACCCTTCGCTTCCCCAGCTTCTTCTTGCCATGGTGTTTTATCTCTGCGACAGAAATCTACATGAGGCAGCACCAAGCAGCGAGCACTTTTAGCCACTGAGCCATCTCTCCAGCCCTTTATCAAAGCTTTAAAAGTAGTCATTAAAATTTAAAGATCATTTTTTTTTTCTAAGCCGGGTAGCCACTTGGCTTTGCAAAATGCAGAGAGGTTCAAGACTACCTTAAAGTAAGTGAAAATATTTTTTTAATGTAAACATACAAGTATAGGGGCTTTTTTTTTTTTTTTTTTTGTGATCGAACCAAAAAAAAAAAAAAAAACTGTGCACATAAGAATTCAGATGGCTTTGCAATTCAGAAAATGTTGTGGCCATTAGCAGAAGCCAACTGAGCTCACCTGAGATGTCGGTGTACGTGGGGTCAAATTCAATGATGCCTTCTGCGTTATCATTTGTCATTATTATGATTCGGACAATGGAGATGTTTCCAGTTTCAGGAGGTTGATCTATCTGCAGCCCATTCTCTTGGATGGTAAAATCATACCCTCTTGAACAGTCACAGGAAACAAAGATTAAAACACAACAAAACAACAGATGTACACGCATGTAGCATGAACATAAAGGTCTTTTACCTCCCGTACCCTTAGTTCTGTTGTAGAAGTGCACAGCGAGCCCACAGCCTCGGGCATGCTTGGCAGATGCTCTATCTACCCCAGCCCTGTAATGCTCTTAAATATCCCCAACACTATGGCTGTCTTGTGTGAAGGGATGTTTAAAAAATTAGGTTCCTCCCAAGTATTAGCGGTTATATGAAGCAAAATTACAAGTCTGGACAAAATACAAATAATAAGACTACGGGGAAATGTAGTTTTTAATTATAAACAATAATCAGTCGGTTTGCTTGTATAACAACATATTCCTACTAAACTTTTCCAGAGTTGTATTCCCATCAAACAAGCTTTGACTGCCAAGCCTTTATAGCATTTCAATTCCTAAAGTAAAAGAATTTTCAAGAGATACTAAAACAATTTCAGTCCTTCCCTCAATTCCCAAATTCTTTGCAGCAGTACTACCCTGTACTAAAAGGGTGAGAACTTCTAAATAAGATTACTTCTGAGGGAAAGGAAGACAGCCTAGGGTCAAAGTGTTAAACAGGGTTGGATGGAGTTGGATGGAGCCGCTGCCCTCATCAGCATCCCGAGACTGATTGGGTAACACACATCCTACCGTAGCAGCAGGTCTCCAAGAGGCAAAAACAGGAAACACTGCATTCTATTGCTTCCTTTTCGTGGGTGTGCCAAAGAGAGCTGCCTCCGCTGCCACCCCTTTCATGGTTCAGAAAGAGGAATCAATTCTTGCCACCCCAGCTGACAACTGGCCTAGTTAACAGTGAGGCTAAGCCCACTAGGAATTGTGAGGTGTAACCATCAATCCCCAAGCCTTGCAGGCTGAGTAACAGGTTCGTGTTCTCTCAGAAGGGAAGTAGGGGGGAACGTTTAGAAAATTATGAAAGTAGCAGTCGGTCTTAGTTTCCTCATTCAGTCGTGACCCCATGTCGCCCCTCTTTCTTGCTCCTCCAAGCCCTTCGTTTCCTGGCCTTTACCTTCCCTGGAGGTCCACTTTCGTGATGGCAAGAGTAAATTCCTCAGGGCTTTCAGGAAGGTTGTCATCAAGGATTTCCACATGAAGACTTTTTGTCCTCTCTCTGGCTTCAAAGAGGAGCTCCCCTGATGTGGGGACAAAGTCCCAGCCTGCCACTGCCGTCCTGCTCTCAGTCTCATACCTGACTTGCACGCGTCCAAAAGAGCCACCTGAGCGGATGACTGTGACATTAACCTAGAATAGAATTGCTTACCTGTTTAATTTGCATATTTGATCCACTACATAAATAATTTCTAATTATTGTATTCACGGAGATGATATAGGAATTAAATTTAACTCTATAAAATTACAGAAATTACGTTATAATACCGATACTAGGAAGAATTAATCTATTTGGAGGGGAAGCTTTAGAAAAGAGACAGCAACAATAAAACACATTTTAAGGACAGATCCCCATACTAGAAACGTAAGTGCCAGTAAGAGCTGCAGCGATCCACACCGTACCCTCTGTGCTGCTTCGGAAACTTGAAGCTGCTCATGTGAAAATGAGAACCGGCCATACGGAGCATCACTGGCCACCATGGTGATGCTGGCAGTGACGCTGGCTTCATTCAGCACGGCACCCTCACTGACTCCAGTGAGCTGGAACTCATAGGCGCACTTCTCCTCTGGGATGTCATCACTCAAAGCCTGAAGAAGGTAAAACAAAACAAAACAAAACAAAAAAGCCATTCTGTCTTACCCAAATAAAGTCAGGGTTTTTGTAACCTCCATCCAATTACACACACACACACACACACATATACACACACACACACACACACAGAGACATATACACACACACTAACAAAAGGCAGCCACATTGGTACCTGAATTACTACAGTGGCTGCAGACTGTCCATCTTCTATTGTCAGGTGGCCTGAAGTTTCCATAAACTCCCCCACAGAAGGAGGAAATATTCTCCAGTACACTGTGATCTCGCCTGAAACCCCTGGGCCACGAACAAGGCTGCAACAGCACATAGAGATATATTTAGTATATTTTTTAATGAGTTGTCTTTCCTAAACATTCGCTGTGCCTTTCAACCAATTTTCACTTGTGTCAAGACTATCCTGACTTTAATTAACTTTACCAATCAATTGTAAGTCAGGCAAAAGTCTTAGAATTCCAAGGTAGTAATGGGAAGATCCCTAAGATCACACATATCTTGACATGAACACTGACAAAAAGTGAACACTAAGCCTGAAGGCTTAAAGGAATAAAAACGAGTGTTTATGGATTTTATTTAACATCCACGTGCCTTACGAAGAACAGAAACACTGCACTCCACGGGTGAGCAGACCCATGGGAAAGGAAAAGAACTGGAGGTATCAGGTATGGACCTCAGAGAGCTGCCAAGATAAAAATCTCAAGTCAACAGTGGTTGTACAAGTGTGCACTCCCACCAGCAATGGAGCAGTGTTCTCTTTGCTCCGCATCCTCACCAGTGTTAGGATTCTGCCCCAGTCTGCCTAGCAACCTGTGATGTCATTGCCTACCTGCCATTAGGTGTGGTCCCTGCCCAGGAGTATATAAAGAGACAAATCCACCTCTCTCTCTTTCTTGTTTATCTTCCTCTCTTCTGTCTGTCTGTCTGTCTGTCTGTCTCTGGAGTGCCCACCCTTCCTTCTCTCCTCACGATCATACAATAAACTTCTCTAGATACCATCTGTTGTTTGGTGCATATTTCATATTATATCTCATCTTCCCCTGTGCTGGGAAGGCTCTTCCTGAATTGCCTAACTCTGGGACTCTTCCTATGGAACTCGATCTACCTGCCACACTGCTCGCAACAAATTGCCTTCTGTTCCAAACTTTACTTTCCTGTGCTTTTTCTCCCTTCAGCAATACTGCCATGGGAGCTCAGCAGCAGCGATGACTGCTTGAAGGCACATCTACTTGCCAGCTGCCACAGGGGAGCACAAGCTCTGCTGTCAGATCACGCCCTCCCTCTGCTGGGTAAACTTTAAATTATACTTTAAAATCATGGACTTAGGTGGGCCGATGGCTGTCCCTGCATGCTGGACTCAGCCAGGGCTCTGCTGCGACGGTCACTGGCCCTTGTGGCGGGAGGAGCACACACTGAGCTACCCGCTCCCCCTGCAACTCTGGTCACAGCGCAGCCTACCTACCACTTTCAGGGGTGAGACTCTGGTCTCTCAAAGCATACAGCGGCTGGGGCGATTTTGAGCTGGCCATGCTCTACCAGCCGCATGCAGGCGTGAGGTCCACGGTGCGCAGGTGACTCGCTCAGCGGCTGGGGCAGCGGCCCCTGCAGTGCCGATGGCAGCCATCCCTCGCTACCCCTGCTGCTGCTGCTGCAGCTGCCACTCCAGGAACTCCGTCTCAGGCACTGAGGGTCAACAGGGAACCTACTGCTGACGCTGCTGCCATTTTCAAAACCTGCCACCACTGGCTGCCCAGAAGGTGAAGGTACTGCCACACGGCCATCTTGGCTGAGGGCAATCATGTGATGGGCCGCCATCTTTGTTTTGGGAAACCACGGAGATGCTCACCATCTTTACTAAGGGTCCCAGCCGTGTTCAAATCCTTATTAAACTCCAAATACAGCTTCTATCTTTGACAATGGTTACCTAATTTTGATTTTTACATTTTCAAGGTTATATTTTTACCCTGATTCAAAATGTTTTTACTTCTAACTTATGTCTTTACTATCTCCTAGACAAATAAATAAATGCTGTTCCTCCCGCCACCAGTTGCCTTGGATTCAACTACAGGCTTCCTGGCTAATCGGTTTGATATGCTTTTTAAAATTTATTATATTGTTATATTATAATGTTCTACTGTATTAACATTTATTTGTTTACATTGTTAAAATTTAAATCACTACCTTATAAATATATTTAGCCTTATTTTCTAAATATAATGTTATTAATCATAAAAAATTGTTCTGCCCTCTTTTGTGGACAGTGTTTATGAATTTTAAGACTCCAATTTAACAGGGATAAAACCTAACATCTTATTCTTTAATGATTAAGATAAAGTATAAACAAAGTTTGTCTGTGTAAATATTCTTAAGATAAGCTGCGGCCTCACTACCATCTTACCTAAAAGGCTGAGGATTATTTCTAACACCTCCCCCCACCCCCATATGGAAACTGGTAAAAGTAATTTGTAAAAATCTTTAAAACCCGAGAGGAGCCTTCCTGACGGGCTCAACTACAACAGAAAACTATACTCAGGTCCTTAGCCACTGCCCCAAGGCAAGGAAATGGAGTTCTACAATGCCCCCTCCCGCCTGGGTCCAGCCTGAGGCAGCTTTGTCAGGAACCTGTTTCAGATACAGCCAAAAAAAAGACACTGGTCCCGCAGCTGAAACCAGAAGGGGACACCAGTCCCACTGCTACCTAAAAGCCATGCCCTGTCTATTGAGAGACTGGCCTCTGGAAGTCAAAAATGCCCTCATGCAGGCTTGTCCTCTGTGCCCAGCCACTGGAGGTTCAACCAGCACAAGAGCTATAGGCAGTTCCAGCTTTCAAGTTCCTTGACCTGGCAGAGTACAGATGGCTCCTTGATTCAACAACCTTGCCAAAGCCAGGGTAGCGAGCGCTGCAGGTCTGTTTTAACCTCATACCCAGGCTACACAGTCACACTGCCACCTTCTGTCATGGGAGGCTTCAGATACCTTCCCAGCCCTCTTCATACGCGGGAGACCAAACTTGAACTGGTCTAGATACAATCTACCTTGTTACCAGACTTACAGGACAGGTCTCAGATACAACCCTTTAGGAGAGCAGACGTTAACTCTCACTCCTAGAGCTACTACTGGCAGGTCTAAGTAGGGGCTGTCTCTGACTCAGTTGCCTGCCGATGGATCCCTTTCCCCTAGCTGGGCTGCCTTGTCAGGTCCCGGTGGGACAGGAGATGTTTAGTCTTACTACAACTTGAGATGCCAGGGTGAGTTGTACTACTTGGGTGCCTCCCCTTCTCTGAGAAAAAGTAGAAAAGGGGCAATGGAGCCGGGCGTGGTGGCACACGCCTTTAATCCCAGCACTCGGGAGGCAGAGGCAGGCGGATCGCTGTGAGTTCGAGGCCAGCCTGGTCTACAAAGTGAGTCCAGGATAACCAAGGCTACACAGAGAAACCCTGTCACGAAAAACCAAAAAAAAAAACAAGGGGGGGGGCAAAGGGGGAAGGAGGTGTGATGGTAGGACTGGGAGAAGAGGAGGGAGGGAGCTAGGATCAGGCTGTAAAGTGATTAAATAAAAATAAACAAAGGAAAAAGCCTCAAGTCAAACCCAGGTGCACACTGGTGGCTACTGCTTCAATCCTCGTTGGAAAATGAGGAGAGACAAACTTGCCCATAATCATACTGATTTATTTATGTGGATCTGATTCGAGAACCCACAGAATCAAGTTTATAGACAAGACAACTCCTTGTGTGCGCAGTGACGGGATGGGGCTGTCTCGCTTTGCCAGCGTGTAACTTGCTCTACGCTAGGCAACCCACCCCAGGGTGAACAAGGCTACACATGAGCTAGCTTCAGGACGGCCCAGGGTGCATCGTTCAGTGGCTGCCTTGAAGTTTGTTCTATTTTCCACACGATGCTTACCAATATGCAAAGTGATGACGAGTATTACGTGTAACTTGAGAACGATGCTCCAGGCCAGTGGTTCTCAACCCTCCTAACGCTGCAACCCTTTAATACAGTGCCTCATGTTCTGGTGACCTTCAAGCATAAAATGATTTTGTTGCTATTTCCTAGCTACAATTTTGCTACTGTTAATGAACTGTAAATATCTTATGTACGACTCCCGAAGTGGTCATGACCCACGGGTTGAGAACCGCTGCTTTGTGCTATTTAAATAGAAATAAAATCATAAAATCCTCACCTAACGGTGGCAGTGCCATTATATGTCACAGAGGGTTCCCCAATAATGATGTGCCTAGACGATGGAGCAATCCCAACTTCTGATGCACCCCGATCTCCTCGAACGATGATTGAGGCACTACCTACGTTTCAGATAAGAGAGCACATTTTGAGGCTAACATGTTAGTGTGCACACACACACTAGTCAATTAAACTAAGATGGCAGTAATTTTCTAATTTCCTGACTGCTAGTCATAAAAACTGGCTAGTTATTATTATTATTAAAGCATAACTTAAAACTATCTGATAATTTGAGACTACATAATTTGATGAAGATTGTTTCCAAAAGCACACATTAGAGTTTCATAGAAAGAAAGAAAGAAAAGAAAAAAAAAAAAAAAACAGAGTACTGTGCATGTGCATTCCTTACCATGGCGTAATGAAACTAAGAGTGGTTTGTCATCTGCAAGCATGCCACAGTAGACAGAGGTACAACAAAGGGTATGTTGATAAAGGATTTACCTTTCCTCGTGAATATATTCATATTTTGTGTAGTCATCCCGTGCAACATCAAACCTGTCATTTTAATGTGATGTCACTGACCCAAGTTCAAATGTATGAAGGTGACATTCAGCCAACGGTTCAGAGAGCCAGATTGTCTACCTTAGACCATGGCCATGTTTGTCTGTAACTTCGCAGTGAAGGCTCCAGCACCAGTGATGGCTGCCATGACTTACTCGAAGCCTTGATTGGCCAAATTTGGCAGAAGGCCAAGGTCGGAATGGTTCCCCCCGCCCCCCACCAACCCCTGCTGAAATCCCTACAGCTATTCAGAGCATGAAAAAAATAATTCAAAGTGATAAAACTGATAGCTTCAAACAGCTTGCAGTTAAGGAAGCTGTCGCTTGCCACTGATGTGTGGATGTGGTTTTAGATCGGAGGGACCACAGGCAAATATGGCAATGTTAGCTATGCTATTTGAAGACCAATTTTTAACATCTGATTTGAGTTATTTGACTTATTATCTGAGTGTTCTTGAACCATGTGTAATCAGACTGCTATTTGAATAAACTATTAACTGTCCAAAAAATATGAAGGGTATGACTGTTTCCCAGGTTGGTCAGAACATCCTATGGATTAACATACAGGAAGAATAAGCAGCCACCTTTGTGGAGGTATACTTCTGAGAATGTTCCTGGCCACAGCATCCACTTTGCTCCCAGAGCCTTATTTAGCATGGAGTGTCAATGGTATAAAAAGATGGTACAACAAAAAGCAAATTCCTATTTAAAGTTTCTTATCTTTTTTGTTGTTATTATTACTCACTACACAATGAAATAATTTAAATACCCATCCTTCCTATAAATATTTAAGAATTAGGATACTTGTATGAAATATTAAAATAATGAATTGATTCATTTCAGATAAAAGCATATAGACTTGGGTTATAATAATCACACTTCATGTGCTAAACTTTAAAGTTATGCAATATATGATTGATATAAATGTACAGAAACTTTGGCAATCACACATCACTCTCAGCATTTCAAGGTAATAATTCTCAATTCATATAATATAGAAACATAAAATGTGATTATATTGAGCATGTCCCTATGAGGTCTAATTTCATAAGACAGCAAGTATCCGTGCAATTAAGGATTCTTGGAATTGGAGAGCTGGTCTAGATGTGCAGAGGGATTACAGCTCCTACAAACAGCCAAGTTTCTGTCCCAGTATCCATAACAAGCAGCTTGTAAATCCTGAAACTCCCACTCAAAGGGATCCACTGCCCTCTTGTGCCTTCCATGGACACACACACACACGCGCACACACACACACACACACACACAAACGCACGCACACATGCACACATTTACAGAGAAGCTGAGCTCAGTTCACAACTCCTATGCAGGGTACCTCATAAGTCAAGGTCAGTACAGTCGTAGTGAGATTCAACTCCTCTGGTCTGCATGGAAATGTGCACTCACATGCACATAGCCACAGGAGTATATGCATACACAATTAATTAAAAATTTAAATTATAATTTTAATTAAAAATTACTTATTCTTGATTTCAATGTAACGAAGAATTTTTCTGCTATATCGTATTGCAGTAGTTAACAGCTCACTACTGTGTAATTACTTAGTTTTCATATTTTACTTTATTTTATAAGCATCACTACAATGAACAGCTTTACTTTACAGCAAAAAAAAAAAAAAAAAACCCCAGCAGTATATGATCTTTCATCTGTGACCATATAAATTATAAGCACTGTATTATATTTTTATATAATTGTTTATATTTTATAATATAACACTTATAATTTATTGCATTACATATAATTATAATTTTAAAAACATGTATTTACACTGAAGCACATTTTTAAAAATTATAAAACCTAGCATTGCCTGTCTTTGCAACTACTTATTTTAAATATACTTCATATCAAGGGCTGTGTGAATTTTTCTTACCTTTCACTGGAGATATTTCTACCTCATCAGCAGCTCTCAGCTCAATGGTGAAGCGCCGGTCCTCCCCCGGGTTGCTGTCTTGAAGTGTATGCAATACAACAGTCTTCTGTGAGTCAGTCTACATTTAAAGAAGAAAAAAACATTTTTTTTTAAAGATTTATTTATTACATATACAGTGCTCTGCCTGCATGTACACTTGCACACCAGAAGAGGGCATCAGATCTCACGATAGATGGTTACGAGCCATGTGGTTGCTGGGAATTGAACTCAGGACCTCTGGAAGAGCAGAGGGTGCTCTTAACCGCTGAGCCATCTTTCTAGCCCCGAAAAAAACATTTTTAAGACTAACAAAAGTCAAATCAGACTTATGTGCATGAACGTCTTAAGATGTCTTTTTTGCCACCCAGAATTATGAATTATATCCAGGGAGAATCGCAATATAAAAATTCACTCTGGGCCAGGCGTGGTGGCGCATGCCTTTAATCCCAGCACTTGGGAGGCAGAGGTGGGTAGATCTTTGTGAGTTCAAGGCCAGCCTGGTCTACAAGTGAGTCCAGGTCAGCCAAGGCTACACAGAGAAACTCTATCTCAAAAAAAAAAAAAAAAAATCACTCTGACTACAAATACCATTTTAGTTTCTTGAAGGGAACAGCGGGGGAAGAACACAACTCTTTATTGAAAAATTTCCAGCGTTGAAATTCCAACTTGTTGAGCTATTTGCTCACATTCCCAAAGAGACCAAGGCTGTGGAGCTGATGCACACGAGGCACAGTGGGCTGCGTGCAATGGAGAGACCATTTCAAGGCTGCAGTCAACAGGCCCTGGGGTGTCTGCTCCCCACAGCCACTAGACAAGTTCCCAGCACGCTTCGTCGATGTCAGACTGGTGGTGCCTGCCTCGTTGGCACTTCGGCCTGAAAGCAGCACAGGGGCTGACCTACGAGAGAAGGGAGTCTACCCAGAAAGCCTGGTGTTTTGTTACAAGCTTTACTCCACATTTAACTTTAAGTTTGGTTTTTGGTTTCCTCTGTGTTCCCCTGGGTGGGTCCAATCAGCCCTCTGGTTTGCATTTACACATTTATGTTCATCTAACTGGTTATCTATTATTCTGATAAATGCTGCCATCAATACTCTTACACATCCTTATGAGTGTGCAGACTTTTCTCTGAGTGTGTCCAGTTCATTTGCCATCCTTAGACCGTAAGCTTGCCTGTTCTTTCAATGTTATATGCAACCTTCGCTCAACTCTGGTGTACTTTTTGGTTGTTTTTAGACATTGCTCCAAACCTAGAGTTGTTCCAACATGTTTTTGTGTTAAGAAGAAGCAGAGCTCATACCTGAGAGCAATTTATCTAACACACACAGGATTTGCTGTTTGAGTTGCATCATGGCTGATTTCAATACTACGGGGGAGGCGTGTAATTTTAAACAGGGAAATCACAAACATACAAATGAGGGAAAGTGATTTTAAGCAGACTATATTAAAAGGACATTTGTTTTTGTTATGAGGTTAAAAAAAAAACAAAAACAAAAAACAAGTCAGTTCTCTATCTTCCCACAGCAGGAACCGTGTAAAATATGAAAATTGAATTCTCTGTCATTCTTCTGTGTCGGTAAATGAGTGTGAAAGCATCAGGCATGTTGGCTGGGGGATACAAACACATAGAGATATGAGTAGATGAACCCCAAAAGGGAGAAGCATTAAGGACTCTTGAGTGAACTCTAAAAATGTCCTATATCTCACATACCCCCTCAGCCCTCTGCCTCACTAGTAAACAACGCGAGGCAACGTTTCATGTCACAGAATCCCCAGTTCTCAATAGCATTAACAGCAGGAGGAGGAGAGGACCATGGTCGATCCAAATCGATCCCTTTGTAATGCTAGTTATGAACAGTGACAATGCATGCCAGGCTCAGTGACGTAACAGGGATGACTCACGGAAAGACGAGCTGAGAAAAAGTCTACTAGAGATTCAAATTTCACTTAAGTACAAAGTTTCTAAAAAACTTTTCTCCTAACCCCTCCAAAAAAATCCTCCTTAATTTAATCAAAAGTTTCCAAAGACATTTGACCATGGACAAGTTTTCATTATTCATATTCTATATAAGAACTGTATGGAGCAGCAATCTGGGAATTGCCACTGTGGGCTACTTCATAAAGGCAGAAATGTAAACTATTTGTTTGCTTTGGAGATTCAAAGTTATTAAATTTTAAACACAACATAGGGGAGATGCGCCTCAGGATACTGAGGTAGCAAGCTGCCATTTTTATGACCTCTTTTTTAAATATCATCTATTTCATTAACGACTTCCCAAGTGCCAGGAAATTAGTCCACTCACAAATCCTGTCTCCTGCAGGCCTCACACCTTACCCTGGTTAAGCACTGTGGTTCTTACTTTGTACTTTGGAAATCAAAGGTCATCAGCATTAATAAGTTTGCCCAGATCCACATGGTATTAAGTGGTAAGAAGAAGATTTCAATTAGTCTCACTAAGATGTAAAATCAGTCCATGGCTGCTTGCAATATTACAAGAGAAGCACAATTGACAGAAAACATAGTAAATAAAATTAATACAGATACGAGAGACCTAAGAGACCTGTCACTGTGTAGAAACGGGCAGGAAAGAAGTTAAGAGACTAATCACTGAGCAAAGCATGTAAGGCTGAAGAACAGAAGAGAAAATTCAGAACTACAAAAACCACGATGGTGCAGAGAGATCGTGGGAGGGGTTAGGAGCACAAACCGAGCAAAAGAGCACCGTATCCTAAGTGTTTGGTGCAAGAAATTCGGTTGACATGAAACGCACATGTTTAATTTAAACCGTAGTATGAAACACCATGTTACTGGAACAGATTGCGGAGCCCAAACTCCATGTGTGGAGGAAGAAGGTACATATGCCTTGAAAGACACTATCAGTAGTCGTTCTCATGGGAGGAGTGGGGCGACTGCTCTTATTTTTCATCCCTCTGTACTTTTGAGGTTTATACCAGGAGCACATCCCGATGGCTCCACATATTGTGAACTGGAGGCAAAGAGCCGATGTCAAAGCTGGCAAGAGCATCCCAAGGGCGGTGGTGTGATCAGAACAGCATAAGAGAAACTGGGACTGTCTTCTAGTACAGATGGGGAGTAGAGATGAAAATGTCCCTGTCACCTCCAAATGTGATTTATATCCTCAGTATAGTGCCTTTCTCCTCTTCTTTCTTTGCCTCGAGGATTGTGTGGCTTCTTGTAGCATACCCTAAAAACTGTTCCTAAGGAGTTGCTCACCTCAGGGAAAGGCCTGAGAGGGAAGGGATGCTAGTGAGGCCTCTTGGGAGCAATGCTGTTGAAACGGGCACCAGGGCAGCAGGGATGGGCAGAAGGTGTGGAGGACAAACGGTAAACAGGAAGACAGCGCTGATAAAAGACCAGTGGAAGCGAGGAGGGATGCGCAGGGGTGAGCGTGTCCCTAACCCACATCTCCACAGCGGATGCTTGAGACATTATCTCAGTCATGCTATCACCGTTGATGTCTGTGAAATCGAAGTCTGTAAGTTTGAGACTCCCTTTGAGATTATGTGATGATGGTACCCATGAGATTATGCGATGATGGTACCCACTGCTATGTCGGCTGGATGTGTGCAGAGTTGACGTTGTCTTGAAGACTACACACGTTCCATGTTTGACCCACTGGAGAAGTTCTACACGGTGAGGGTAGTAAAAGACCAAATTCCAAAGAAAACAGAAACTCTGTTGTAGGAACCAGGCCTGACTGGGCTGCCTGCCTGTCTTGCTGTTTCATGTCCTGTTTCTAGCAGCTTCCATGTCTGTGTTTATCTTGGTTAGCTAGTCATGTTTACTGCTCTGAGAACGCACCCCTCCCTTCCTCGAGACTTTTCCTCCTGTGTGCAATCACCTCTTGAGGGATTTCACCTGGGAGCAGGATTCCTGTTTGGCTGCCTATAAGAAGGCTCTTTGGAGCTCTGGAAAAGAATAATAAACCGTTGCCGCGGCTGCTGCAGCAGCTGCTGCTGTCTTAGCACGAAGGACCCGCTGTGTTATTGTGTGTGTGTGTGTGTGTGTGTGTGTGTGTGTGTGTGTGTGTGCGCGCGCGCGCACATGCGTGTGCATGAGTTAAATCCGCAGTCCCTCGCCCTTGACTCGGTACCGTGGTGGTGCGGGTGCCACACTCTGTCTCAACGATAAATATATATGTAATGGCTGCAGAAAGGCTGTCATTGGGGGATGATGACACTCAGATGTTTGGTTTGTCTGGCTGACTCGACCTTCAATCAGGTGACAAATGTGACAGGAAGGCACTGTGGACTGTTACTGAGGCAGGATCCGAAGTATCCAATATGGAAGGACCCCCCCCCCTCCTTCCCTTTCCCTCTCTTTTTCACCTTGTCTTCCCTCATTTCCTCTCAATGCACATGGATTTTTTACAAATACCAGAAATACCAAACACCAGCATGTGGATTCATAAGCAATACCGCAATACTCTGTACAAAGCTAGGGACACACAACAGGAACGCAGAGGCTGACTGTACCTCATCAAAATAAAGTGTCCCATTCAGAGGGCTGAGGTCATCTTTGGCCTCCTCTTCTACAGCCCAGTGAAGTCGGACAGGTCCCTTTCCCCCTGGGGACCGGACAACTGTCAGCATCACATATGAATCAGGGTCATCAGACAAGAGGGATTCTCCAACCGTTACCTGCAAGAAATAAAGTCCAGTAAGGCGAACACAGTTTTTAAAAATGGGAGGGAAAAAAAAATCTTACTTAGTTGTGATCATTGCAGTTTTGAATTTTATTTTATTTTTATTTATTTATTTTTTTGTTTGTTTTGTTTTTCAAGACAAGGTCTCTCTGTGTTAGCCTTGGCTGTCCTAGAGTCACTTTGTAGACCAGGATGGCCTTGAACTCACAATGATCCGCCTGCCTCTGCCTCCCGAGTGCTGGGATTACAGGCGTGCGCCACCATGCCTGGCTTTGAATTTTAAAATTCTATTCACAACATGTTACCGTGTAGCAGGGAAAAGGGTTCTCTCAGAACCACTTCTTCTCTTTCCTGTACATTAGGCCACTTGGTATTTCAAATTTCTCTCAAAATTATGTGGAGCAAGGTGGCTGCACTGTCAGTAGGCTACTGGTAGAAGTGATCATAGCTAACCAGAAACTCAAACTTCCCAACATTCTTCCACGTCCACTCTCCCCATCTGCAGGTGAACAGAAAAGATGGCCCAAGAGCTCTACAAAGTTCGCATGCAGTCAGAGAGGCAGGCACACTACCACGTCCCGCTTGCAAACAGTTATGATAAAGGAGCAGAGACTTGGGCTCCTCAAATGAGGCAGGTATAACTAGCCTCTGAATGGGCAGAATTTGCCAGTGCCAGTGAGTTGGAGTTTTCAGTAAGCTGCTTGACCATAGCAGAAGAGGAAATATTTACAAAGCCATTTTGAGTGTTGGAATGTACAGTCCAAACCAATAATCCGGTTTTGGGCTTACACTGTTTCTCTCAGGGTGTGTGTGTGTGTGTGTGTGTGTGTGTATGCATGTGTGTGCTGTGTATGCATATGTGCACATGTGCACATGTACATGCGTGCGTATGTACATGCATGTGTGTGTGTGCGCGTTCGTGTGTGTACATGTGCATATGTGGGCGCATGTGTGCATATGTGCACATGTACATGTGCGTGCGTGCGTGCGTGCGTGCGTGCGTGCATGCTTTCCTGTGTGTGAAATCAAGCTTGAGTTCTGATCTTTGTCCTGTACTGGCCCTTGTCGCCCACCTAGCTTGAGACCAGGTCACTGTTGTTTTCCTGCTGCATACACTAGGCGAGCCAGCCAACCCCTCCCAGGGACTATCCTGCATGGGCCTCCCACCTCTCCATATTCGGTGATTTGAATGGGAATGCCCCCCACCCACACCACACCCCACAGGTTCATACATTTGAATGCCTGGTCCCTGGTTGGTGAAATTCTTTGGGCAAGGATTAGGAGGTGTGGCCTTGACAGAAGAGATACCTCACTAGGGATGGGCCTTGAGGTTTCAAAGCCTTTGCGGGGTCCAGGTGCGCTCTCTCCCCTCTCTCTCTCTCTCTCTCTCTCTCTCTCTCTCTCTCTCTCTCTCTCTCTCTCCCCCTCCCTCCCCCCCCCTTCCTCCCTGCCATCATTCCTGCCTGTGAATTAGATGGAAGCCCTCAGCTGCTGCCCCAGCACCATGCCTGCCTGTGCTGCCTCCACACTGCCCACCATGATGGTAGGGGACTTATCCTCTGAAACAACAAGCAAGCTTTCTTTCTTTCTTTTTCTTTTCTTTCTTTCTTTTTTTTTTTTTTTTTTTTTACAAGTTTCTCCTTTGTCGTGACATCTCTTCACAGCAACAGAAAAATAACAGAAGCCACAGGAGTGCTGGGATTACAAGTGCTTCTACGATAGATTTGACTGGTATGTAAGTTCTTGGGATTTGAACTCAGATTCTCCCATTGACTTCTCTCCTCAGCCACCCTCCCCCTTGTTAAAGGAGATGAGCTACATTAATTTACTAGCAGTAGCATTTCTTATGCCTAAGTCCTTACTGAAAGACCTGGTCTCAGTGAAGTATACACGCTCACTCTGGGCAGCAAAGTGCAAGCAGCATCCAGCTGTGCAGATTTGAAGTGTAACTGCATACTTTCCATTTTGAAGACAGAAACTTAGCAACCATAGCCTAACCTTGTTTTTGTGCCTGTTTGTTCGGTAGGCTCTATGTTAGAATCAAGAACAGAGATGTGGAGCTAACTGAAGTTTATTAAGTTGTTGTTGTTTTGTTGTTGTTCTGTTGTTGTTGATTTTTTTTTAAAAACTCTGAAGACCGTATATGTACATGTATTTGGATAAAATGAGTTTATATCTACTTCAACTGCTCTAACCCCATACCAAGTGCTGCTCACACTCCTGCTCATGACAAAGAAGGAAGGACTTAGTCATAAACAATCTGTGTGCACATCTCATGCTTCGCCCGGAACATGCATGCAGATATTTCACACGTCTATCTTCTTACACGCGGCCCTTGTGAGCATCTTACTTTGATGTGTTGACATTAACAATCTTTTCTCAGTGTTGTCCAGCTTTCTTTCTAACACGTTACTGACTAATGCTATTCACTGTGCAGAGTATTATGTTTCCCATGCTTTTTGGGAAGTAAGACGCTTTGTGGTAAGAAAGGCAGGAGACAGTGAAAACAAATACAAAGGGCTGAGTGACCATTAGTACTAATTTTAATTAAGAGAGTAAAAGTATCAACTGCACTCACTAGTGCAAATCCTAGGTGTGAGTTCTGTACCCACATCAGCCTACTTATTCCTTGTCATTGTTATAAGAAAGTCACAACAGGATCTGGGTTCTAATTTCACTTTTAGAGTGACATAATTAGTAACCTGAGGTTAGTAGATTAATGCTACAATCATGCTTAAATTAGGTTTACAGTACTAATTTTAATGACAGCAATTAGGATAACATGAATAACAGCAATTATTTGTACATCGTAAAGAGAGTTCACGTTCCTGGAGATGGAGAAGCTTCTAAACAAACTGAATGTCCAGCCTCACAAAGCCCTCACCAACTGAAAAACTCAACTTTAAACCTTGAAATTATTTGTGTCCAGTTAGTTTTCCATAAAAGGAGGAGTGGTTGATAATCACAGATTTCATATGCCCGACTTCACCTTTGATATTGTTACAAGCAAAAGTATTTTTGTAAGTTTTTACCAATTGAAGATTTGAGCAGTTAGTCCTGCTCAAATCTGAAAAAATAAATTACATATTCATGTGTGCCATATAAGCCAACAAATATTTTATATGCCAACATTTTAAGAAATATTATGTGATTTGAAATACCCTAGGATAATAATGATGTTTATCTCAGGATCTTATACATTTTGTGTCTCCCAGATGTTAGCTTATTCCAAGCTACTCAAAGACGCCTGCTTGTTTCTTGCCTGGTTATAGCAAAACTGTACTCTTAAAAGTCCCATTTTCTTGTGAACTCGCAATTACACTGACAAAGTCATTAGGCAATTTTTAGGCTGTTTTAAATTTTTCAGGTGTCTGAAAACCTGAGATCTTGTAGACAAGTTGTAAAGCTCTAGCCTTGCAGCCACAGAACGGTGAAGATGAGGGCGTCAGAGCAGCTGCTGTATTGCTGAAGACTGCCCATGACGAACGACTGATTACCTGAGAGATAAGAGGTGAGTCGTGACGCACTGAGCCAGAGAAGTTTCTGAGCAAATATAAATTATCGAAAGATCCTTATGATTATCTCATCTTGGAGTTGTCTTTAAGAGATAAATTCATAGCGGGACATGGTGGCGCACGTCTTTAATCTCAGCACTCAAGAGGCAGAGGCAGGCGGATCACTGTGAGTTCGAGGCCAACCTGGTCTACAAAGCAAGTCCAGGACAGCCAAGGCTAACACAGCGAGACCCTGTCTCAAAAAAAAAAAAAAAATATATATATATATATACATATATATATATACACATATAACAATTATATGTCATACCATATAATAATTATGATAAAGATTTCCCTACTTTTATGTTTATAAGACAATGGTAATGTAGGAAATGCTACCAAACATAGAGACAACTGCACATCTCATGCTTGCAAATGGTCAAGCTTTTCATCTCTACTCAGGGGCAAAATCCATAATAAATGGGTTCCCTCTCTCAGATCTTGGAAGAAAACAGCTAATGAAAAAAGGGCAGATATATGGAGAAACACCAGCTGTGGGAGCAGAGAATATATTCCAATATTTTGCTCAATATAATCCAAGGTAAAACGCTAGGACAATGAGTGAGTAGCAATAAGTCTCACCAGCTCAACCCATCAGATGCAACCTGAGATGCGCGGTGAAAGTCCTCTCAACAAGGAGAGCATTCCGGCAGCAAAGCTGCATGAAGACGGAAGGCGCAGACGGGAAAGACACTGTGGCCCTGCCACAAGCAACAGAAATGAATGTTGAGATCGCCTGGTGTGACAAGCTCTTGCTATGTCTTACATCTAATCGTGTACATAGCATGGAGGAGTGTTTCCTACAGCAATGGCCTGCTCAAACCAACCCTCAGGAGAGGCTCATCAAGTCAACGGCCATGAAAAGCTTCAGGGCAAAGATGCAAGATACTGTTCCGCAGAAAACGACATGAAAAACTGGGGAAAGCAAGCCCCTGCTGTATTTAACTTACAGTCTTCTCTTCAAATCCAAATATTCCAAACGGAGAATCATTTGATGGGATGACAACAGTCAACACGGTGTCGTCACCTAGTCGGCCGCCACCAGCCACACTCACTAAGGAGACGCTGAATGTTTCTGCGAGTTCAAATTCAGCATCATCAATTACGGCTATTTCTATCGGTGCAGTGACCTATGAAACAAAGGGGAGAAGAGGAGGAAAGGAAGATTCAGGAGGGGGAAAGACATAATATAACAATAATGGTTCCTCTTATTTTTTCATTATTTTAGATGAGTGAAACAAAACACAATAGAAAAGAAAAACATAGGTTTTTGCATATGACGTTCAAAATACATTTAAGATAATATATATATGTATATCGCTTCAAAGTTAGAAATGTAAAATCTATTGTTTTCAAGATAAACTGCATACTTAATAAAACGGGCTATTTTATTGGTGAGATAAAAGTTAATGGATTTTTAAGCAAAAATTTCTAAATTGCATGCAGTTTCCAACAACCACCACACAAGCGTAAAACCCAGTGTACCCAATATTAATATTGTGTGACAGGAAATGGGACCATAAGCCATCACTCTGGGCTGGAGCCGCAGTTCAGTGGTATAGAGAGCACCCACTGCTCTTGGAAGGAACCCAAGGTGGCTTCCAGCCAGCCCCAAGTCAGGTGGCTCACAGTCACCTGTCACTGCAGAGGATCGGATGCCTGAATCTGGCTTCCTCGGGAACCGCCGCATACATGCACCAACCCACACACTGTCATACACATCATTAAAATAAAACTAAGTCTTTCAAAAACATTCTCACTGACTTCTTCCATCAAACCAGCAAGGAGAAAAGGATGAAAAACTAAACTGTTAAAAAAGTGTGTATAATCAGGACTTATGACCAGACTCATCGGGGTCTATGTAAAACATTTAATGAATATTAAATAAAACTGGGCCCAGCCTGTGATTTCACACGTGATCACCTCCCTCTTCACGCTAAAATCTTCGTCTGTACACACCACCTAAGCTGCAGTACTTTGATGCATAGATCATAAAATCAATTTCCCATCTAAAACTTTTAACAATGGGGACAAGCGAGAGATCAAGAAGCCACACCCAGGCACACAGAAGCTTAAACAAAATCAAATGAGACCACAGCCTGTTACAATGGCCATACTTTAACATGTACTATACAATACGGGATCTCTCCCCCGCCACACACACACACACACACACACACCCTTTTGCCCGTGTTAGGAAGTTTAAAAAACAATGATCTACAGAATGATGGTAAACAAGGAGAGCTCAAGTTCATGCTCCGATGAAAATGCCAGGAGTCTAGCTGCTTCGGCAAAAAAAGCTGATTAAGTTGCGACTGCTTTAATGTGAAAATCCCCCCTTCACTTGTGTCACGCTCGCCCCATGCTTGGTAGGAAACAATCCAAGTTTTGACTTTAAGAAACCATTATAGGTTTTTGCGCATAGGAAGCCTAGATTTACGTGCATTGTTTAGCGTCACAGCACCCCAGACTTGGCACATGCTATGTAACTCATTACAGGCAAAAGTCAGGCTAAACGTGGGTAGTTTCTGCTACTGAACAAGTTACGAACATGCTGGTGGCTCACACGCCTTTCTATTTTATTTACCAAGTAAGAACGTGTTCTGGGGAAATGGTTCAGGAGGTGAGGTACTTGCTATGCAAGCATGAGGACCCGTGTTCGAATCTCCCGAACTCCTGTAAAGCTACGATAGCATGGTCGTGTAATCCAGGCATTGCTAAGGTAAGGCAGAGGCAGAGAACTGAGAACCCACAGAATGGCACAGGCCAGCTACCTTGCCATGGGTAGCAAATGTAAATGAGGGATCCTGTCTCAAAGAAGATGGAACATGAGGATAAACGCATGAAGCTGTCCTGTAATTCCCACACACAGCCGGAGACACACACACATGCACACAGAGAGACTGAGACAGAGATTTTTTTTTTCTAATTACAAAACTGTCCTATTTGTACTTATTACAAGGGGCCCAGCTTACAAAACTAGTAACACTGGGGAAATAACTTACATTTATTGATTGCTTAACCCAAAGCTAGGATATTATTTACCGAACTTTCACAAATCTGGACAATTTTGTTCCTATTCTATCATTTTCCTCTTTGATTACAAATCAAGTTTTAAATAGCAGTAAGGAGTCACACACCACAAGTTCTCTACTTTAAAGTGTCTGCACTTGAGAGTTCTCGGTAGACATAAACAAAGAATAAGCGCTTTAACCACAAGGGAAAATACAAATTAAAACTACTTGGAGGGGCTGGAGAGATGGCTCAGTGGTTAAGAGCACCGCCTGCTCTTCTAAAAGTCCTGAGTTCAATTCCCAGCAACCACATGGTGGCTCACAGCCATCTATAACGTAACCTGGTGCCCTCTTCTGGCCTGCAGGTAAACAAGCAGACAACACTGCATACATAATTATAAAATAAATCTTTAAAAAAATAAATAAATAAAACTACTTGGAGATTTCATCTTTCTACAATCAGAGTGCCTATAATAGAACGCAAATAATAAGTGCTGGTGGAGATGTGGGAAAAGAGGAACTCATATATACTGTTTTTAGACATATAAAGTGGTTTAGAAACTATAGCATTGTAGATGAGCTTCAAAACACTAGAAATTGCGCTACCATATGACCCAGATATACATACACCTCAAAGTCTCTGCCTACATAGTACAGCGGAGACGCCCATCCATCCGTATCCGTTGCTGCCCTATCCACAATGGCCAGGAAGTAGGACCTGCCTAGGCATCTACCAGCCGACGCACAGTGGAAATGTGCAGCACAAACACGGCAGAGCCTTATTCATTGATGAAAACCTGAAATTATGAAAGTCATAGGCCTGCAGAACTAAAAGAACGCTGCGTGAGATGGTCCAGGCCAACAAAAGATGAACTCTGTATATTCTCCGAGTGGTGTGTTGTTTAACATGGCGTGGCTTGTTCTAGAAGGCAGGAGAAGGAAAGGAACTACTAGAGGGGGAGGGAAAGAGACGTGAGGGGAACGAGAAAAGAGCACATGTAAGACGGGAGGAGGGAAGGGTTAAGAATGGAGAGATGTGGGGCACGAAGGAGAAGGAGGAACGAAAGGGGGGAACATAGGGGAAAACGTTAAAAATCTGCTTTTTCTAGGCTTATTAAATGATGTAACGTTTGCAATGAATTCAAAGGGAGATATACTCAGTGTGGGTGAGCAACATGTGTCCTTAGTCACCACAGGTTACTACAAATTCCAGCACCAGGTGTGGGCTACCTTCCCTACAAGCTGCTGGCTAGGGAGGACCCCCAAACAACACAGCCTATCATCGCTGGTTTTGGTTGCCCACCACAACAGGATGGTACAAATGGGTTGACGACATCAGCCATACGTTGCAGATACAGAACACAGAAATCACGCTGCCACCGAACAGGAAATCCGTCCCGCTGGTTAGCTTTCACGGTAGGAGGAGAATGTGCTATGCAGACTGCTTAGGAAGAAGAGCTCTCTACAGTCCTGCCCTGAAGGAAAGGCTGCTAGCTGTGGCACTGTCCCACAGTAGGGATCTGGCTGGTGAAATACTGCTAGGATTATGAAGGGACCAGCCATCTGAGGCACATTCCCTAGGACAGGATGCATGCCTGGCGTTGAACACCTGTTCAAGAGCCTACAGTTGTGGCCTTGAGTAGGAGAACCTATTACTATTGTTTTGCTAAAGAGGGATGTTATAAAGTGCCCCCCCCCCAGGCACCCATGTGTATACCCAATACCCATGGGCTAGTCCTGCTCTCAACCCTTCACCAGGAAGCTTCTTAAAACTGCAGGTAGTGGGCTGGAGGGATGGCTCAGAGGTTAAGAGCACTGGTTGCTCTCTTCCAAAGGTCCTGAGTTCAATTCCCAGCAACCACATGGTGGCTCGCAACCATCTATAATGAGATCTGGTACCCTCTTCTGGTGGGCACGTGTACATGCAGGCAAGATACTGTATATATGATAAATAAACAAATCTTAAAAAAAAAAAAAAAAAGGCAGGCTACCAAGAAGAGACTTGATACCCTATGAGCATATACAGGGGGAGGAGGTCCCCTCAGTCACAGTCATAGGGGAGGGAAATAGGGTGAAAGTGCGAGGGAGGGAGGAATGGAAGGATAGAAGGGATGGGATAACAATTGAACAATTGAGATGTGATATGAATGAAGAAATAAAGAAATAAATTTTTTAAAAAAGAAAAAACAGAAGGGATGGGATAACAATTGAGATGTAAAATGAATGAATTGATAAATAAATAAATTCTTTAAATAAAGAAAAAAAAACCGCAGGCAGCAGCCACATAAGACTCATAATTGGTCAAAACAGCAAGAACAAGTGCTAATAGAAGATGTGGTCCTATAGAAAGCATATATACCCCCTCCTCAAAGCTCAGGGAACATTATGGAAGAGCGAGGCAGAAAGATCTTCAGAGCCAGAGGACAAGAAGGCATGTTACAGAAAGATGCCGGACATGGCGTAGCTATTGCCCTCACGCACTCACTGAAGATGGGATTACGTGCACAAGACCTGCACATGATTAGGCCCAGGAACATTTCACCAGGCATGGGAGTGGGCCTATGAAGTTCCAACCCTGCTCGAGGCACTAGACAATTAATGGCTGATGGGCAAGAGGCTGTGCACTCCTCAGTGCTGTAGCCAGTGAAAAGTAGCCCGTGCTCCAGGAAGGAACCTCCTACCCGTGCTCAAATGAGCAACCTAAGGAAATGTGGTGAGTCGCACACAGACAAAGGCACAACAACTCCACAGGAAGAAAAGATTCAGTGCGGGGGGGGGGGGGGGGGGGGGGGGGGGATGGCGAGAGAGTAATGACAATTATGTAACTAATGTAACTAATTCACTATATCAATCTGCAACTGTTCTGATCATAAATTGAAAGTAAAGCGATATCAATTTATAAATACTAAGAAATGAAATGAATAAAGAAACTAAAACTAGGAACAGAATAGTGAATCGGGCATTTTTAAAAATATTTTGCTGAGGGCCACGTAGGAGGAATAGCAAAAACAGCTTTAGAACTCATGGAATGTGGCCCACCTATTAGCACAGCCATGACGGGTGTGCCTTGAAAAGAAAAAGCCATGCTATTCTTGCCTAAAGTCTCAATCGGATATCCTCTCCTCTGACCCACTTTCTTGGTATGTAAAGTTTTTCATGGTACATATCCCTTGGACTAGTGTTTTGATATAAGTGAGTATATACCGTTTGTCTCTTTTTGCTTCTGGGTGAACTCACTCATTATGATAATTTCTAGATCAATCCATTTGTCCACAAATTTCGGGAATTCCTCGTTTTTAATAGCTGAGTAGTATTCCATGTGCCCCTTTTCTGACCATGTCCCCCGGATGGGGAGACCTGGTGGCACTCAGAGGAAGGATAGCAAGTTACCAAGAAGAGACTCGATATTCTAAGAGCATATACAGGGGGAGGAGGTCTCCCTCAGTCACAGTCATAGGGGAGGGGAGAAGGGGAGAAATGGGAGGGAGGGAAGAATGGGAGGAAACAGGGGAAGGGCTAACAATAGAGATGTAATATGAATAAATTAATAAAAATAAATAAATAAAATCTCCCCTTCAAAACAGAAACAAAAAAAGAAAAGAAAAGAAAAAGCCCTGATGACCACACGTACTGAAGATTTCATGCTGTTGTAGAGTTGGCTCTGATAAGCCCTGATGACCACACGTACTGAAGACTTCATGCTGTTGTAGAGTTGCCTCTGATTTTTGTCTTTACAATCACCCCACCCGTCATAATGCATGAATGGTATGAAAACTCTGAAGGGCCTTCCAGCCCCTCGCTGAATTTAAAGTTCAGAAAGGCACACTCCTGATAGTTGATATAGGAACTCTGAGCTTAGGGTACAAGAACAGTGGCCCAAATTAGCACTGGCTGACGTGACTCTCTCGCTGAATCTGGGCTGCTGATCAAGGTGATGATTAATTTCTTGGACCCATTTTTGCCCTCAGCTTCCTGATATGATTTAATAAAAATTGTTAATGAGTAGATGTGTACTTGAGGATGTAAAGTAGAAACAGCTGATTGTTTTTTATATAAAGGTTTATATTTGTGATTTTTGTTTGTTTCTGGGTGGTTTTTTGTTTGTTTGTTTGTTTGTTTCTTTTTGTTGGTTTTTTTTTTTTTTGAGACAGGGTTGCTCTGTGTAGCCTTGGCTTTCCTGGACTTGCTTTGTAGACCAGTCTGGCCTCAAACTCACGGAGACTGGCCTGTCTCTCCTTCTAAGTGTGGGATTAAAGGCATGAGCCACTACACCTAGCCCCGATTTGTAATTCTTTTAAGATATTTATATGATTATTAAGATAGATTTTAAAAAATACTTGATTCTTTCTTTGTAACTGCAAATTACAGCCTGCCAGTAAAGAGAAACTGGCTGAAAATAAATTACTTTGCTTGCTTCCACTTTGTTAATCTATATAACAAGTTGCTTAGTTACAAATGTAGGCAGGTTTGGGCCTGGAGAGATGGCTCAGAGGTTAAGAGCCCCAGCTGTTCTTCCAAAGGTCCTGAGTTCAATTCCCTGCAAGCACATTGTGGCTCACAGCCATCTATAATGAGATCTAGTGCCCTGTTCTGGTGTGCAGGTGTGCAGGTGTGCATGTGGGCAGAGCCCTGTATACACAATAAACAAATCTTAAAAACAAAAAACAAAAAACAAACGTATGCAGGACCTTGCAAATAATTTGTTTTTTACCCATAATATGTAAAACATTTGATCAGGTAAGGGTATTGGGAAATATCTTTTTTCTTTGAATACTCATTGTAATTGTTCACTTAAAGAAAAATAGAATGAAAGCATGTAGAAGGAATCTCTTGCGTCTGTATGGAAGCATCACCTGTCAATAAAAAGCTAATGGCCTATTAGCTGAGGCAGGAAATAAGGAGGCGGGACATCTGACAGAGACCGAGGAACTCTGGGGAAAAGACAGAGGCAGGAGAGTCATCCCAGGACTCTGAGGAGATGGACACATGAATTTGAGGAGAGGAAATTGCCCACGTGGCCCCCAGAATAGAATAAATGGGTGTTTTAACTTAAAAGCTAGTCGGGGAATGAGAAAGCTTAAGGCCTAGGCATTCACTCATAAAGAATAGTGTCTCAGAATCATTATTTCAGGAACTGAGTTAGAAAACCATATTGTGATTTTTGCACTGCTTAAAAGATTTTGCAGGAAAATATAAACTATGGGAGAAAAAAATAAAACTGTTGGAGCTTGCTCTTTGGAGTTTTGCTCCATCCATCAAATGTGTGTATGTATGTCCTGTATATGTACTGTTGTTAGAGCTTGCTCATTGTAGCTTGTCTTGTTTCATCTGCCAGGTATGTGTGAGTGTCTAATTCTCCCTCCCCCAGCCCCCCTTTCTTTTTTCTTTTCACTGGACCAGGTAAATCAGTAGACTTTTCCGCTGGCCACAGGGAGCATTTTGTCAGCCCCAGTGAATGGAGCTTCATTCCCTCAGCGAAAACTCTGTTGAGTGATCAGTCACCAACTCTATGCCCTGCCTCAGTTTACCCCGTGATGTCAAAGCTGGCCTTAGACAATATCTTTTGTTAAGATCTGTAAGTCAATTATTATCCTACTACATAACTTCTAGTTCACAGGAAGAGGAGATTAAAAAAAAAAAACAACAACAACAAAAAACAAAGGGAGGCAGAAAGATTGGAAGAGCCAGAGGTGATGGATGAAACCAAAGAAAGAGTGTCTTCCAGAAGACACAACAGTGCTGATGCATGTATAAACTCAGGGATAGTGGCAGCACAGGACCTGCATTGGTTCAAACTTGATGGGGTCCCAGAGCTGAGAGGTGGACACGGGCCCCCACCACACCCAAGAAGCCATCTGCAATTGATAATTCGTTTCTGCAGTGAAGTCCCACAGGGGTATACTTACTTACCACTCAGCACAAAAGAAACGCCGCGGTATTTTTCTAGACTTTTTGTCTCATTGTGCTTTCTTTGCACATTCATTTCTTGTATCAGTCTTTTGCTTGTATGTTTTGGTTTCTATTTCTGTGTATTTGTATGTGTTTCTCGCTTTCTGTTTTTGTTTGTTTGTTTTATTTTGTTTTGTTTTTTGAAGAGAGAGAAGGGTATGGAGTCAAGTGAGGAGGGGAAGATCTGGATGGATGTGGGGAAGGGGGAAAGCCTGATTAGTATGTATTGCATGCAGTTTTTTTTTTTTTCATTAAAAGCTATAAAAAAAGAATTCTTGTCATGTGATTAGCAGGCTATATAGTAATTAATAATACTTAAATTGCATTTGATAAAGAAAAGACTAGAATTCACTTACAGTCACTGATGCATGTTGACTTGGTAGATAAAGAAAAACAAAACAAAACAAAACAAAATAAAAAAGACCACCAAATCTGTTCACAATAAACATACTTGTCCAGCAGCAAACTGGAGCACGCCGTGAGACGGCTGGAAGTCCTCCGGGCCAGCACTGTCTGGGGTTGCTTTCCAATAGACATTTACCATCCCAAAGCTCCCTGCCAGCCGGACAACAGGAACTTGAAGAACATTCAAGGGCAGAGGCGCCTCAGGAGCGGTAATGACTCCACCAAGATCCTTCAACAAAGAAGAGCGTGTGAAAGGAGACGGAAGTTCAAGACTCTCCTAGTCAACATCTTGTTGAACTTATTAGTCTCACATATGTAAGAATTGCTTCAAACTTAGAGTGAGATGTAATGGGAAAAAAAAAAACCTGTCTGATTCTGTGGTCTGGCTCAGAGAACTCAAAGTCATCCATAATACAAACTGAATGCTTTTCTTTACACACATGTCTACAAATACATCCAAGCACTTTGCATAAAATGCCAAGGCCAGATCAGCAATGGTCAACTTTTCTTATCTTACTATAATTATGAGAAATTTTGTCTCACTCTGTCAATGTGAAAAGTAAAAACCCCTCTGGGGTCGTCATTTTCTTCTATGACTATCTCCGCCGTCTCCATCCTTGGCCTCCGCACCCGTGGCTGCTCTGCTGGGAAGTCGGGGTTCACGAGGTACACTGCGGTGATGGTGACGATGAGTCCTTCCTCCAGTTCAGGATCCTCATCCTGGGAGGGGGTGGGGAGGGAAAGGATGCTTCACTCAGTTGTCTGGATCCTGAGAGGATGCCCAGCTTCCTTGCCCATGTTGGTCTCAAATGTGTTGGCCTGAGTGACCCTCCTGCATCGTCTTGAGCAGCTGGAATTACAGCTTCTGCCCAAGTGGAATTTTTTTTAAACATTTCATTTGCATTGTAAACCTGATATTTTTCAGGAAGCAACTGACTGACTATACAGGAATGGTGACTCTGTTACACATAGAAATGATTTCTTGCCATATTTTAATATGTCCAACACATTCTCAGAGCATCCTCAGAACCTATGACATATTCAAGACTAATAATGACCTTTCCAAGACACCCACCACGGCGTTGGCAAACGTTTAAAATCTTGTCCCACGGTTTCGATCTAACTCTATCGAATACATTATACACATACAAAACCCAGAGAGAAACTCAGGAAAATTCGGTAAATTTTACATATATTGCAAAAGTTGCGGTTCTAGATGTAAATCTAGGTATAAGCAAATATTAGTTAATTTTGAAAAAGCATCACTGTATTTGTGTGAAAGTAATTAAAAAAAAAAAAAACCCTCAAGATGTAGAGTACCATACAGAAAAATGAAAGGTAAGCAGCTCCGTCCTACTTCCTCTCTGCCTTTGGTGCTTTTCTCTTGGTCCTCTGCACAAGGCAGGAAACTAACATCACCAAACTAACAGGAACACAAGTATTCCTGTATCTATTTAACAGCATGCGACGTGCTTAGAGTGTCTAATACATACTGTTATTAACCTCACATGTTATTATTTATAAGTGAACTACTTAAACACTTTGTGGCACTGCGTATCAAACACGGGGCCTCATGGATGCTAGGCAAGTAATGAGCTCTGGACCAACCCCCCCCCACCCCGCGCGTCCTGATAGTTACAGTTGCTATAACCTTATGAGACACCAACTCAGTGCTAGCACCTTTGATTTCTTATGCACATTTCAGGGGTATCCGGCTGTTTTCTCTCTGTGTCTCTGCTTCCCTAGCTCCCTTTCCTCTTTAGACAGAAAGAGGAAGAGGCAGTGAATGTAGTCAGCAAATTCAGACCTAAACCACCTAAATGTCCATCTCTATTGAAGCCATTGTATCACGATGTGAAAATTCTCCCCTGCCAATCAAATAATAAAAATAACTAGATTGACTTGGAGATTTAATTGATTCAGTTATTAAGGCAATTAACCAATTATCTGTGTCATATGGCCAATCAATCCAAAGTCAGTATTTCAAATGTATTCAAATCATTCCCAATCTAAAACAAATATAATAAATACACTTGCCATTTTCCCATCCATTAATAAAATATTTGAGTGGAAAATTTTCATATTTGTACTTAAAAGCATGGGGTGTCTTTTTTGTTTTGTTTTGTTTTTTGTTTTGTTGTTGTTTGCTGTTGTTTTTGGCTTTTTGAGACAGGGTTTCACTGTGTAGCCTTGGCTGTCCTAGATACGCTCTGTAGACCAGGCTGGCCTCGAACTCACAGCGACCCACCTGCTTCTGCCTCCCAAGTGCTGAGATTAAAGGCTTGTGCCACCATGCCAGGCTCTTAAAAGCATGTTTTAATAATTTCTAACTATTAGAGAATTTCAGGCTTATGGTTAAAAGCACATTAGTTTAGCTTACATATTTATTATAATCTATACTTACTGGCAAAATGACAACTTCAGCATGAGTCTCTTTTATGTTTTCTTTCATTATTATTACTGTGTCTTGCAACACATAATCTTCATTCTCAGTAGCTTGATTATTGATGTGCAGTAAGAAATTGGGTTTCGCTATCAAATGAATGGAAATGTCCCCAAATAGTCCTTTGTCTCGAACAATACGTAACTTAATAATGGTGATGTTCTCTAGGAGATAAACGTGCCTTGAGTTAATACGCTGTTCTGGGATCTGCCGATGTTGCTGCAAGCACTTGTGGTGGAATCCACTCTCTAGACAGTTAAGGACGTGGGGCTACCACAGAGACAGCAGCCTGCGGAGGAGTTTTCTATATTTTTGGTCTCCGCTCTTTCCAAATTTGTGCTCAAAATCATAATCCACTCTTGCATTACATCTGCTTTAGTCCTTCTGTCCCTACCATGTGGCCTCCTATGCTATGGCATACACTTAAAGTAAATCTGATGGAAGTCTTACAGAAGTGAATATATAGGGGCAGAGCATAGGCAATAGTTGTTGCATAAGACTCAGAAATTCCTCAAAAATGAGTACTTAAGTACACCATCATAATTTAATACTAACTGCTGAAAGAATGATTTGAAATTCTACAGCGAGGTGTCAATCACAAGGTTCAAAGTGTTTCCGAGAACCTATTATTTTTTTTTCATTAAATAGATTAAAATAATTTGTCATATAAATGTTTAAAAGATTTATTAATATCCTCACTGGTATAAACACATCTAATGATTGTGTTTATTTTCAAAAGGGAGAACGCAATTCCTACAAGTCGTTATGTTTCAGAAATATTAATTCAATGAAAATTATTTTATCACAGTCTATTGTTTTGGATCTTGCGTGGATAGTCATGGGCTCGTGCATATTACACATGCCACTTCCCCAACAGCTCTGTGATTAAAAGGAATCTGAAGTCAGTTCGTCCATTATTTTTATCTAAACATTTCAAGCCATCCGGTAGGTTCATTATAAATACAAGTTGTATCTAACATTTTATTTTAATAGGTTGATTGATCATAACCTATTAGAATGTTTATTCAACAGGAGAAATCAGTAGTTACTTAGGTAAACATTTCAGCACTCTAAGGCAGTAAGGACTGGCCGGTATACATATCACAGGGTGAAATCTCCTCCAGTTCCTGTTTGAGGGAACAGAATTAACACCTCCAGCACCAAGTCTGTCTCACAGTTTTGCTGACTGTTCCCTGAACCTAGTGAAAATACAGAGGAAATCTGAGTGTGGAATGCAAACAAGAAACAACTCAAATGAAAGTAAAGGCCAATCCTCTTAGCACGTTATTGTGCACTGTGTGAACTTTACCCTTGTTCATTCAAATGCTAATTTCTCTGCCCCATTGTTTGGTTTCAGTGCAGACATGCTTTGCAATGTTTCTGCTAAGAATCTCCTGTCACACATTTGTGTAAACATTGCTCCCATTTATTCTCAGCCTTGTCTATAAAAGCTGGAACAGGCAATGCAAGGTGACAGAGAGAGTAGGGTGGGGCATCTGATTCCACCCAGGGGAGGAAAAAAAGAGAGGAAGTGTGTGGGGGGGGGGGGGGCGTCGGAGGAGGAGAGGTCCAGGGGAAAAGAGTTGGAGCAGAGAAGGACAAAGATGCAAGTACTGTGGGAATTTGGGCTGGGAAGTAGATAGATTAGTTTAGACAATTAGAATAGTTTATAATGCTAAGTATTGGGCTCTCAACCCTAATTAAATAAATC
The DNA here is from genome assembly GCF_903995435.1 of Acomys russatus. NCBI lineage: Eukaryota > Metazoa > Chordata > Mammalia > Rodentia > Muridae > Acomys > Acomys russatus. The sequence goes on along the minus strand of NC_067166.1, from coordinate 34,423,408 downwards.
TTAGTCTCTCTGTGGCATGATGTGGGAACTAGCTAGGTTAAAGAAAACTGCAGCCGTATTAATTTCCTGTATACAGTAATATTAATATTCCTTTTTACATATGGAGTCCACTGTCAGGCAGGTAATCCAAGATTAGGACAAAAGATTCAGCCATTAAACCAAGAGTTCCAGTCATGGGAGACAGATTAGAAAGCCAGGCACAGCTTCTTTATAAAATATCAAGTGTCTATGGGTATATGGGTTTATTTCTGGGTCTTTGATTCAATTCCATTGATCAACCAGCCTATTCCTATGCCAGTACCACACCATTTTTATTAATGTTGCTCTATAGTACAGCTTGAGATCAGGGATGGGGATTCCTCCAGAAGATGTTTTATTGTACAGGATGGTTTTAGCTATTCTGGCTTTTGTTTTTCCATATGGAGTTGAGAACTGATCTTTCAAGGTCTGTAAAAAAAAATTGTGTAGGTATTTTGATAGGGATTGCACTGAATCTGTAGAATGCTTGGGGTAAGATGGACATTTTTACTATGTCAATCATCCCGATCCACTAGCATGGGAGATCTTTCCATCTTCTGATAAACAGCTCTGAGATTCCATCTTACATCTACCAGAATAGCTAAGATCAACAATTCAAGTGACAGCACATGCTGGTGAGGATGTGGAGAAAAGGAACATTCCTCCATTGATGGTGGTAGTGCAAATTTGTACAACCACTTTGGAAATTAATCTGGAGCTTTCTCAGAAAATTGGGATTAGTGCTACCTCAAGGCCCAGCTATACCATTCCTGGGCATATACCCAAAAGATGCTCCACCATACAACAAGGACATTTGCTCAACTATGTTCATAGCAGCTCTATTTGTAATAGCCAGAATCTGGAAACAAACTAGATGTCCCTCAACCAAAGAATGAATAAAGAAATGGGTGCATTTACACAATGGAAAACTATTAAAACTATTAAAAACAAGGAAATCTTGAAATTTGCAGGCAAATGGATAGAATTAGAAAAGATCATCCTGAGTGAGGTAACCCAGACTCAGAAAGACACGAATGGTATGTAGTCACTTATAAATGGATATTAGCCCAACATAGATCTCCTCTGAGAGACTGCACCCAGCTGGAGGTCAGGAAAAATGCTGTAACTCCCTGCTGGACTCTGGGCAGAGTGCTGAAGGGGAGGGGGTGGGGGGATGGAAGGACCCAGAGGGTTCAGGAGCCCCACAAGGAGACCATCAAGGCTGGTGGCTCTGAACCCAGGGGAGCCTGCACAAACTGTTGCACTAACTAAGGACAATGCATGCAGTGAACCTAGACCTCCTGTTCCGATCTGGCCAATAGACAGTTCATTCTCCATAGCTGTGTGGAGAGCGGGGACTGACTCTGACATGAACTCTGGTGCCCCCTACCTGACCACTTCCCCTTGGTGGGGAGGCCTGATGGCACACAGAGGAAGGGGCAGCTGGCTATCTGGATGAGACCTGTTAGCCTGTGATCATATGGTGGGGGAGAAGTCCCCTTCTGTCAGAGGTCTAGGGGAGGGGAGTAGGGTGGAAGAGAGAGGGAGGGTGGGACCAGGAAGATAAAAGTCAGAGATAACAATTGGGAGGTAATCTGAATAAATTATAATAAATTAAAATTTTAAAAAGGAAAGAAAGCCAGGCACAGCCCCTTTAAGAACTCCTGTGGTGGAGGGCCTGTGAACAGCTGGCTCAAAGCAGTCTCCCAGGCAAGTCCAGGGACTCACAGAGGGCAAAGACCAAGTTTCCTAGGCCGGCCACTGCAGTGGTGGCCAGTGGATACTACGGTAGCATGGGGCCTACCCCTTCCTGTCTGGAGGGAGGCCTGGCCTGCACAGCAGAAAATAGCTGGGGTGTGGCTAAGGGCAGCTTGAGGTGCAAACCGAGAAGCCCCAAGCATCTGATTGATTGAATTTGGAAAACAACAAAAATAGAAGGGAAATTGTGTATAAAAAGTCTTGAGTCATTATTCTAGGAGCTTGGGGACTGGAGGCCAAACTCATTCAACACAATCTTTGCTACCAAAGCAGCTTAAAATTAACATTTCTTTTATAAAAAGCATGCTTTGAGAAATTAAAAATACTTTAGTAAACATTACTGCAAAGTGATTCCGTAGTTATAAATCTTAAAATAAATTTGAAAGGAGTATAGCCTATCAAACAGAAAGTCACATTTAAAAAGAATTGTACATTCCTTTCGAATATTATAATTAACATATCCAGAAATGTTTTCTTTGAGCCTAAAACATCTTTACCAACACTTACCTCTGGGCTCTGGCACTCTCGTTAAGAGGGAATCGGTGTGCCAGCCCACCACACCATAGGGAGAGTCACTGGGCAGGATGGTCAGCAGGGATGTGCTTCCGTTCTGGTCAACAGTAGCACCTTTCAGTGGATCTTTAACCCCCTCTGTGACAACCCTGGTGAGTGTGACAATCACAGACTCAGATAACTCAGGCTCATCATCCGCAAGAACAGTCAGAGTGATTGTAGACAGTGCCTGGTCCTCTGCGAATGAAATCTAAAAATTTAAAAAAACACAGTTTTGCTTATACCGTGACAGTTAATATAAAGCAGTTATCTCGTGGCATATTAAAATCATGTCACAAAAAAAAATGTCAATTTCTTATTTTCTTTAATATGACCACAATTTATAAACCAAAGATGATTCTAAAACATAATGTTTTTCAAACAAACCAAATGTCTTTCATATTAAAACTAGAAGATTGAAAAACTTAAAGCATTTCAAAAACTTGAGTTAATACTTGTATCCAAATTAGCACTATCTTGGTGTCTACTTTTCATTATAATATAAGGGACAAAGTCTCTCAGGATTCTTAGTTGGTACCATATGTAAATCTCTAGATAAAAGGAAGTAGTTTACTAGCTTAAATGTTTTAATCTACAAAAATTTTGCAGTAATTGATAGCACAAATGGATGTACCGTTTAGCAATGAAGACTGATTCAAAAGAAAGAAGAGAAAGACAAGGGACGCAAGGCTTCCCTTTTCCCCCCTCTTGGTCTCTGTCTGATGTCAAATTCAAATTTGTTAACAAGAGCCTTTGCTAACAGGGATTCATTCACTGTGGATGTCATTCCTACAACATCCATCCTCATATCCATTTACAGATCAATTATTCAAACTTTCATTGGGGTCTAGGCATCCACCTCTCCTATGAGCCAAACCCATTCTATGTACATGAAGTGTTTTGGGGATGCAGCCAAACAGAGTTGACTAAACACTCACTACCTATAATAACTGCTTTATATTACCTGACACAATCGGGCTGCAAAAGCAAGTAGTTATTACAAAGGGGGAAGAAAAGACAGTAAATAAAATCTAAAGCATCTGCTTTGTTTACCCCTTATAAAAAAAAATATCTACCAATACATACATAACATAAAAATAACTCTTTCTACTGTGCTGCCCAGCGAGGTGCAGGGTCTGCTCTCCTGAGTGTTGCTGCCAGTGAGGGGCAGGGCCCGCTCTCATGCTCTCATGATCCTGCGGCTCGCTCTCCTGTCTGCTGCAGGTGGTAAGGAGTGCAGGAATGGTAAGGCTTCCTTTCCTCACCCACACCACCACATTGCCAGCTGGCCAAGCCAACTCTCACCCCTTGAGGCCAGCTCACCCATGTCCATGCCAACAGGGCCAAATCTTGTAAAGACCAGGCAAGGCTTACTCTCAGGGCTTGCTCTCCTGAGTGTTGCAGCAGGTTAGGGGCTGGTACAGCTTTCCCATTCTTGTGCCCTCAGGGCTGACTAATCTACAACTCCCACAAGCAGAGCAAGCTCTCTGTCCTGCCCAGGCAAGGTGGAGGGCCAGCTCTGCCCTTGTGCTGCAGCTGGTGAGAGGCATGGCCAGCTCTCCAGCTCTCCTACCTACTGCAGGAGTCAAGGGTCAAGAGGGCAACTCTCCCTCTCCCACACCACTGCACAGAGGGGGCGGGGCAGGTGAACTGGCCTCAGGGGAATGATGAGTGTGGAGAAGCTGGACCCACAACGTATCTGCCATGCAGTGATGTGGGCTAGAGAAGAGATACCCTTCCTCCCCTCACCACTCCTTCCAGCCTATGGCCCTGAGGATTCCCAGCAAGGATCCAGTGTGGACAGTGCAGCAGAAGCCAGAGGCCTCGAACAGGAAAAATGACTCATTGCAATGAACATCTGCAAGTAAAGAAATATAGACAAAATGGCATCTTGTGGGGCACACTGTGACATAGTACAGCTTCCACAATAAAAATGTTCTTTTTCTTTTGGAGGGGAAGGTTGCAAAGGCAGAGGGTGGACACAAAAGGACGGGGAGATGAGCGGGATTGGGGTGCATGATGTGAAATTCGCAAGGAATCAATAAAGTTTTTTTTAAAAAAAGAACAAATACTAACTTTCAAATGTCAAGGAAACAGGCAGTTAAATTTTTAGCTATTAATCATGTTCTCATAATAAACTAGAGAAATATACTTCAATGCATACAGAAACCAAGATACAAGTAGTGGTTTGGGTAATTTATGTAGAAGAAGTGTTGAATAAAGAGACCGCTAAAACATCCTAATACATTGTAGTATCACTTTAAAATGATAAGAACCTAGAAATGTTGAACTGTCACACACATTTTTCCATGTGATAATGCCATAAAAGCTCCTTTTTGGTGATTATTGAGAAAATATTTGGGCAAAATACTCATCTATGAAATCCCAGACAAACGGGGGGCCCAGTAAGGTTATACTTCTTAAAGGTAGTTAACAAAAGGCTCCTTGAGCCATTTTAGTGAGTCAACTGTCCCTTTGGTCATCCTGATTACATTTCTGAAACAGAGCCATCGATTTTATGCTAACCTGCGTGGAGGATAACGCGATCCTCTGCCCAGACGCCTGCTTGTGACTGATGGGGCCCTTAACTACTGGGAGCAGAAGATTCAGGAGTTTACTTTAGAGATAGTCCTTAGCTTTAGCAAACGATCTCCATCACAGTCAGCCCCCACCTAGAGGGACCCTAGTGAAGAATGCCTCAGCCCTGAGCCTGGGATGGCAGCCGAGCACCAGCTTAGACAAGGAGCTCTCCCCCAGAACTGACCTCCACTGGAACTGCAGTTGCTTATCATCGTCTCTCACTCTCCATGTTCCTGCCCTCCTCACTTCCGTATGATTACTTCACGTAAGCTTCCTGCCCACAGTTACCAACCTCAGAGTCTATCGACAGCAAATGGAAACTGCTTGAGTCCACGGCTTTCATCAACCTTTCTGTACGGACACCTATTTCCCTGACTTGTTTCTAAGTACTCTTTCTGCTTTTCCTCTGCCTTGACAGTGTTTCCATTCCCTGTTTGGCTCATTTTATCTTTCTGATAATCTAATGCAATTTGGTTAACTCAACCAAAAGCGTTCATTTTATGGGTTCATAGACAGTTTTTCTTTTATAGAAAAAAAAAAAAAAAGGAATAACAGACCTAGCCTTAAATTGTATCGCAGTATATTGTGACTTGCCAGGATCCAGTGTTTACATGGCTAAACTCAAATATTTCTTCTGATAAGCAGGATTTGGTCCCACGCATCAGAGAATAATAATCATGATTTATAAGTGCCTTCTCTAATTCTGTAAAACACATACCACGCCCGCAGTAGGAAATACATCACTGACGCTTCCAGCTGCCTCCCATGCTACCGTTACACGGCCGTGCGTCCCTTTTAAGCGTTCGACATTCAGGGTCACCAGGCTGTCCCGCTCCATCTCCTCCACTTGCTTATGCAACGAGTTCTGAAAGGTACACAGAAAAGCACAAGGCCCTCTTGAGATACCTAAGTAATCTCTTCTTTGTCTTGCACGGCCACACATTTGCAAACTTTTCAGTTCTGAGCAATCTGAAAAGGCGTCATGTGAAACACAGCCGTTAACAACAACGATGAGGTATAAAGTGTGGTGCTCAGGCTTACAACACCAGGAAGTCGGAAGCCGGCAAATTCGAGTCTGGCCCAGACTATACAGGACAACCATCTCAACATACATACATGAGTAGCCTAAGCCATTAATTGTATTGCATTGTTTTTATGTTTGTCATGCTGGTATATTTTGCTCAGTGGACATATATTACTTTTATACCCAGCATATCTCTCTTTTTAAAGCGATACACACAGCATCGCAAGGCTTAGACTAGCAAGAACTGGATCCAGAATAACACGGAAATCTTTTGTCTCTGGGTAAGGTCTGGTCATCCCTCCAGGTTTCCCTTTCCTATTAGTAAATTAAGAGTTAGACCCAGAAGTCTCCGATGCCCCGCCCAACAGCAACAGCATCGTGAGAACTGAGACACTCTCGCAGCACTTGCTAGTGTCTCTTAGGCTTAAGTGCCTACCCTGAGAAACACTTAATTAGCTGGCTTGTTTCTTCTGGTGATGTTTCATTCCTTACCTCATAGTCCGTACCACGGTTCTTCCAGCCAGGAAGAAAAGAAAAAAATGCCTGTGTTGTGTCACAATTCCCCCTTCCCAGGCATGCTTCCTTGCTCCAGTTGTGTCTCCCACTCTGTGAGAGTTCACGCTTTACCAGATACCACAGGCAGCAGCTCATGCTAGCTAGTTAAAGAACTGTTCCTCAAAAGAAATCCTTTCACCTATGCCCAACCTTTCGGAATTGTGACAGGAACTTATCGTCCACAAACTCCATGCCTCAGCATCATACAATTGTATCCGCGCTAAATAAAAAGCCTCTCGTGATGTTCGAGTAAGTTTATGATTTTACATTCGGCGACATTTATAGCTAGTGACAGTTGGCCCTGGGTTGGACCTTCTGAAAGCATCCTTGATTTCTCAATAAGGCAATAATATTAAGAATAAAGATGCTTTTAAAAAAAAAAATATCTCCTACAGGATTTCTCATGTCTTCTTAACAGAGGTCATTTAAAGAGACCCCCTCCTTAATACATATGGAAGTGTCATTTAAATAGAGATCCAACCACAGGGAACACTGTACACAGCTGCTCAGTGCCTCAGAGTAACACCATCAAATATTCACAAAACGTCAGGTTTTAAAATGTAGACATAATTGACTCAGGAAAGGAAAGCCTTTCCTTGGCGTCATGCCCCGCGTTACTGACGGTTACTAAAACAGGGCCTCCAGAGAGCCAGGAGACGCTACCTGAAACTCCACTAACCCCCATCTTAAAGGCTGTCCAGATACAAGTGACCTGTACTGAGCAACTCTGCTGATGAATTCTACGGAAGGGCCTGCAGGAACTCCAGATTGTATCTACAGGAAACCACAGGGCGGGGAAGGGGGGGAAGCGGGGGGGGGGGGGTGGCGTTGCTAGCCAGACAATCTTCCTGAAGAGAAGCCTTGGGTGAGAGAATGGAAGTGGTATGGCATGTGTTAGCACTCAAGTTCTCAGCTCATTATCCTCACAGCCTTGCCCTGCACACTTGTCAGAAGCCCCAAGAAGCCTTAGAAGGTCCCGTGAATGTCATCTTCCCTCCCCGAACGAAGGCAGGCGCTCCCTAGCCGTCCAGCTGGGGACATAGCGTCCTCCGGTGCATGGACTTTTCAACTCTAATGAAAAGAAACTGATAACAGATTAAATTACCCAGCTCTAAGTATCATTAAGAAAAGGCATGACACTAAGGTTCAGATGGCAGGCACCAGTTGTCAACCACACAAGCCCTTTCTGCTAAGGTGTCCCTGGGGAGAGACCTGAAGAAACTAATGAAAATGTGAGCACCTGGTAGGGGCAACTCCCTCGAACACACGGTTCAAATTTTGAAGTTGCCCTATACAACCTGGGAGTCCCTGTCCACATGTGACTGCTGGGTGCTTGAGATTAGCAGTCGCTAAGACAGAGTAGTAAAAAGAATGTATTTTTTCAGCAATCTTTTATGCAGACCATGCTGAAATTACCACACTCTGGATACAACGGGTTAAACAAAGCATACTACTCAAGTTGGCTTTCTTTTCTCCTTTCACTGTTCATAAATGCGTCTTCTCGAAAACAAAACGATCAAACTATTTCTGCGCTCATGTTCTATTCTATTCAGCTTTTGCTGGGAAAAGCCCGGGGAACAGTGTGGGCAACCGTGTGATCTGCCCCCTGCAAGCAGGTGAGGATAATGAATGCACAATCCTCATCCCCCCCCAACCCCCTCCTCAAACTAGCGCTTCGCAGCTGTCCATGTGGAAGCAAAGGTTAAATTCATGCTTCCCGCAGTTTCATCATGTGGTAACTAATGAACTGTCACAGTGGGCTCTGATCCATGTCACCTTCCACTTAGAATATGTTCACCACACACTAGCTAAAGTGACCTTTTCCAATGCAGGTCATTGACTGGAATGCCATGCCACTTCCTCAACACCTCCCAATGCTCCATTCCCCTGAAGGCCAAGTTCACTACGCCCTAAGGGACTTGTGCAGCTGTTAACTTAGCAGGCCTGATTGCTAGCCCGTGAGAGACAACGTCACAAGGCGAATCCTCAGCTAGTGTCTAAGAGTTTGGTTTGCAGGAGGTCCCTTCCACTCACAGAACGGATAAGTAGCTCCCATGCACAATTTATACAAATAATACGGCTTATGCAAGCATCTGTGGTTCTTCTGAGATCTAAAGCTTTGACATGTGTGAGGCAGAGGATGACCACATGATATTAACATCTACCTTTCTTCTCATTGGTAAAGGAATATGAAACCCATGTTTGGAAGAGCCTGAAGGTTTTCAAAGTGCTTTCCTTGAGGAAAGAAGAAGAGGCACCCACATCCAGCGCAACGCCTGGAGAGTTATAAGCCTCCCTACTCCCCCCGCCCCCACAGTTACTGTTCTATTGGTATGAGATGCATGTGATAAAACACACGATGTAGTGTATCTAGTATCTGTTTTGTTTCTACCATCTGGTTTAAGAAAAAATTTGGTTTTTAAAAATGATAGTACCTAAAGCAAAATACTGTGACAAGACTAAATAGTAATGCCTTATTGTCAATACAAGTAAACAAACAAACAAACAAAAACACCAAACAAACAAGAACCCAGAGTCCCAGGAGATCCAATGCTTAAGTCTGTAAACTGTAATGTCGCTAGAGCTCTCTGTAGACCACAAAGCAAGGGAAGGAACAAAGATTAAAGACCAGGGGCTGGAGAGATGGCTCAGAGGTTAAGAGCACTGGCTGCTCTTCCAGAGGTCCTGAGTTCAATTCCCAGCAACCACACGGTGGCTCACAACCATCTATAATGGGATCTGATGTCCTCTTCTGGCCTGCAGGTATACATGCAGGCTGAACACTGTATATGTAATATGTAATAAATAAATAAATCTTAAAAAAAAAAAAAAAAAAAGACTGAAGACCAGATCAAGTGTCACACACCCCTTGAAAGCTTATTAGAACTAACTTGTCAACACTTGCAGAATTTCCGGTCCTTTTACCTGGGCAAACGCGATAACTCCATAGGCATCGTCATTAGAAAGAACAGTGACTCTCACGTGACTGTTAATGCCAATCTCCGCTCCTCCTTTCGGATTCTTAAGCTGAACTCTGAAGGACTCGTCTTCCTCAGGAACCGTGTCATCAAGGATGTTCACTGCTATTATTGCATCTCTGTCACCAGGCTCAAATATCAGTTCACCTAAACTAGCATGAGAAACAAGTATGAAACAAGTCAAAGATGACCATGGATCAGTATATATGGTACGTGAGTCCCAGATTCTTATCACAGTGAATAATACTGAAGTCTTACAAGGGTCAAAACATTTCATAAGTAAACTTTTCATAGACACTAAAAATATGGATAACGAACAGATGTCTGGCTTGTGAACGGCTCCCACACTTTATGTAAAGCAGTAAGTCAACGAGAGGCGGAAATCTGGTGGCATACAAAGCTGCAGTGAGGTCGAAAACATTACATACAAAATGTTGAACCTACCTAGGAATAAAGTCAGACTGGCTGGAGACGGAGGTCAGCTCATACAGATGCGAGTGAGCGGCTCCCACTAGAGCAATTAAAGTCCTGCTTGAGTTCAGAGACCTCACTGTAACAAAAGCTGCATTGCGCGCAGCAGGTGCCTCCAGAACAAAAGAGAACTCACTGCGCTCTGAATTCCAACAGTAAAGAGCGGACTGTGCTTGGCCAGTTAGAAGTACGTGAACTGGAAGAAGGAAAAACAAGTTACAGACCAGAAGCAACTTGTGCCCACACACGCTCTCTCCACAGCTCCAAAGCCCAACCCTTCCAACTCTCCAAGGTCCACACACTGATTTCTAGACTAAACCAAATACGATTCTGTTTTTAAACATCGTGATGTAAGTAATTTTTGAATGTTGGGCACTGACCAATTCGGCTTGACACTCTACGCATTATCTGTTCAAGAAAAGAAAAGTAACGGATGAAGAAACCAAAATGGATTTTGTATTCTTTCATGTCCATCACTAAACTTATATAAAATACTCATTCTATCACTACCAAATGTTTCACTTTCAATTTTTCCTCTCTAGTCACCACCACATACATTCATAACCAGCAGTTGTACCAAGGAGAAACAAAAGTTTATCATTCTGTTCCATAATTATCATATAGCCCAATGAGCTACCACACAGTATTCACGTTTGTAATTTTTAAAGTTTTATTTTTTTATTTATTTCATGTACATGTCGGTGTGTTGCCGTGTGCAAACCAGGTGCCCATGGGGGTCAGAGCACAGCTCTTGGGGATCATCTTTACAGCAGTTGGGTTCTAGGATGTAACTCTGATGGTCACGTTTGGCAGCAACAGCCTTTGCTCACTGGGCCATCTCACCCACACAAATTCCTAATTTTAAGATTTAAGTACTAATCTCCATAGCTCTTCTTAAATATATTTAATACCTCCTGTAGAATGAATACTCATTGTTTGACATTTGAGGTTTTCAGTATTAAGTAGAAATAAAATACTTATTTTTCACTTAGCAAGTTATTCAAGATAATTAATCTGAAGAATATGATCAACCTTATGACAGTTGGAATATGCTCGGCCAGGTCACTTTTGATGTTACCAGGACTTGTGCTTTTGTCAACTGACAGCAGTGACATGCATTTGCAGCCACACAGGCAAGGAGAGGGGTGGCTTCAAATACTACATCTAATACTAAATGCTCTTCAGACATAAATGGAGTGGGACTGGGGAGCCACAGCGAAATGTACACAGAATCTAATGCTGACTGACAGTTCTTGGGAGCAGAAGGCTGTTTAAGAAGACTGAATGGGTATTACAATAACATGAATCTGGAAAGGCCAACAACCACCTTCTCATACGCTAGCCCCCAGGCTACAGTCCTGGCTCCCACTCAGCAAAAACTCCTGGTCGTAGGTGCTTAGTTACCATAATGTAGTAATTAGGCTAAGTAATTTAGGTACTGTTGCATGTTCCTAAGAATTGCATAAAGGTAAAAATAGGAAAATGTTAACAATATATTAGGATCTTTAAGTGGTCCCATACTTTGCACAAAGCTTTGTAAATTACAGACATTCCAAAAAATAGAGAATTTTAAAAGTGTCCCTTTTAAAGCAGTCAATAAAGAGAATCTCTCTGTCTCTGTCTCCATGTCTCTCTGTGCCTTTTTCTCCGTCTCTTCCTCCCTCCTTTTCCCATAAAGGGCACTGTAAGTTTTAGGGTATGGACCAAAATCCTTTAATTAACCCATATAATTGATGTAATTAACCTCTGTTCGCACCTCTTACCACTGCTCATCACTGCTTGTATCTGGACTACACTGGGCTCGTTTTGGTTGTTTCCAGAAAGTGCGTGCTCACTGCCAGTACCAACCTCTTTGTACACTTTGTGCCCTTTGCCAAGAGCCCATTCCCAGCTCAACTCTTTGCCTCTGATTTAACCCATAACTCCTAATCCCATGATTATTGAAGAAAGCTTTGTATGCAGCTCAATTTCTCTCCAATGTTTTATTCAATTCTTTCCTGGAAATTGTCTGTTATAGCTATAGCCTTATCTGTCACACATGTAGTCAGAGAGAGAGGGAGAGAGGGAGGGAGGGAGGGAAAGGGAGAGGGAAGGAGGGAGAGGGAGGGAAGGAGGGAGGGAGGGAGGGGAGAGGGAGGGAAGGGAGAGGGGAGAGAAAAGAGAGAAGAGAGAGAAGAGAGAGGGAAAGAGAGAGAGAGAGAGAGAGGTCTCTTTCTCCTACCACATGCTACAATTCTGCAATGGAGAGACCACATGTGACTTGAGCTGCCCTTGTTACCACAGGCTCTTCCACTGTGACTGTCACCTTAGAAAATCTAGTAACCAATAAAGGAGACATAAAGAAGGAAGTGGCAAATCTACACATCCTCGCAGCCTTTGTCTTGCTCGTTTTCCCTCTTCTGTTTTCAGAAGTCAGTCATCGAACTAACGAAAGCCTAAGTATGTGATCCCATGCCCCTGGCTCCAATTTACCATTTTTAATAAAACATTTGACATATATAAAATAAGAAATCCTTTGAACATTCTTTAATGCATACTTTCAGCTTTCAGGACTTTATAATAGCTATTCTGAGTAATTTCTACAGTCTTTTCATGTCTCTACATCTTCAACTCACAGAAACAAAAGAAACAGTGAGACCTCACAATGGGCTCTTCATAAAACCTCTGGCAGAATTTCTCCTCAGTTCTTTTAGAAAGTGCACCTAATATATATGTGTGTGTGTGTGTGTGTGTGTGTATATATATATATATATATATATATATATATATATATATATATATATATATATATAAAACAAAATCTTTAAAAAGAATTCTATAACTTCAATTAACAGCCAATTTATGCAGTACACTTCTTTCCTTAAAAACATTCATTAGGCAACTATTGTGAATATCAGTTAAGTGGCTGAGGTAGACCGTCCACCCATTAGAACACTTGAGGTAAAAGAGAGGCAGAAATGAAAGGCCCAAAATTAAAGAATAAGTAGGAAAAAAAAAAAAGGCCTGAACAAACATAAGGAAGGATACGGAACGTGGTGAGTAAGTCAATCATCGAGCGAAGAAGAAAGCCCATCCCTAGTGTACGCCATGGGAGAGCATCAGGGCGCATGCGCACATCCGTGTGAGCAGGCTAAGGTTCGATTCAAGGCCTCAGGCTAGAGTAAGACAAGTGTGGAGGCTGGAAAGCCACACAGTCAACCAGGTAGAAATCAGAGGGTGTACTCTGAGCGCAGAGCCTGGGAGGAGGGAGGAGGAACCATGGAAACAAAGGAAATTCCTCCAGAGAACTTTAAAAAAAAAAAAAAAAAAAAAAAAAAACAGGGCAAACCTCTCATTCAAACTCAGTGGTGGAGGGGGAGATTAGTGACCCTGTCAACAGGTGAAGCACCTAACAGAGAAATTAGGAGTTAGGATTCCACAGGGGAAAAGAAGCAAAAAAACAAAACAAAACAAACAAAAAAAAAAAAACCAGAGTCCTGTAGATTCGGGATGATCTTCTAGTCTCCTGTCATTTGCTCTGCATGTACTATCTGTGCAATTTCACCTATCCTCAAGCACCGGAGACAGACCTGAAATGGAAGGCCCCGACTTCCTCCTGACTGGGGGGGGGGGGGGGGGAGGCACACCTCTTAACCACGCGGGATGCTCTAACACTGCCTCCAACTACAGCCGCCTGGCACCAAGCTGGTGACTGCTTCCACGAAACGCCTTTCCCCTCCAACCTTTCTCAGTTTCAAGACTAATCATCTCATAGTTTGCCAAGGCGTGAGAGTTTTGATGCCCACATTCAAATAGGCAGAAGTCCTCAGGAATGCTCACTGCTGTGTGTTTATCTCTCATCCACAAAACGTTGATGTATCTCAGGTCCCTTCCGGCTCAGGGCTTTTTAAAATTTTTTTTAAAAGATTTATTTATTACTATGTATACAATGCTCTGCCTGCATGTGCACCTGCAGGCCAGAAGAGGGCATCAGACCAGATCACATCATAGATGATTGTGAGCCACCATGTGGTTGCTGGGAATTGAACTCAGGACCTCTGGAAGAGCAGTCAGTGCTCTTAACCACTGAGCTATCTCTCCAGCCCCTGGCTTTTTTTTTTTTTTTTTTTTTTTTTTTTTAAGTTGGTCTAGGTAGCTGCAAGACATTTCATTCATCTTTCTTTCTTTCTTTCTTTCTTTTTTTTTGGTTTTTCGAGACAGGGTTTCTCTGTGTAGCCTTGGCCATCCTGGACTCGCTTTGTAGACCAGGCTGGCCTCAAACTCACATCGATCCGCCTGCCACTGCCTCCCGAGGGCTGGGATTAAAGGCGTGTGCCACCACGCCTGGCTCATTCATATTTCTTACACCAAAGCAAGATGACATTCTTGAAGAAGGGCTTTGACCAGCGTATGCTCTGAAATGCCGAGTACGGGCCAGGAGCTGCGAAGAGTCCCAAGTCACTAAGATAGCCTGTGTGATCCAAACAGTCTCAGAGAGCATCAGTCCTTTTGAAACTCTTAGCCTTCTGCATGGATTGTTACAAGATCTGATGTTATGCTCCTACTGAAATACCCAGTCTCTGAGAACAGGCCAATCTCTCCAAATTCAACGAGACTGGAACCAGTCTGCCTTCCCGTGCTGCATTTAAGAGCGGCTGGCCGTAGGAAAGTCCATACCTACTCCAGAAGCTGGAGTGAAGGAACAGATGCTGTTAACAGAAGGAACATCCAGGGACTGGAAATAGCTGAAAGATGACTGCCCCATCTCCCAGGTGAAAATGTCAACCGAATGCTGATTTCCTACGGTTAAGAAATAAAAAGCAACAAGCGGTACAAAGAAAATGGCAAAATTACACAATAGAACTATAGTAAAATATTAAATTCAATTTTAAACTTTTCTGCACAGAACACCTATTTTAATAACTCAGCTTGGCAGGGAATACTGCAGTCTCTCTCTGTTTTTATCACATGAAGTACATACACAGCTAAGACACATCAGGAGATAAATTCTGCCACATGAAACACACACTAAGACACACCAATAGACATATTGTTGCATGAAGCATACACACACCAAGCCAACCAAAGGAAGAACAAGAATGACATGTTGCCAGGCTGGAGATATTGGCTCAGTGGTTAAGAGTACTTGCTGCTCTTCTAGAGGATCTGGGTTCAATTCCCAACACCCACACAGCAGCTCACAACTGGTCTTTAATTTCAGAGGTTCTGACATCCTCACACAGACATATATGCACGCAAAATACCAATGCACAGGAAATTTTTAAAAAATCATTAAAAATGTTTGAAGAATAAAATGTTTCCTCGTTGACATTTCATCTTTGAAACTGAAATAACCAGGAAAATATTGTATTCTTATGCAGGCTGGATTTTGAATCCGTTTTATCAAAGGTTGCTAGACATTAGTAGTTTTATAAATTTCTCATGACACCCCAACCTCGGTCATATAAAATTATAACTACTGGAAGATTGGCTATAAAATTGTTATACCTTTTTTCACATTTCCCATCCACTCCTCATTTTACAGGAATCTTAGTGTAAAATGATGGTTCAGCGCTGCACAAAACACAGGTACAACGCTTCGTTTTTTGGCAAAACCTACTTCTAACGGACATTAGTACTTTCAATCATGGAAAGTCTATGGATCATCAAATGAGGGAGCATTTCACATAAAAGATTCAATCTAATACTGGATGGTTTGGGTAGTAACTCTACATACAGTACAAGCACCAGATTTTCTCACCTACAGAGGTATTTTTGCCAAAAAATAAGTAAACATCATCGCCTGAAGTCAAAGCCTCAACTTGTGCTATCCCACTGATGGACACTTCTTGGAAGTTAATAAGCTGACTACCAGACCACGTGAATAAAAGGACATTTTGTCTGACATCGGCCTGGGAAATGGCTATGAAGACAGAGCCTCTTTTGTAGAACAAGGCCATGCCCAGCACAGCTCGGACAGGCAACGTCTGATGGAAGACAAAGGTGTTACCGGACCATCTGAAGACCTGTAGGGAAAGTCCAAACACAGAGCCTTACAACCAGGAACTCAGCACCTGAGACAAATTAGAAGGATCGTATGTCCACACTGCTGGAGCCTTCTGTTTAGTTGGGAGGGGAGTGCTATAATAGAAAAGTAATGAAACTGATTCTGTGCCCTTCCCCTCCCTCCTTCCCTTCCTCCCTCTCCCCATCCCTCCCTCCCTCTCTTCACTCCATCACCCCTCCTGGGGGGACTGACTTTCTTCTCTCCCTCCCTCCCTCTCTCTCTCTCCCTCTCTCTCTCTCTCTCTCTCTCTCTCTCTCTCTCTCTTTCTCTCTGTGTGTGCGTGTGTATAATGAGTAAAAGAAAAGTTATTTGAGAAGAAATCAGTATAAAATATATGGAAAGGTAATGGAAGTAGAAAATCCAAAATAGAAAAGAATTGAAGTGAGCATAAAAACAAAAAATCCCTGATGCCTCTGTCTTCAGTAGCATTGCAAACAATGGTTTCACACTAAGGTAGCAGTTTCATTTTCTGTCCTCATGGTAGAAATACATGCAAGGCTTCAGTAGATATCCACAGAGGTAATCTTAGAAGGAAGTTCATAATTTACCGGGTTTAATCCTACAACCTGGTCACTTTTACAAAGAGTTGTAATACTCAGGCAAAAGTCCGGACTTTCAGCCAAGCGTTAGGCTAGAAACAATGGATACAAACTTCTTTTCTTCTTCGAAGGTTCCATCAATCATTAAGCAAAGAGGATGAAGCTGTCAATAAGTCAATAATGACTGCACACTGAGACATGACAGGATGGTGGAGTACCGAATATGGATGTCCTGAGGATATCAAGTTGCACGTTGGCTGGCTCCAAAGGCAGGACATTTGTCTTGTTCTAGGCAAAGACTGACCCTACTTGAAAGAACGTGAGGGGACAACGGGAATGAGGCAATGTATTTTCTTGAAGCAAGGACATGATTTAGGGTTCAAATCTGGGTCTCTAAGACAGTAAACATTAGTAAGAAATGATTCTATCAGGGCAACAGGCACGGCATCCTAGCTGGTAGAATGGTGAGGAAAGCTGACAATACTATATAACGTACAATCTATATAAGAAATATGAAATTTTTGTAAGTGTAATTGGAAGATGCTGAGCAGTTTTTTAAAAAAGGAATAAGAGAAACCAGTGTTGTTAGTAAGGTAACCGCAGATACTCAGCAGAGAATGGTTCTGCAGAAGTCAGAGAATTCTAGAGGTGGGCCGCAATGCTGTTCTATCTGACTCAGTGAGAAATGACGGGGGAGATGAGGCATGGACAGATGTGCCTGCATTCTAACTAGCATGAGATGTTCAAAAAACGCCTAATGATTACCAGATACAAGCGAATAGAAAGGCATGATTAAGCAGAAGATTTCCCATAATTCCTCTTGAATAATTCTCCCTTATGGGCCTCCTACTGCCTGCCAATAAAAGCAACGATGAAACAAGCCGCAGGGAGAAAATTTAAGTTCCAGCCAAGATGTTATGTACTACATGCCTAAACTATATGCAAGTGGGCATGAAAAGAAACAGACGTGGAAGGCTACAACACGGAGGGATGGCTACGGGTATGATTTGGAAGACACTGGCCTACAGCTTGCATGTCAAACCATAGACTTATAAAATCACCCAGAGCAAGTACGGAGGAAGGAAAAAATAAGTTAAACTGAATTCTAGAAAATTCTTAACATACTTCAGTTTATAAAGGAAGTGGGAAATGACAGTAGTGCCTGGGAAGGGAAGAAAAGTAGGGAGAGGCGGAAAGGATGGTGACAGATGGGTAGAGAGAAAGACATAGAATATAGACCTGTGCAAGAGAAAAGATGTTTCAAATGTGAGGCCATGCTGACTGCCACAGGCAACATAGGAAGGATGCACACAGCCCAGAAGGCCTGACAGGCTGGTCGCCATTGCTGTGCATGAAAGAACGCACTAACTACTCATCTTGTTTTATGGTCAAGTATTCTGACAAAAGCACCCGCAGGGAGAGTTTATTCAGCCTACAGTTCCAGAGTTCAGTCCATCATAGCGGGAACTGCATGGCAGTGAGACCTGAGGCAGCTGCACACTGTATCTACTGCCTGGAGACAGGGCGATGGACGGCTGATGGATGGTCATGCCCAGCTCACTTTCACCTTTCTGTCTCCTCCAGAACTCCAGCCTATGTACTGCTGCTGCTAGAGGGGACGAGGGTCTCCCCACGTCAAGTGGTCTGATCTAGAGACGGCTCACAGACAGACATATCCAAAGGCAGCCATATCTAGAGTCTGCCACATTGACAATGGTACACAGACCACGTGAGGAGAGAGTTCTTCCTACTGTAAAGAGAGGATGGGAAGGAGAGGTTTTCTTTCTAGAGTGGGCATTGCTTGAACATCACGCTCGCTGTGGTAACCCCCACGAGAGAGAATCCCGGCACGGAGAGAACAGTCGGCCCATGAAAGCAAGAAGGCCATCGGTGTGAGAGGACAGGCTTCCACAGGCAGACCCACACAGATGGGAAGAGGCTGGGTTCCAAGTGTCCTAAAAAGCAGTAAGCTTCCTTCCAGAAGCTTTTTCCTCAGGAGAGCCAGAAGCTGAAAACAAAGAGGGAAGAGGCGTATCTGGAAGCCTGAGCGACAAAGAGGCATCAACAAGCACCGACATTACAAGATGTAGTGTGCTGGGAAAGCGAGAAATGTGGTGTGCAATCCAATCCGAATGCCCGCTTGGCAGCGTTAACCCTGACTTTTCACTGATGCCATCTGGTGAGCTGTGATCTTTCTCCGTAGTCTTTTCCAAACTCAACTAAGCCCTAATCAAATGCTTAAGCTATTATTAGATCTGTTCTGTCTCCTGAAGAAACTCTAATAATTTAACCCTGGTCTTCAAAAACTGACTACACCTGATCAGCACCACTCCACATCACCACCACCACCAAATGCTGGCGTTTATTCCCCTATGTCCCTTCGACTACAGAGGCACAGATTTTTAGTTAGCAATGTTTTTAGAAGGGGAGCCACACCTGAGTTAACTCAGAATCATTTCTTTGACTTGCGATGATGACGTAATCTTGACTGTCTGAGGTGAAATGTCTCACTTGACAAGTTTCTGAAATAATGATTCTCTGTACCTGCAAAAAAAAAAAAAAAAGTGGGAGTAAACATGTGGACGTCTTTAACAATGGAAGCAACTGAGCGCAGCGACAGCACACAGTAGGGCCTGGCTTACGATTTGAAAGTGTGTCTAACTGGTAGGTTATGCATTCCTCAGTGTCACTTGGAGACAAAAAAACAGCCTTGAATTAAGATACTTGCTCCATTGTAGATCAAGGTGCAAAACAGTTCTTTTGTACTTTAACATAGAACACATAGCACCTTCCATTTTGTCCCATCTTACCAATTTGAATTGCACTTAAGTAAAGAAGCTACAGGAAGAGGAGGAGTTTTTCTTACCAGGAATAGTTTGAACCCGGAAGTGAGCGCGTACACTCTGTTAATGGATGGCTTCTCTCCATTTCCTTCTCCGTGAGTAATCACAAGATAGGGGGAGCCGCCAAGATTAAAGGCCTCACAAGCCGTAGCACTTTCTATATTTATGTCCTAGGAAAGACGAATGATATTAGTAAGTAATGTTGTGTCAGATTTTGTACGTACACTTTATTTTGTGCACCACAAAGCAAAAAGAGATGTTTACCTCAACTGGAATGAACGTCCCTTGCCATCGGTAAACAACTATGGATGACTTTCTTAGCATTATGCCATAAATTGAATCTTCGACAGGAAAGAAACACCAGCCACCTGCTGTCTTGTCAAAAAAGCTTTGAAATGTGGAAAAGACAACGTCCATTCCCCCTAAAGCAATAAAATAAATATTTATTTGTATGTATATAAGAGCATTTGATTCTTATTTCATTTGACATGATTTAAACAGTGAAACTAGTGAGTGTGTCAGAACGACGGCGTTGGCAACAACGATGATGAGCAAGTGTGTGCGTGAACATGTGGGCGTGCGCTGTCACATGTAAGAGAGAACACACACTAGGAAGCCTGAAAACAGTAACTAAAAGTATCGACTGGTTTTAAAGAGCAGTGACAGTTTGATCGACAGCCTACAATCTTTCCCAAGCGTATTCAAAACTAAATCCTAAGTATAAAGAGAAACATGCTAAAATAACCTCTATCAAAAGACAGCTGAAATTTGAAAATGATGAGTATGTCTTACAGAAGCCGGGTGCACTGGTGCACGCCTGGAATCCCATCACTCAGGGAGGCAGAGGCAGGCGGATCTCTGTGAGTTCGAGGCCAGCCTGGTCTATA
The DNA here is from genome assembly GCF_903995435.1 of Acomys russatus. Taxonomy (NCBI): domain Eukaryota; kingdom Metazoa; phylum Chordata; class Mammalia; order Rodentia; family Muridae; genus Acomys; species Acomys russatus. The sequence continues at coordinate 34,403,157 of NC_067166.1, read as the reverse complement.
AAGTGAGTCCAACACAGCCAAAGCTACACAGACAAACCACTATATATATTGGTTTTTCAACACACACACACACACACACACACACACACACACACACACACGTCTTACAGAACCATGCTAATGGTGCTATCACACTGCATCTTACACTTTTTAATGTCTGCCCATTCAAAAGTTTCGGTTTCTATATTATAGACTTTAAAATATCTATACAGACTCACTTACTTCAAATGACTTAAAGGTGTTTATCAAATTGCTATACATGTTTTAAGATTCTGTATTCAAAAACATTAAAAGAGAAACCCCCTGATTAATGAGAACTCAGTATGCTAAAAAAAAATAAGGGGGGGAGGGTTCTATCATGTACTGTCATGACTGTTCCCCAAAGTAAATAATTTATAAACTTTAGCTAATTATGTGAACATGATAAAATAAGAATAATAAAACCCACAACTTATATAAACTATCGAACAGACCAGTTTTAGCCGGAGAAGACACAATGTCACTGTCCATAGGTAGCATCCACTAGAGACTTTATTTCCTGAAAGCACAGACTACATACACTCTTATGTCGCAACCTTTTGAACAAGTTCACAGCCTTTTCATTAAGAGTCATTAGTAAAACTGGCAATGCAGACAGACCTTCAGTCCTGTGACTCACAAACACAATGAATGAAGATTAAGCAAGTGCCACTCAGGACTGACCACTCCAGGGCCACTTCTAAGAGTTGTCACGAGAAGTCTAAGTGGGGAACCAAACCCTTTTAGAATCTTGTCACATATACGGCATATGTATGTGTCAGGAGCCATAGGACCTTGCCTGACCTGTCCCAGTGGCTGAGAGGCCCTGCTGGCTGAAAGTCACAGCTGTCTGCATACTTGAGATAATTATTCTGCCTGGCTACCACAAAAGATCCAGCCTGACCTTGAGAAAGAGAACATTTGGTGTATCACGACTTCTGAATAATCGCCCCACTCCACACCTGCTGTCCTTGGGGCCTGGCCCAGAAGATTTTGTAACTTTCCACTGCATTCCTTCCTACCCCCCCCCACCCTCCCCGAAGCTCACTTTAAATTTGAATACTCCCTTACAATAAACGGCTCTTGACAAGCAGTGTTTCCTTGGGCCCCTGTCTCTCTCCCGCCCATTCTTTATTCACAGGTCGCGACCCTCCTCGCCGCTCCATGAATAACTGGACCCGCGGGTCGGGGAAATGTATGTATGTATGTATGTATGTGTGTGTGTGTGTATATATATATATATATATATATATATATATATATATACACATACATATATATATTTCCTGTCTTCTATGCATTATTGCTCTTTTTGTTTCTCCTTCTAATTTTTAGTCTTTCCTTATTTTGTCGGCCTTTTCCATCAGTACTAATGGAAGTTCTTGTAACTCCCAACTGCACAGGTAGGAATTCTCAATGCTCCAATATCTCTTCGAGACCCTTATCTTCCAAGCCAGACTTTTCAGAAATATGTGCATGTATTTAAAGTCTCTCTTCAAAGTATTATTCAGTGCCTGTCCCCCAGTACAAACGGCCTCCACTACGCCCATGCACATGGCCCACATTAGTAACTGTAAATGATTGGTTTTTGTAGGTTTTCAATCTTACTAAACTTCCCCCTGAAGGGACGCACACAGCTTCACCTCAATTCTAACAGTCTCTTTTGCCTTTGGCAGCAACCTTGTATTTTCCTGGGTTTCTCACAAGTATTTAAAATCTGTTTTCTTAGGTCATTTTTCTATTCCTAGGCACTCAATATGCGCCTTTTCAAAACTTAGTTGCATGCTTGCCCCCAGTCTAACTACAGGCTCTCTTTTTGGCTCTCAGTTCTCATGGGGTTCAACACAATGCGCCAAACCTTCCTAAATTCATCATCCATTTAGAAAGATTCCATTTAATTTAGAGAAATATCTTGTCAATTCTAACTCAAATGCAATACGTACCAGAATCTATTAGTCCACTCTCCTTACTCAGATAACACCGCTTTCATCATTTCTGTCTTGGATGATGGCTTAGACTTTCACTCAACTATATAAGCTAGGAACTTGAGTCATTCAGAGCATGTCACTCGCCATCATAGCCAATCCATCACTGGGTCCAAGCTACCTAACCTGCTGCCTCCTTGCTCATCCTCTGCATCCTTTCTTCTCTCCTATATGAACAATTCTTTATGCAACAGTATGAACAATATCTATAAGACATAAATATGTCATGCCACACTGTTCTTATTCATGCCTAAGACACTGAGAGGCTTTTCATTAAACGTAGGATGAACACGGCATCCAGGAAATATTTTTTAAGTTCTTTAATGATCTAGGCTTTTATGACTCAGGTCTCCAGCCTTGACAGGCCTTCCCCACTGTCTCCAGCATCTTCTAGTCCAATTCTTTGCATCCAATCCCCGTTCATCAGTCAGTCTTAATTCAAACATTTAACCTTGGAAGTACTCACCTAGTATTCTTTATATGTATGTGTGTATGCGTTTGTTCGACTGTCTGCCATGTGTATGAGTGCCTGCAGAGCCTACAAGAGGGTGTCAGGTCCGCTGAACCTGGAGTTACAGGCAGCTGTGAGCCTCCTGACATGGGCACTGGGAACAGAAACCAGGGCCTCTGGAAGAGAATCAGGTTCCCCTAACTGGAGAGCCATCTCTCAGCCTCACGTTTTCACTACTTCGGATTTCCTCTTTAGAGCATATATTCTCATTTGCAATGAAAACGTGTTTGTATTTCCTATATTTATTTCTGACAATGCCTAAATTCTAAGCTCTGTGATCTGAGTCCAAGTCTATGCATAATAAATGCACAACAAACACTGTGGATACAACCGCAGAGTCAAATACAGGTACTTGTTGGAAACACAGCAGGAACACACACACACATACACAGAGGTCATGGAAATAAAGCTAAACGTACTCATGCCAAAAGCGGTTTCGGACACTGTCTCCCACTGCACACTCACAGCCAAATTGAGGCCATTCGTACGTGATACGTTGAGGTACACACTCCTGTTGGACTCTTCAACGTCTATCGAGGTAGCACTAGAAGAAAAAAAATGGATATTGGAGAGCAAAAAAAGTATACTTTCTAAATATTTAAAATACATATCACACTGCCACCATATTATGTAGTATATTCTAAATTTGTACATTCCAACAAGACCCACAAATTTCATGCATTGGAGAGACTAGATGCTAGTATTCAAAGGTATTCACTTATGGAGTTTTTTAAATAAAAAATACGAATGCAGCACCCCAGTGACGTTATCATAACAAGGACTAAATATCTGTTACTTCACAATGTATAGCCAAACAAATTCACCATTCCAAACCCTCTTCACACAAAACCCAGGTATCTGATAAGAAACAAATGAGGTAGAAAATGTTTAGCCTCTTAAAGAAAGTTAGATACTTTAACTATTTTGAGAAATAAAATACAAACATTTGTCAGCTCCCAGACATTTTTTAAGTAACCAGATATTAACTTCCTCCTCTACATTCTCAGTTACAAGTGTCACCTATTTTGTTTCAAAATGTTAATGCTTTGTAAATAATCCATACCTATTTTCAACAGCACTGATACTGAAGAGTCCCAGAGGGGCCTGGTTTTGCAGAACTGTTATCAAGGTCTGAACACGGGACCCTAGTCTAGCACCTCCAGTTGGATTAAACAGGGTGCAAACAAAATGCTCATCCATTTCTGGTTCTGTGTCTAATATGGCAGAGATGTGCAGAGCCTGGAAATAAAAAGAAAAAAAATATAGTTAAAAGAATATGGCTATTTTTGAAAGACATATATGGAGAAATTTACTAAACATTTGACAACATATGTTTTGAAATATGACCTCTATTTATATTTGACTCCCACCATATGATCGCTACAATTGTTTCAAGTTCCTACTTTGGAGATTTTCAACATTGTGATCTGCTGCCCTACACAGTCTGAAGAGTAACAGTTGATGGCATTTAAAAATAACATTGACTGGGGAAGGAGAGATGGCTCCACAGTTAAGAATTCCTGCTGCTATTCAAGAGAACACAAACATAGTCCCAGTGGGTGCACATCAGGCAGCCTGCAGCTGCCTATAACCCCAGTCCCAGGACATAGGATGATGCTCTTTTCTGGCCTGTATGAGCATCTGCCTTCCTGCGCACAGACACATACAAACCAACACACGTGCATCATTTACAAATAAACTAAATCTTTCTTTAAGTTTTCAGGAAACAAATGATTACAAAGTTAAGTCCAAGTGTTGATTTTCTGTGACACGTTTCACACCTTTGCTCTACCCAGGCTACACAATTTCCTTAATGTCATTCCAAACTGGAAACGACGGTCTCCAGAATCAGCGACAGGCAGACTGGGTACAGACTAAAAGCAATCCAAAGGCTTTGCCAGCAGCCGAGCAAAAGGGCTGTGCTCTCAGCAGTGCAATGCAGAGCAGCGACGGGAAAGAGCCGGTTATGGCTGGTAAGTGCCATCAGGTGCTTCCAAACGCTGTGCGAAAGGCGGCGACATAAAACTGAAACTGCTGAGGCAAAATCCCATCTCTACAGAGCAAGATGAGGCTTTGATTTTAAAGGTTAGAAAACTACTTTCCCTGCAAAGGGCAAACGACAAAAAGAGAAGCTCCTAAGTGGCAATTACTTCAACCGTGTATTCTGAGAGGAGGTTACACGTATCTTTAAAGTCATTGGCCCATATGCTTAGGGACTGTGTACCACACAGCTTACATTTAAAAATTACAATGTGGGAGGCAGTTAGGGTTGTTCAAATTTTATTTAATTTATTCTAATAATTAATTTTAGCATCTTAAAACTAAAAAAAAGAAAGAAAGAAAACAAGGAAAAGTCAAAATAAAGTATAATTTTTAGCTATAAAAGAATTTTTTTGTTTTTTGTTTATTTGTTTGTTTTTTGAGACAGGGTTTCTCTGTGTAGCCTTGGCTGTCCTGGACTCACTTTGTAGACCAGGCTGGCCTCAAACTCACAGCGATCCACCTGCCTCTGCCTCCCAAGTGCTGGACTTAAAGGCGTGCACCACCACCGCCTGGCATAAAAGAATACTTTTTAAAAGAAGAAAATATGAATAAAGTAATAGCCAGTTCACAGAACACTTATGCTTTAAACTTTCATATCATTTCAAAATTGGAGTAGGCCTTTAGGCAAATCCATTAAAGGTTTTAGATATTTAAGAATACAAAATATTGGACTTGGAAAGCAGGCTTCAGATCACGTGAGCGAAGAGGACTGAGGATGTAGGTGTGCTGCCGAGCCCCTGTCTGGCTTTCTCAAGGCCCTGGGTCCAGCCTACAGCACAGAAAATAGGGAACTTCTCCAACTATCAGACGACTCTAACATTAAATCACGGTAACGACACTAGATCAGAGCTGTATTTGGCTTTAAAATATATAAGATAATGTAACCAAGCTGGAGAGATGGCTCAGAGGTTAAGAGCACTGTCTGCTCTTCCAGAGGTCCTGAGTTCAATTCCCACCAACCACATGGTGGCTCACAACCATCTATAATGATATTTGGTGCCCTCTTCTGGCGGGCAGGCACACAAGCGGGCAGAATAGGTATAAATAATAAATAAGATAATGTAACCAAATATTTTTTAACTGTATCTCAAAAGTTGAGGGGTTGGAGAGATGGCTTAAGGAGGAGCCTTAGTTTCTCCTCCAGAGAACCTGCCTTCAATTCCCAGCACCCAGACAGCAGCTCACAACTGTCTGCAACTCCAGTTCCAAAGGATCCAACACCTGTTCTGATCTCAACACGCACCAGGCTCACATGTGGTACACACACATATACATGGTCAATCACTCATGTATAGAAAAATAAAACAAATCTAAAAAACAAATTTGTAATAAACTTGAGTAACAAAACTAAAAAATGTTAGTATATAGAAAAGGAAAAGGTACATTTTTAAATTTTATTTTTTAGTATATACTGCACTTGTAACTAATCTCAAATTATCCTCCCAGCATGTCCCCCACTAAATGACTCCTGTTCTCGTATAAGCAAGCAGCTATGTTTGTTCAATTAGAACATGGCAGACAAGAACGAAAGGCCAAGGGTGAATGTATCTTTTAGCTTATGTTCTTACAAACAATATAAAGGAAAAATATCAAAGTGGCTGAAGATCAATCTGGTACCTCAAAACCTAGCTATACCTCTCCTAGGCATATACCCAAAAGATTGTCCACTATACCACAAGGACATTTGCTCAACTATGTTCATAGCAGCTTAATTTGTAATAGCCAGAATCTGAAAACAACCTAGATATCCATCAGCCAAAGAATGGATAAAGAAACTGTGGTCCATTTACATAATGGAATACTATTCAGCTATTAAAAACAAGGAAATCACGAAGCTTGCAGGCAAATGGATGGAACTAGAAAAGATCATCCTGAGTGAGGTAACCCAGACTCAGAAAGACACATATGATATACACTTACTTATAAGTGGATTTTAGCCACATAATATAAGATAATTATGCTGCAATCTACAAACCCAAAGAAGCTAAGTAACAAGGAAGGTCCGAGGGAGGATGCTTAGATCTCACTCAGAAGGGAGAAATAAAATAGACATCAGAAGTGGATGGAGGGAAGGAACTGGGTGAGAGAGGGGGTGGGGAGGGCAACAGGGGTAAGGGACAGGTTGGGGACAAGAGGGAAGAGACTGGAAGAGAGAATGAAAATCACTAGTGTAGCATCTCTGGTCTTGGGGACTCCTGGGAATCTATGGGGGAGACCACAAGCTAGGACTCCTAGCAGCAGGGGATACTGAGGCTGAGGTCACCACCTCCTGTATCGAGGTAGGACTTCCAGTGGAGGGAGGAGGACACCAAGCCACCAATAAAATTTTTGACCCAAAATTTGTCCTGCCTACAAGAAGGGTAGTAATAAAGATGGAGCAGAGATTGAGGGAATGGCAAACCAATGACTGACCCAACTTAAGACCCACGCCATGGGAGAGAGCCAACCCCTGACACTATTTATGATACTCTGCTATACTTGCAGATAGGAGTCTAGCATTACTGTCTTCTGAGAGGCTTCATGCAGCAGCTGATGGAAACAGATGCAGGGACCCACAACCAAACAATAAGCCAAGCTTAGGGAGTTCTGTGGAAGAGTGAGGGGAAGGACAGAGGGAGCCAGAGGGGTCAAGGACACCACAAGATCAACAGAGTAAACTAACCTAGACCCATGAGGACTCACAGAGACTGAGCCACCAACCAAAGAGCATGCATGGGATGGACCTAATCCCCCTACACGTATGTAGCAGATGTGCACCTTGGTCATCATATGGCTCTCCTTACAATTGGAGTGGGAGCTTCTCTGACTCTGTTGCCTGCCTTTGGATTCCTGTCCCATAGCTGGGATGCCTTGTCTGGTGTCAGAGGGAGATCTACCAGGGTGTGTTGGTACCCATGGTGGGGCTCTCCTTCTCTGGAGAGAAGAGTGAGGAGAGGGGGGAAGGGGCATGAGGCTGGGTGTGGGAGGATAGGATGGAGGGGGTTGTGATCAGACTGTAAAGTGATGAGTAAATATATAAAGTAATGGGTAAAAACAAAGAAAAATAAAATGACTAAAATAATTAAATAAAGGAAAATGCCATTTAAATAATTTTACATTTTAAAATGCTAATGACACATTCAAATTCTTGTACATTCCTCTACCATATTAAAAGGAGATTTCCCCACTTGGCTGCCTGTGAACCCTTTATAATGCCATAATGTTTGCCCCACACACTAGTGTCTTTGTCTCTCTCATTTAAGGTTTTTTTGTTTTCGTTTGTTTTTTGAGAACTTAAGGCACACCTTAGGGAAAATTATTTTTAAATACTAAAGATAATCCTGTGTTCTCATTAAAGATATTAAGGGCTCACACTCTACCTTGGATCGAACCCCTTCCTCTAGGACAATAAAGCCTTTGGAAGGAATCAGGTCCTTAGATTCCGTTGAAGAGTTGACATCTGTCACCACAAACTGCACGGCCACTGTCCCGAACAGACCTTGGGCAGGCTCGCGCACGACGACTAACACTGCAACACTCTCCGGCACGTAGAGAGATGTCGGCTCTCGGAGAAAAATGTGCTCGCTGTTGTTAAAGGACAGAACGCCAGGGCCATCGTCATTCGCAAGGACAGTAATCAAAGCTGTTAAAACAAAATAGCCAAGCCGTAACTGAAGAACAAATGGGTTACAAATCCTAAAGAGAACATTCACACAGCTGCCCTTTAATCGGTATTAACCCAGTTCTCAGCATAGCCCTATGAGGGAGAACCTTTTTTTACTAGTTCCACCGTACAGACCTGCGACAGAAAATACACAGATATCCCACAGAAGTGCAAAAGCTAGAAGGGAACAGTACTGTGGGACAGAGGCAGGAAGTCAGCTTCAAGGTGTTTGTTATTCCTATGATCATTTGCATGTTTATTTACATATTTGCGGGCAACAGCACATAGCACAGTGTGTGTGTATATGGAAATGAGAGGACACCTTGTGGAAATCTGCCCTGTAGGTCCCAGGGATCAAACGCAGGTCATCATCAGGCTTGGTGGCAAACACCTTTACACGCTGAGCCATCTTTTCAGCCAAAGACATACAGACTTAAGCATTACCATAATATCTTTATACATAAGCAGTCATTGTTTGAAAACATAACAGCAAAGGGTGGAGGCTGAAACACAGCCTGGACCTAGGTCCCCTACACAGATGTAGCCGATGGGCAGCTCGGGCTTTGTGTGGGTCCTCTAGTAAGGGGAGAGGTAGCTGTCTCTGACACGGACTCTGTTCTCCTCCTTTTTGATGGCTTCCCACCCGCAGGGGTACTTCGCCAGGCCACAGGGGAAGAGGGTGTGCTCAGCCCTGATAGGACTTGATGGGCTGAGGTGTGCTGAGGCGTGGGGTGCAGGGGTGAGGAATAGGGAAAGGGAAATGGGGGGTGAAGAAGAGCAAGTGGGACCAGGACAGGAGGAGGGAGGGAGCTACATTCAGGAAGTAGCGTGAACAAATAAATTAATTAATTTAAAAAATGGCCAAGAAGCAGAAAAAAAAATATAACAGTAAAGTAATCTCATTCAAAATAGGTAACACAGAAGTTAATGTGAAATATAAGAAAGATGCACACAAAGAAAACTGTGGCCTCCCCTTGTCTCCCCTGGACCCACTCTCAGGTTGCTTTCCGAAGTTCACATTTGTACAGTAGAGGCTCGCTCCCCTCCCCTTCCCACCTCTGAGGACAGCAACAACCACGGCAGGAGCAGTAGGCAAGCCTTTGGACAAAGACTAACGTCTAATGTGGGACTAGGTAGTGGCCACGGCTTACATAAAAAAGCAGATGAGAAAGCCGCAGAGAGCAAAGTATCAAGCAGCATTTCCCCACAGCCTGTCCTTCAGTTCCTGCCTCCTGGTTCCTTCCTTGGGTTCCTGCCCTGACTTCTGCTCCTGATGAATCTAATTGGTGACAAGCTAAAATAAACCCTTTCTTCCTCAATGTGCTTTAGTCATGGTGTTTATCACAGAAGCAAAATAAACTAGGACAGATAGATAAAAACACATTTTACATTGAAAAGTAATAGCCAATGAAAGAAAACCCATCATTAGAAATTAGGGTAGTTTATTGTATATATGTGTAATAATATAAATGTATATGTAAAAAATATTTAGTAAAAAAATAAAATAAAATAAATTAGGGTAGTTGCTTATATATCTTAGAATAAAAATAGATTTATGTTCCTGTCTCACATATTATCATTATCAGTAAATAAGTTCCTACTATGTTAAAAATAACCACATACGGGCTAGAGAGATGGCTCAGTGATTAAGAGCACTGTCTGCTCTTTCAGAGGTCCTGAGTTCAGTTCCCAACAACCACATAGTGGCTCACAACCATCTGTAATGTGATCTAATGCCCTTCTTTTGGTGTACAGGTATACATGCAAATAGAACACTCATATACAATAAATAAATAAAATCTTTTTAAAAACAATCACATATAAATCAAAATGATGCAAATTTCAGAAGAGTATAGTAGTGTTTGGGGGGAAAATAAATGTAATTTTAAAAAAAATAACAAAAATGTCGATATTTTTAAAACTGTATAGTAAAAGATATAACAAATTTAAGACATAAAAAGGACAACCTCGGAAGATTATTTACAAAACGTCTAACAGCTGAGCCTTTCTGCTCCCGCCCCACCCGACCCCCCAACTCCAGAACAGCTGCTTCTTCTCAGGCAATGCCACCTCATCCCTGAGATACAATGGTAAAGGCTGAAGTGAAGGGGTTTGGTGTGCTGGGTGCCTGGTCACCAAGACTGTCTTAAAACCTAGCAAAGTGTATACTGTTGCCATTGACGACCCATCATTGACCTCAACTACATGATTGACATGTTCCAGATGTCTCCACCAAAACTAAGTTCCACAGCCAAGGCTGAGCACAGGAAAATTCCATTACGTAAGGCCGTCTCCATCTCGCAGGAGTGAGATTTCACCAATATTGTCAGGGTCCAGACCAGGGTGAGGACAAGGCCTGGAGCTGGGTGGATGCAAGGACGGTGCCGGAGGAAGGAGCCAGGCGTGGTGATGGCGGGAGTTTTGCAGTCAGGGTGCTTCTTTATTTATACAGAGCTCAGCAGGCAGGGATAGATGCGCGTTGTTCAAGAACACAGATCATAACGCCTTTGTCCGTGGACATGTGTTTTAAGTTCTGCTTGGTCATAAGTTTAGTCATCATTGATAAGCCATGACAAAATTTTCCCTCATCAACCCTATAACCTTACTTTTAACAGTCTTGTAGTTTCAAGGGCATTAGACAAAAAAAGAAAATCTGCAAGTCAGCCTGGACAGACGGTCATGTCCCGAGCAGTGTTCTATCAATTTTCAAAGGTCAGAGTGCTAATTGTAATTAGGCCCAAGGAAAGTCTTCAGTCCAAGCTGCTGCTGTTATTATTTGATTTCTGCCATTACACGATGGTTGTATTTTATATATTTGTAGAACGTAATTGTGTATCTAATGTTGGTATTATTTTGTTCCTTGGTCATACAACACCACAGTGGCCATGGATGAGTTAACTTCCCTACGAAAAGGGAGGTCTTAATACTTTATTCTTTTATAATTTATCCGCAGCATTCTTTGTCCATCTGTATGAGGACGAGGCTGTTAATTTCATCTGCTGTCAACGTCTCTAGCCCACCCAATCTTGTTTACCTTGTAAGTTTACTTCCCCAGAAAAGTCCTCACTGTAATACCTCTCCTGATTTTAGGGAGCTATTCTTATCTGGCCTACTTGAAGGCGTTCCTTATGCCCTGGAGGTTGGGACTCAAACAAATATGCCAGAGATCTCCTTCTGAGGCTCTGACTTCAACATACTCTTGGCACATCTGCCCCTGCACTTAGGAGCAAGATAATCAACACAAAGTAAACTTACAAGGTAAGGGAGTTGAAGGGGGAAATGTGCGTGAATATAATTATATTTCATTGTACACGTGTGTAAAATTTTCAAAGAATAAAAAAATTAACAAATATGCAAATAAATGTTTTCTTATGCAACATTCAGTAATCCATGAAGTTTTTCCCTGTCATTATTGCTTTACCACTGTCGAGTGTCATCGCAATACCTAACCCACAGTCAAAGTGGGTGATTTCAGAAAAAAAATATCAAGCCATTCCAAGTAAAGAACTAAAGGTCTCATGTTGTATGTGAGACTGTAGGACCCCTACTCTGCATAAATCCCATGGCACTGAAGCAACATGGACGAGCCAGAGCCACCATCATGAAGCAACATGGAAAAGCCACCATCATGAAGCCACATGGAAGAGCCACCATCATGAAGCCACATGGAAGAGCCACCATCATGAAGCAACATGGAATAGCCACCATCATGAAGCCACATGGAAGAGCCACTGTCATGAAGCCACATAGACAAGCCATCATCATGAAGTCACATGGAAAAGCCACTGTCATGAAGCCACACGGAAGACCCACCATCATGAAGCCACATGGACAAGCCACCATCATGAAATCACATGGAAGAGCCACCATCATGAAGCCACATGGACAAGCCACCATCATGAAGCAACATGGAAGAGCCACAGTCATGAAGCCACATGGAAGAGCCACCATCATGAAGCCACATAGAAGAGCCACCATCATGAAGCCACATGGAAGAGCCACCATCATGAAGCCACATGGAAGAGCCACCATCATGAAGCCACATGGAAGAGCCACAGTCATGAAGCCACATGGAAGAGCCACCATCATGAAGCCACATAGAAGAGCCACCGACATGCTTCTCATCATTGCTAAGCATAAAACCACAGCAGAACTCAAGTCCTGAGAGAAAGACTTTTGCACACGGAATAAACCACAGTAACTGAGGAAATCACTTAATACTACATCTAGCACCAGCCTCCCCTGAGCTTGCTGTTTCCATATACACAAACACACAGGTGGGACTCCTTACCACTAATATTAGACCTTATCAAGGCAGAGCTTAAGGGGGCTTTTTGTATGAGGCAAGCAAACGGCTCGCCCCTCTTGCCTCCACACTTCTGAAGCCAAGACAGGCGACTGTGGGAAATGATGACAATTACCTATTGTATTTTTGCCCAGCTCTAGCCCAGGAGAAGGATTTGTTAATATCAACTGAAACTTTTCGTCTCCTTCTGGAACGTCATCGTCCAGAATCGTAACTTCCACGTGCTTATGCCTTTCTCCATCAGCGAAGTGAAGAATCTGATCAAAGAAAAAAATAAATAAATAAATATAAAAGAAAAAGCCATGTACTTAAACTCACTCTGAGTTTTCACAAAACGTTTAGAAAACAATATCATATAACTAATAATGCAGAGAATAAGCTATCTGGGGGCCTGGGGAGAGGGCCCGGCAGTTGCATGTGTTTGTTGCTCTCTCAGGGGACCCAAGTTGAGTTCTAGAGCCTTTGTCATGCATCTTGTAACCTCTCGAAATGCTAGAGCCGGGGAGCCTTAACTTTTTACATGACCTCTTTCTGCTACAATTTCTCTCTTTTTTTTTTAAGTTAAATTAATGTTTTTACTCACTTTACAACCCTATCGCAGCTCCCCCCAATCCCACCCTTACACCTCTCCCCTTCTCCTCAGAAAAGGGGAGCTCCCCCTATTTTGTTTAAGTTTAAATTGAAAATATTTCAAGTAAGAGTTACAGAATAGGAAAAAAAAAAAAAAAAACCCAAACATTTGTCTAAGAAACAAAGGGGAATAAAGACACGAGGGTTTTCAAAAGTGCTTCAAGGGCCTGAGGTGTTTCTATAAATTAAGAAAAACAGCAGTAACACTCGGGGAACGTCTAACGACCAACGTCTTTAATACATGATCCTTCAGATACTTAGTCCTTCAGAACTAAGTGCCCCAAAAAGCAAATATGGAGTTATATCTAGAATACAATTAGATTTTAATTCAACTGCTTATTACAGCAGAGAGAAGTATACATTATAGAAATCTTCTGCCTGGCCTCACTATGACGTAGCTTATACGGTAGATATTGAGACTGATTTACTCGGGAAAGACCCACATCACTACGATTCTCAAGAAACAGCAGTTGTAACTGGCCGGCGAGGGTCGTGCAGAGCCCCACCTGTGGGCTGCAGATGTAATCCAGCCCCATCTGGGCCTCTAGGTTCTGGGCATACACAAACAAGGACACCTGGCCACGGGCCTCTCTGCTCCTCTGGACCACCAACACTACAGTGCCGTGGGTTTCGTTCACATCAAACCTGGAACAAGGAGAGTACAGTCAGTTTTCTCTCATGACTTCCGTTTGGTCATCTTGAAGGGTCTGAGATGAAGGGCCTTCTGCACCCTTTGGTTTACCTGCTACGCTGCCACTCAACAACACCTTGGGCACCGTCATTGGCCTCTATGGTGATCTGTGCAGTCAAACCTTCTGAATCTAATAAAACAAGAGATATAGCCAATGAATATGATTTAATACATTTCAACGAAACTGTATTTAAAGTCACAGTCTGGCATAGAATTTGAAGACTGAGTTACATCAATTTTAATGTATAGGTATTGTAGGTGGTGAAAGGATGTTTAAGGAAATTAAAAAAAAAAACAAACAATTCTGGTGATATTAGAAAAAAAATCTAATTACCAAGATGTGCCGATATATAACTACTCAACTGACAACTGTGTGAATACAAGCTATAAATGTTATAGGTTCATTCTGAATAAACTAAACAATATTAACATATATATTGTATTTCAGGAGGGGAGAAAAAGGTACTGATACAAAAAGTAGGAAGGAGAAAACAAACTGGATACAGAAAGGTAGACAGTCACAGAAAAAATTACAGATATAACAGAGTGACACAGAGAGGACCAGTAACACAAACTAGGGAAAAGGGGTGATGACGCAGAAGACACATAATTCTCTTAGATGTATCTTTGTCAGTATGCTACAAATAGCTACTCTTCTATGTGGAAACATTACTACTTTCCATGGGTGTGTGTGTGTGTGTGTGTGTGTGTGTGTGTGTGTGTGTGTGTGTGTTTCAATACCTTATCCTTTAGTTAAGGACAATTATCATAGCTGCTTAGGTGAGGGAAAGGGTAAGAAGACCAATTATTTTTAGACTGAAGTGAACAATACTGTTCAGTAGACGATATTAAACCAGGATTTATACTCAGCGAACTATAGGCTTACAGACAGACACTCTAAAAATCACAGCATACTACTAAAACAAACACACACATATACAGTAACACCGTATGGACTCAACAGGTTATATTTGTGAATATATATGTATATACAAATACACACACACACATTCATGCAATAACAATTAATGAAAGACGAAGCCATGAATTCGAAGGAGAGCAGGGAGGTTTGGAGAGAGGAAAAGGAAGGGAGAAATGTAATTAATTTAAAATCTCAAAACTAAACAAAAAGTATTTTTGAAAGGAGAGGGTAATCACAAATTACTAAAATTAAACTTTTAGTTTAAAAAAAAAAAAAAAAAAGAACCCAACTCCTGTGTGCTCTAGTTACATCAGGGCATCTTACTAAGCTTCTCATGGTTTCTATTGCCTCATGTGTAAAATGACAGTGCCAATACACAGGACAACAGAATTAGAGAACCAGACCAGAGAGAGCTTCATTCAAGCTGGTCTGAATGGGAGCGTGTCTAAAAACGGAGAGTTTAGTTAGCTCTCTTAGGATGAATTAAAGTGACCTTGTAATAGCACTTGATATACAGAGCTTAGTCACTGGGATTTTGAAAGGGCTGAAACACATTACTCAATGACATGTAGAAACGAGCTATTCTTTTCAGAGTAGTTAAGCCTTAGAAATGAGTCCTTGGGCCACGACAGCCATCCCAGTTCTATGCTTCCCTCCTTATTCAGGGCTAACCAACCCCCTCTGTCCACGGTGGGGGGGGGGTGCGGGGGGGCAGGCAACGGTGGTTCAGGCTGGCCTCAAGGCCACTCACTACCACGCGGCACATGTCACATACTTTCCAGCAATACTTAGGATATACCTTATGGAAAGGTCTAAATAAGATTCTATCAAGGTTCATGTTTTACCTTTCAGTCTGTAACGAATTAAGTTTTCTAAAAGCAGGAAAAGAAAAAGATCAAAGGTCAGGAGAGAAGCAAGGAACAGAATGCACAGAATTAGTGGTTAACATAAGAAATAAAATGGATGGCTTATGAAAATAGCTAATTACATTTTTTAAAAGAAAATGAAAGATAAATACATTTGAAAAAAGTAATGCTACCTTGCAGATTGCAGAATTGGCTATAATATAATTGTAAAATTTAAAGAATATCACAATAATTATTGCCTTTACACTCCCCTACAAAACTGCAATGATAGTCTCTAAATTAGAATAACTCTAATATGCTCATCGTATTTTCTTTCTTTCTTTCTTTCTTTTTTTTTGCTTGTCGTCTTTTCACACATGGTTAGATTTGGAAAACAGAGCAATGAACACTTCTGATTGATAAAAAATAAATAAAGTCACTTGAAGTTCGTAAAAGGATTCATAAAAGAGAGATACCTTACCTAGTCTGGGAGGAAATGAAGTTAAAGGGGCCAGAATGAGATCAACATGAGTTAAATTCACCAAGAAATATTCTCTTAGCTCTGGTATATCATCCTGCAAAAATTAAAATCATTAAAAATGCTTTCATTATGTTCTAATGAAATTACTCCTCATAAGCTGCTTTAAGTTATGTTAAAATGCATATGCACAAACAGTAAAAACACAATAGAAAACATAAATGCAGGTATAATTATTTAAATTCGAAAATATAAATACAACAACGTCATCTTATATGTGGAAGTTACTAGGTTGAACACTCTGAAACCACCTCAAACTTCTAACACTGTAAACACAGTTTATGAGCAAACCAACTATCTAACTATATGAACCTAATTATTTTCAATACAACATAAACAAAAAGTGTTCGATTTCCCTAATAGCTGTTGGCCAGGAAGAAGAGTAGAATGGTGCCACGGAAGCAACTTAAGCTTTGCCATAGGAAGGCGGAGGGCAACTGCTGGAACTTGAGGTGAGCGGCTTGCACCCCAAAGCCTCAACGCTTCCATGTTCGTTATGCAGAATTAGGAAGCACAACGGCATGGCCTGTAGGTGATAACTGAAAATAGAGTATGTGGACTATCCAGCCTCAAGGCATCCTTTGAAGGCGATAGTGGTTACTATTAATCAATAGTTCCACAATTTACAATGGAAACAAAGAAGATTTACGGGAGTAGTAAAACCCATGTCAGGAGTGACCAACTGGCTGTGAATACTTCAAAGTTTACAAAGAAACTGTGTGTGTGTGTGTGTGGAGGGGGGGCGGTGTTTGAGTGGTATGTGCATGTGTGTAAGTGGTATGTGCATATATATTTATATACATACATACATACATACATACATACATACACATGTGTGTGTATACATGTTTCCATGTGAGAAAGCAAGAAGCTCAAAATTGGTCTCTAGACAGGTGTCAGTATCTGGGCAAACATAAGCAACAGCCCTGCCTTACCACACCCCACAGTGGCTTGCTTCTGCATGTCAGGCCTGCTGTGTTTTAATCTAGCACTACGTGGAGAATAAGGGTTGAAAATAACAAAACATAAAAGGCGGTGCAAGGAAAACTCCATGCTTAGACAACTAGACTTCGAGGAAGAGGTGGGGGTATATATTTCTACTTTAGAAGCTCACTTACCTAGGGAGTGTGTGTGTGTGTGTGTGTGTGTGTTTGTGTGTGTGTGTGTGTGTGTGTTTACGGTGTGTAATTAGTTGCATTAACAGGTCAGGCTTTTATGATGGCTGTTTAGATGTTTGGTCAGACCCTGTCGCACACTGACAAGACAGCAGCTTTTGTTCTTGGATTTGCACTGCTCATGTTGCCATGGGCCACAGTGCAGTGGAAATAACAACAAGCCTCGCAGGGTGCAGAGCTAACATCACTAATAATTTTGTAAAGCTATACAAAACGCCACTGACAGAATAAAAGCTTTAAAACTGAACTTGCCAACACAAAATACTAGAAATGTCTTTTCCAATCTATAGTCATTCTCACGTCTCTACTGTACACGATCTTTTTACCTTTTCTGTTCACAGTACCCTTCCCATCACCCCAAGAAAGGCATTTCCATAGATGAACCCACAAAACCCCCCAAACGACACAAGAGTCCACGATGTGAAAACACATTTAAGGTGCAATTTCAGTCACCACTGACTCCTTCAGAGAGCCGTTAGAGAGCTTCCCACGCTCTCTGCTTTACCTAATCTCACCCGCAAAGATCATGAGCTCTCCACAGACCTGTGGGACAGTGACTCCTTTGGCATTATCAAAATGCTCCCTTGGCACCTCTCAAGCCACAGCTGCTTTATAGGAACGTGCCCTAAGGAAATTATCTCTCATACAATGTTTCTATAATAAAATACGCAACAGTAGGCTGGCCAGTCTAAACCCAAATGGAAACTCCTGGGTGACTTGACATTAAAAAAAAAACAAAACAAAAACAAAAACAAAAAACATCAGGGAGAGCAATAGCCCAAAAATGCCACCAGCAGGGGGGCACAAATCAAATAGACTCTTAAAATATCTAAACACTGTAGAGCTTTCACATTTTAAAGAAAACTTAAGAATGTTAAAGGCGGGAGGGAGGGAGGAATGGGAAGATACAACGGATGGGCTAACAATTGAGATGTAATATGAAGAAATTAATAAAATATTAAAAAAAAGAATGTTAAAGACAATAACATTTCATAGAGACAAGTAAAAAGTGTGACATAATATTCATTATCATGAAAACTGCCACCTTTAAATGCAAAGTTGTTAGAATCTGTAGTCACATTTTACCGTTGATGTTAGACACAGAATATTCTATCCATTTCTACTCTCTGTGTGACTGTTTAGGTTTAATATAAGATCGTGGAAATAACGCGAGCGTTTACCTCAAGGACAGTGATGTTGATGGCTGCTGTTGTTTCCCCTTCTTCTAAAACCAGAAAGCCCACTGCAGGGACAAAGTCAACCCCTGGCTGTGCTAGGTTCCCTTCTGTTCCGTTTTTCGAACTCAGTATTCCAGGAACGGTGGCATATGTGACATTGATCGCACCTAAAGGAATTTGTTTTGATGATTACCAACACCTTCAAAAAAATTCTCACTGTAAACTCTTTTGCTATTATTGTCAGTCCCATTATTGGTCCCAACGCCACATTATTTCACATGTAAGAGGCAGCACAGCGATGTCCCACTGCTGTCACAAGGACACAGGCCCTACCCTTGGCTTGCAGTTTGCCTATGGGATCTGCTTTGGCCAATATTACAGAGTGAGAGCAGTGATAGAATAAATTTAAGCGTATACCCAGAAGGCCTGGCATACTTTCATTTGCTTTATTGTGTCTTTACTTTTCCCAAAGGGATAATGAGAAATACAAAGAAGAAGCCACGTGTAGGCCGAGCCCGGCCCAGAGGCCGCAGAGCAGCCTGCTACTGAATAGCTGAGACTGATTGGCTGTGTGGAACACAGCAGCCTTCCTGTGGAAATAGGCAATTCCTTTGACATTTGTAACAATAAAGAAGTTACAAAGCACTGCCCTAAATATTGGTTTTTTTTTTTTTTTTTTGAGGATTTACATTGCCACTGTCCGCATTCACACACAAATAGAATTTTAAAAATAAAAGCAAAAGCTCTTGCCTAGAAACCCCACTGATCCCCCTATCCAGATCTAGCCAATGGACAGGACATTCTCCACAGCTGAGTGGAGAGTGGGGTCTGACTTTCACACGAACTCTGGTGCCTCATATTTGACCATGTCCCCTGGATGGGGAGGCCTGGTGCCACTCAGAGGAAGGATAGCAGGTTACCAAGAAGAGACTTGATATCCTATGAGCATATAAAGGGGGAGGAAATCCTCCTCAGGAACAGTCATAGGGGAGGGGAATAAGGGGAAAATGGGAGGGAGGGAAGAATGGGAGGATACAAGGGATGGGATAACCATTGAGATGTAATATGAATAAAATAATAAAATAAAATAAAATAAAACCCCATTGACCACTTATCCAGAGGAACACAGACCTAGAGACCCAAACTCTCTGTTGATAAAGAGTTGAATCGTTACGTTAGCCTCCTGGAGCAAGACGAATCTTGAGGCTAGAGCAAAGTTTACCACGCCATGGGGCTCGTCACTAGCTTCTACGGTCAGGACAGCTGCATAACCCTGGGCATCGAGCAGAGCGGCTCCCGCTGGCAAGACTCCTAAAAACATCAGAGAGCCCCACCGGGGAGTCAGAGGGCACCTCAACATTCCTGAAACCAGTCAGCCCTCAGGCCCCTCCCAGTCATTCTCAGACTCACAGGAAATCCCTACCCCATTTTCCTCCCAGACAACAGAGTGTGAATTCTATGTGGCTCTTATTGCCATTGTTGACTATGTTGGTTGTCAGACTTATAGAAATTAATAAACAGGAAATAACCTACCCAAGCAATTTGCTAAAAAGTTAGCAAATTAAAGTTATCTATAAACAGTAATTGGTCCAAAATCTAAATTGGTTTGCTAATAGAAAAACAAATTCAGATTTTTTTTTAATCTTTGGACATGCATTTTATTAAAAAAAAAAAAAGTATCCAACAAGTAAGCTACAGTGGGTAACAGTGCCACCCAGCCCGTTAAGCTGAGGTAGGAAGATCATGAACTTAAAGATAGCTTGGGCTACACAGTAAAGTTGAGACCAGCCTACGCTACATAGCAGGGCCTTGTCACAGAAAACTAACCTCTATATAGAAGCATCGAATTGTTAAAATCTTTCTTTTTCAATATTGTTTATGTATGAGTGTGGCTGGTGTGTGTATGTGTGTGTGCATGCATGTGTACATATATATATATGTGCATGTGTGTGTGTGCATGTGTGTATCTGTGTGTGTGCATGCGTGTATATATGTGCATGTGTGTGCATGTGTGTGTGTGACAGTGCACATGTGGACATTAGTATAAAACCATGGATGTAGATCCTCTTTCTCCATTGTCTACAAGGTCTTTTGTTGGTTGCCACTCTATATGCCAGACTAGCTGGCATGTGAGCTCCCAAGGATTTCCTTGGCTCTACCATCCACCCTGCTGTAGAATTGCTCAGAATTACAGATATGTACAAGCATGTCCAGCTTTGGTTTTAGGTGTCTGAGTCCGGGCCTTCACGGTTTCACAGCTAGCACTTTACCCACGGAGCCGGTTGCCCAGCCTAGTTAGCAAAACTTTCAGTGTACTTTTCTATGGCCTGTCAAAGTAAGTGTTCATATGTAGTAGCCTAGTAGTTTTTTTTTTTAAATATAATATTTCTGTGGGGTGGATAATATTTAAAGCAACATTTTCTCAAAGGCAGAATCTTACTTTGTACTTCCGGATGGCCTGGCACTTACAATGTGAGCCCAACCCATAATCGCCCTCCCTCGGCCTTCTGAGCACAGAGATCACAGATGCAAAGCACCATTCTGGCTCCAAAGTAACTTTCTTTTAGTTAGCACATGCCTGCTTGTTAAACACGGTGATAGAAGCTAGCTCATTTCTTTCTTGTCTGATATGAAAACACCAAAGAAAAGTCCAAAGACGAAGTCTAAGTTACCTTGGGTCTTGACATCGTACAGAACAACCTGGTATACTTCTTTCTCCTCAGGAATACTGTCATCCAGCAAATGTACAAATATTGTCTTATTCAATGTCCCCTACGTCAAACAGAGAAATACCATGCTTGTGTTGTTATTGCACAAAAAAAAAAAAAAAATGTCTGTATTATTTATACTGTGCAGTCAGGCATAGCTTCATATGAACTGAACATTGTCCTAGAAATTAAACAGAAACCATGGGCTTGAGATATCAGGTTTAAAGCACAGGGGAAACTAGCTTGTCATTATGACCGCTCAGCCAAACAATTTAAAGCTTTAGCCCATGACTGGTGTATATGAAAAGGCAGTAACAGGAAGAGATCGATGCAAAAGCGATGATAAGAAAAAAGTGAAAAAAGAAGACAACAGTGTCCTGGGGGTTCCGGTTATTAGATGCTCAACCCAGTGTACAAGGCACTAGCAACTGGGCATTGGCTCCACATCAAAGCAATACAAACGAAGACAAATTTAATACATCAACCAAGCACACAAGCCAGGTGGGTGGAAAGTGAGAAGGATGAGAAATGCAGTGCAGTGGTGCTCAGTGTCAACTCCATTTTTCTCAAAATGGAGTTTTTTCTGTGGAAAAAAAATATATTGCCAAACTTCTCTTTGTGGTGTTACCTCAGAAAACAAGAGTTGACCTGTAAAGTTAGCAAAATTGACTTCTAGATTTTCTCCAACAATTTTCCAGTCAACCGTGACGTTGCCTCGGCCAGGGGGTGTTCTTACCACGTGGAACTGCAAAATCTCTCCTGCAAGTAAAAATGCGGATTAGCAAGCTCATAACAGAAAGGAACTTAATGTTCAAACTCACCAAAACCCACACTCAAGCACGCGACTGCTGCAGGCTCTTTTCCAAGAACGTAATCGCGCTCTCTGTTCTGTTATGAATTTTCTAGTGCATTTTTACGCATGCTTGTTACTCATTAGACCAAGATCCTACTGCTAAAATGCTTTCTGTGGGTAGAACTTCGGGAAACACAAGGTGTGTTACAGAAGTCGAGGGATCCGCTGGTAAAATGGGAAGGAACCGTGTAAGCACGCCAAGGGATGCATGCAGCGGAGCACCGGTGCTCTGTGACATCACATGCGCACGGTCAAACTAGTCAGGACATGAGTGAATGCCTTCCTTCATCTCCCTAAAGGACACTAATTACTTACACCAGTACGCAATGTGATCTTACACAATGCATAAAAAAATGCCAGCAGATGCCTGAAAAATCACATTTGTTTAGGTTGCAACTTACATATACCACCAACCATTTTGTTTTATACAAGGAAATACAAAGAAAGGTGTCGAATCTGTCCATTAACAGCTACCTGTCACTTCGCCACAGTCACATTAGCATTCCCTAATAACTGGACAGGTATCTTTCTTTCTTAGCTTTTATCAACATGTACCATTTTATAAAGCTGAAGAAAACTACCATAGTCCTTTCTTTCAGTTTGTTAAAGGGCAGAAGGAAGGCACTTGGAGTTAAGCTGATGGCTACACGACTTGCTAAAACTGCTCAAATTGCTAATTCTACATATGAAAATAAAGTTACAACACACTATAAAAACAGTCTTATTAAAGTTATGATGAAATGGGAAGCGGCATCATTTTTAAAGGCTTAAAGAACACATCGCTGTTTGCAGTTTGTAGAACACAAATAAAGTTGAAATCCACAAGTATTCACTTAAAACGCCATTTTTAAAAAAATAGCTTTTACATTTATTAGCCATCTTACAACTCTTTTCAAACAAGAGTAGAAATAAAATAGACACACCATGTCCTAACAGTTTTTCCAACTAGGACATTTCTAAACTTCTAAACATAATTGATGTAAACAGATATTTATTTCCCTTTATTTTTATTTTTGGTATTGCTGAGGGAGCCCCTCCCCCACCTGCAGACTCCTGCATGCCAAGGGATCACCTGAAAAATGAACTACAGCTTCAGACCTCAAAATAGTATTCTTTTTTTTTTTTTCAAAATAGTATTCTTAATAGAAATTTCTTAAATTAAAATATCATGACTTCACTCATTTAACAAAGGAACCCACCTTCATGGCCTATGACAGATCGCGATGCTGTCTGAAAACTGACAATTCCCGCCACATTGTCATTGGCCAAGATGTTCACTCTCACGGTGTCAGAGCTCGGCAGAATTCTGCTTCCCCCTTCAGTGTACACCAAACGAATGAGGATACTTTCATCATCCTCTGGCTCAGAATCATCCAAAATGGTTAAAATGGCCATCTTTTTTGTTTCGCCTATTAAAAGAAAAAAAGTTAATGGAATTAAAAGGTTAAGTCAGTAAAATACCAACCTACGAAACCAAAAAACAGCCTTCTATGTTTAAAAGGTAAGAGCAAATGTGTGCATTGTAACCACTCAGGGCCCGTGAGCAACAGTGCCACCGCCACAGCAAACTGCGTACGTTAAGTTTCTTGGTTTTTAAGGTATGAAGCACTGTAAAAGTCTCACTGGGGACATATTAGGAAGAAGACATCCAATTGTAGAAAGTCAGTGGGGAGAACTAATTCAAAGACTGAGTTACTACTCCCTGGGCTTTGTCAAAAAAGAAAAAAAACAATGATCGATCTGGGGAAAGATGGCTGAAGTCAGGTTTAGGAAGAGTTGCTTTAAGGACAGGGTGACGTCACTTCTATTGTGCCATTGTGTGAATAGTCTTACTCATCCCAACGTCTCCTGCAGCGGCCACCACCAGCACAAATGGCACACAGAGGAATGACAAGCTCTGAACAAAGACGCCTGCATGCGTGCCCTCAGCTTGGGATGGGTAATTGAGATGGCAGCGTCATGCACTCGTTTTTAGGACATTTTGCAAGGAAAATGGAGACCAAGGCGGAATGTGGTGAGACGGTTCAGTGCAGCAAAGGGGAGACTGTTTGACATAGGGCTCCATTAGCGGCGAGAGAGCCAGAAAGGACCCTGAAACACACCCTGCCTCTGCTGGTCACCCAGCAAAGGTCGTTTTCAATTCCCTTCAACATTCTAGAAAGAGAGGATGGAAAAGGAGAGACCCCACAGCAGTTTCATCAGTAAGTACTTCAGGACCAAGACTGCTCCAAGAGGCTGTGTTATCTTTTATTTTTTCCATTATGGCTCTGGGCATTGGACCAAGAACCTTGATTTGAGACTACGTATCATCTAACAATCTACGTTAGATACAAAATAAAGTCTATATTGTGCAAAGATAAAGTTACAATTCAATATAGTAACAATTTATATAACGGCTCTGCTTTATATGACATAGCTGTTCATATTTCCCAGAACTATGAGGAATTTTTCTATGACTTTTTTTTAAAAATCTCTACCCCCATCTTATTACATTGCTCTCATTCACTTGCACACAGGGGAAAACGTTACCAGTTACCAGCTTTACCTCCCTCCACTAGAAAGAGTTTCTTTAAGGACAATGTGATCTCATCCCTATTGTGCCATTATGTGATTTGGCTACCTTTCTACTTCCCCAAGCAATGTAGTGAGAAATGACCAACATTGTAGTGAGAATATTGCTTTCTTTAAAAACCCAGTTATGTTCTGTGGACATGTTTTTCATTTAACTCCATGTGTGGAATACGGGGCTGCTTCAGTCGGCCCGCAGCCGTTAACTATGACTGCCTCATGCTGTAGCAGGGGCGTGGTTTTCGCCTGCTGCAGACAGTTGAGCTCTAGGGACTATGGAGGGGATATAAATGGGAGAGTCCTGAGAGGGCCTACAGCAGCGGCTGCGCTCCCTTATTTCTGCTCCCCACTACTGCTGGCCCCTGCTGTTGCATTGATTGCATTTGCTGAATTGCTGGTTTGCTGGGTATTCTGATGATGAAGAGTGGACTAGGCCTTAGGAACCCAACATCCCTGATCAGCAGGAAGTAGTCTATAGAGGTCTACACTCCCTACCCCGTCTAGCCTTCTTGCTCACTTACCTAGTGGTGGGGCCTTGGAAGGTATTGGACTAGAGAAAGGTGGTAGATATAAGAAAACAATAAATAATCCAAAAAAGAAAGTATGCCTCCATAACATAGAAATGTTTTCTAGCATTTTGTCTTTATTTTATTTTATTTTATTTTATTTTATTTTATTTTATTTTATTTTATTTTATTGCGACAGTCTACCTAACAGAGCCCAGCATTTCCTCAAACTCAGTGTGTAGCTGAGAATGATGGTTAACTCCTGCCTCTCTTGACTCCATCCGCTGAGTGCTAGGATTTGAGGTATAGATTGCCACACTTGATTTACATGGTGTTAGGGATTATATCCAGGGCTTCATGATGCCAGACAAGCATTGCACTGACTTAGCTATCTTTTAAGGCAGCATCATGACATTTTAAGTTTTTATTCTCAAACATAATGTTCATTAGATATCTTTTAAGTCTACTACATATGTAGTTACTGGTTTCCAAAAAATGCATGTTCATTAAAATATAAACAGATGCAATGAATTGCTCTGAGGCATAGAATTACTAAAAATTAAAACTTTTATCCAGTGTATATTCTGAGGGTCTTATAAAAACGTGTAACTTTTTCAATCAGGAAAAAGTCCCACTTGACTACGGTTTCTGCAATTAGTCAACTCAGGATTTTAAAAATATCCTGAATAAAATTACCTTTACTATACTGAGCCAAACGATGAACTTCCTCAATTTTAAATATAATTCAACTAGAGCTAATACTGAGTAAAAGCGAAGACAATCTCATCAGCCTCTGTTGACTGCCTCTCACACGTCACTTATGAAGAATTCCTCAGCACTCTTGTTTAAGTTGAAGAATATTGCAGCAAATTGACCTATAACAATACAACTGTCAAGCTTCAGGCTACTTTGACTTAAAAGTTTTCGCTGACGCTCTATCTTGCTTTATCTAGTGCATTTGAAACCATTACATTCTCAAATAGCGTTGCTTCTTTAACAGGTTTGTATGTAGGTCCATAGCTCATTCTTGTTACTTTCCCTATAAAATAGGAGGCTGCCCTGTGATTGCTTCTGACGTATGAAAGCCACCGTCATCATGCATAAAAGAATAAAATTCACATGTTCCCTCAACATCTTTAAAAACATACATAGACAGGGTCATACCAGCCCTGCCAGGATAATCATTTATAGTCTGAGTCACTGTTGTTTGTAAAGCCACATTGCGTGAGTAAGAATATGCAGGTAGATTGAGTATTTATGAATATTATCATGCTGTTGGTTCTGATGACTCTACGAAGAAACACTGAAATCCATTTATACCATGACTTACCTTCTGCAAAAGTAAGAATGTCTCCGGCACCTACGAAATCTAAACCTTCAGTAGCTGTTCCGCCAACAACGCGCCACTCAACTATCACCTGCCCCAAGCTGCCTCCCGTCCTGTGGACCAGCAGGTCCACTGAGGTCTGTGGCTGCTCCTGCACTTCCACGCGTGAGCCATCTTCTGAGGTATTGGGGCTAACGCTGTAGATAACGAACACTCCAAAGGCATCCCCGTTCAGCCCTATGACCACCGCAGAAGTGTTCGGGTGCCCTACAGTTGGCTGGTTTTCTAAACTGTCTGTGATGTTCATCAGGTGAACTTCAAGGAGAGAAATGAGAAAACTTTCATCCATCTCGGGAACAGCATCAGGAAGCACGGAAACGGTGAGATTTGCGTACTCGTCACCTTCCAGCATCAGGACCCACTGTCTTGTCACAGGCTCATAGTCACTGCCGGCAACTGCCTGGCCACTAAACAGAGAGGCCACCCTCGTCACGTTCTTCTGGTAGGTCTGGAAGTCTGAGCCGTTCACAGTTAAGCTGGCCCATGACGTCATCCAAAAGCACTGAGGGCCATCAGCGGTACTGACAACTGAAAACCCTGAGCAGGCATGTTCCTTGAGACACAGAGTGGCACAAGTGTACAGAGCCTCCTGCGCCGCAGAGACGTTCACCCAAGTTCTCCAGAGAGGGTCGGGCATCCCCTGAGTTGGCGATTCATAGTAGGATAATAAATCTTCACCGTTCTCAGCTGCAAGGGCCACTACATCAATGTCAGAGGTACTGTAGAGCAACAACAGGCGGCCAAAGTGTCCTCCGCTAAAATGTGGAAGGAATGGGAAGCCGGTTAAGCACCCCGACTGTTCTGGGGGGGCCACACATAGAAAGCAGTGCTGACTGCAGTTCTGAAAAGCACCATTAGTGCTATTTGACACACCAGGACTAACACAGCCATAGTTCTTAACTCTGTTTGTCTTTTAACGTTTTATTTTCTAGTGTGCAACTATGCTGGCCAGTTTTCAACCGAATGATGCTTATTTTTTTTTTTTTATCATGCTATGAAAATAGCTTTGCAAGGTAGGCAAGTGGTGTCCACTTCAGAACTGCCAGACCTATATCAGCTTTTCAACTATAAGATTTCGCTGGAAAAAAAAAAAAAATAACGATGACAGAAAAAAAAAAAAAAAAAACCAATACACACACGTAGAGAGATGTAACTACTTCGCTACAGGTCTCTTAACATTCTATGTTCTACTTCTACTTCTGAAGGGGCAGTGAGCACTATGCTCCTTACATAAGAAATGTAAAACAAAAACAAAAACCCCAAAGGCCTAGAAGTTCACTTTACAAGCAATACTCAAGCTGTATTCGAGATCTGAGTAGAGCGTACCACATGGTAAAACAATGGGTTTTGGTAAAGCACAGTGGGGTGAGAGCCATCTTTACTTCACTAAGTAATAAGCATGACTAAGTCTTTCTATCACGATCTATAATCCACTTAACATATAATAACAGCCCGTGGAATAGGTCACAGGAGATGAAAACACGAGTCTAGGCTGTTCATTTCCGGTCCTTCGCAGCCCACACTCCCATGTGTACCTTCTCCTGACAGTTACGTTAGCACAGGAACTTCTCTCCAGAGGCTCCTGGATATGATAAACCGACTGGGTGAAGGCTACTGAGCCGTAAGGGTTATCGTTGGCAGGAATGACAATGTCTGCCACCCGGTCTAACCCAATGGCACCTCCACCAGAGGCGTAGCTTAGTTGCACTTGGACAACCTAAAAACAGAGCGAAAACTTCCTTAACAGCATCCCAGCTCTGAAATAGATGATGCAGGAAAACATCACACACATTCACAGGATAAAAAAACACAACAAAATGTAAATGATTTCCCCCCAAAAAAAACTGCCCCAATTACACTCAGAAGCTCACACATATAATAAAATAATACAGATCAACTTTTAATTGCAAAGCACAATAATACATAAGAAATTCAAGCTGCTCAAATCACTTGTATTTACTTACGTAGTTGTGGGAATCAGTTTTTAAATTTAAATCTTATTTTTAATTAAAATTTTAAATGTAATAAAGTAAATTTTTAATGATTTAAAATTTAAATTTTAATTAAGTTTAAAATTAACTAAAATAATTAAATTATAAATTTAAATTAAAAACATAAATCTATGTTTATCATTGTAATAATGTGACTTTCAAAACCTAAGCCTTTCTTATTTAGGAAAAATACTGCATATCCATTTCAGTGGTAAGCAAATTTGTTCTGGTTCTCACCCATACTATATTTAAATAGTAATAATCAACAAAACTTTAAAGAATCAT
Source organism: Acomys russatus (assembly GCF_903995435.1). NCBI lineage: Eukaryota > Metazoa > Chordata > Mammalia > Rodentia > Muridae > Acomys > Acomys russatus. Next base: position 34,374,374 of record NC_067166.1, on the reverse strand, counting down.
TGCATAATACCATCTAAGTTTAGAAAGAATGAAAGAAAATATAGTATATGTATTAATGTATGGTTAATATTTTTAAGTGAATAATGGCATAATTTGCCATTAAAATATGCAGTTATATGGATTGTTATTAAAAGAAATATGAGGTCTGGACTTCAATAATACTTGAATTTCATAAAATAAAATTATCTGTGGTAACATGCCAGCGAGTAAACAACTTTTTTCTATTTGCCATATTGCATTTTCTTCATGAGAAATACCAGGAAAAAGAACCCAGTATGCATGTTATAATGGTAGAAGAATAGAAGAGGGAATCTGTGGGAAATCAAAATCTGCACTTAATTACAACTGTCCCACACTCAGTAAGGGACAGAGACACAAGCCAGAACTATAGGGAAAAATGTTGCGTAATTATGACATATACACACACACACATACATACATACATACATACATATATGCGCATGCATAATCACTTAGCAAAAGTATTTTAAAACACACCATAATTGCACACACAAAAACAACCTTAAACTGGCGAGCTAGCCTGCGCACCATGCATTCCTAGACCACTCCTGCTTCTGTGCTTTGAAGGAAACACCTTCAGACTAGCATTCTGTGGGCCCCCACAGAAGTCACGCATTTGTCATTCCTAGAGCAACAGTTATCTGTTCTGGTCACTATATAAGACAAGGCACAGTTTACAAATGTCATTCTATGCTAGTCAGTCCTCTCACCTCTTGAATCTCCGGGACGTCGTCAGCCAGGACCTCTAACAACAAGGTTTGAATGGTTTCCCCAGGGGCAAAGGTCACATTACCTGAGACAACTCGCAGGTCGCCAGTAGCAAGTTGTCCATTAATGGTGGCAACCCATTGAACAGTAACATTGCCGAGTGTCCCAGAATTTCGAATTATTGGCAGGTTTACCCTCACTGAGTTAAACTCAGGTTCCTCTACCATAAATTTAGTATTCTGAAAACCTGGAGGGCAGACAGAACAGGTGTTTTTAGATACAAAGTGAAACTGTGACAAACTAAGACCGAGCTGGCGCCTCTGAGAGAAGGGATTCTCCCCTCACAGGTTAGCAGTATGCTGTGGCACAGGCTGGACCGGACGGCCAGTGTTCCCCAGATCACAAATGGCAACAGAGGCAAGGCTTTTGCCCAGCATGAATTGAATAAGCCCACAGAGTACTGAAGTGCTGCAGGGCTAGCCTGGGCTACAAAGGTAGTTGCCGTTTTGGCTTCCTAGCCGACACTATGCGGGAGAAGGGCTCCATTTCACCACATCCCCCTATTTGTACAGAAAGTTAAGCAGCCCAAATATGAGGGGAAGTTTCGCTAATTAACTATTCAAAAAAATACATAAATGTAAGAGGTGGGCATGAGGACCAGTGCTTATCACCCAGCATTAGAGACGCTAAGAAGGGGAAGTCTCGGGTCCCAGGACAGCCCATTCGTCACAGGTAGCAAGACATCATCTCCCAAAGCTCAGCCAAGAATTTACAGACCACATCTAGGAGCCAGGCATGCCACAAAAGGCCAACACATTACAAGGAGCTCTATGCTAAAATGTGTTCTCTTTCCAATTCCTAGGTAACCATTAGCCTATTAGTAGCCTTATGTATAAGTAATAATACCTTAAAAAAAAAGAAAACTTGTCGGATCCATCTTAAATAAAGAAAAGGCTATTACCTATGACTTAGAGAGTAAAAGAGATAAACAAATTAGCGTGGTTACCGAACAATCCATAGGGGTCATCAGAAGCCTGGATGGTAATGACCGCCTCCGTGAGAGTGCCCAGCTTGGCTCCTCCCGTCGTCTCGTTCTGCAGCTGCACAAGAAACGACTCTTCCAGCTCAGGGTAGATGTCATTGATGATGTATACGGGCACGGCCTTGCTGGCTTCCCCTTCCAGCAAGACCACGTCTGATGACGCAACGCTATAATCCTCACCTGTGCAAACAAGAAGATAAACGGGAAAGCGGACCTCAGGGTCGGCATTTCACGTGCTACGTCGAGCTTTGCGGATACGCTTGGGAGGGTCTTTCTGGAAGATGTCAGCTACATTCCCTTCCAAAAGGAAAGTTGTACTTCTCAAACTAGAAAAGGTTAATGTTTGATAACAGACACCTTCCTGTGTTTTCGAGTGCACGCCTTGACTGTCATAAAGATGTGTGTCTGCACACACCTAAGTTTTCTGAAAAATTCATCATGTATGCATGAACAAATATAAAAGTGAGACGAAGAGATTTTTCGAAATACATCGGAACAAAACAGACCTAGAATCATAGTGACAGTGGGAAAACAACTGCACAGCTGTCCAGATGCCACAAGGGAGCATCCCCACAAAGGTAGTCAAACTCAGCAGCTGCTGCGGAGCACCTGGGGAGAGAGAAGGGGGTGTGCCTTACAGGGCCCTCAAGGCTAACTTCTTCCAACACTCACCACTGCTGCCTACCACAAAGAAGGCTGCCTAGAGGCAGCCACATATGCGTAAGGATGCTCGCCACAAAACTCACACATACACACACACACACACGAGTGCGCTCGTACACACTCATGAGCACACACACACACAGGCTTGTTATTTTTCAAACAATAATAATGTCCAGCTGGTTTGTCTTTTTAAATTAGGCATGGAATTTCATGCGTTCACACTTCTGTTCCTAAGAGCGAACGAACACACACAGGTTCTAGCAGGCGCTCCCGAGCAGATCCTGCTTTGTAGGCGGAAATACCAACGCTAAGAAGGCAGTCACCTAATTCAGCAATGAAAGCATATTGTTTTTACATAAAGTTGTTAATGCCAAGCACTGTCTTGCTAAGCACATGCTCGTCATAAACGAATGAACAGGTAACATAATGGGCGCCAGGGACAAGTGGATTGAGGAGCCCAGAAACCTATGGGCTTATTCGCCTGTCTCTTGGGAGTTATCAGGCCATGAATCCCTTTCAAAAATGGTAAGTTATGGTGTCCTGGTTTGTTCTTCCTTAGTTTACACACCTCCAGCTCACCAGAGCTTTTTTATTTATGCACACTTTTACTATGCATTTCCCCAAATTTGAAAATTCAACATCACAGGTGAATGATGTTGTGTATTTGTGTCTAAAAAGGTCTAACTATTGGGAGCTGAGGGTGTAGCTCAGTTGGCAGAATGTTTGCCTAACGCACACAAGGCCTGGGGTTTGATCTCTGGCACCGCATAAACCAGTCTGGGGTGGGGTTCATGGCTATAAACGCTAACACTGTTGGTGAAGATCAGAAGTTCAAGACCATCCTCAGGTACATAGTGAGCTGAAGACAGACTTAGTACATGAAACTCAATATTAAAAGTGTGTGGCGTGGGGGGGGGGATGTGTGTGTGTGTGTGTGCGTGCACGTGTGTGTGCGTGCGTGAACGTGTGTGTGTCGGCCATGCCTTTGTCCTTTCTTCCAATCACACCCTTGCGACAGCTCGCAGATACGCGCCACCCTCAAACACCCCACCGCCCCTCACATGTCTTTTCTTACCCGCTGCTGCAGTGACCGGCACAGCTTTAAACTTGACAGAAACGTCTGCGAATGTTCCTCCCGTTCGAGTCACATTGATAATTGGTCCAACGTGATTTTCTGCTACGCAAACAGTGGGCACTGACAGCTGCACAGTTCCAAATGCATCATCATTGGCAACAATAATGAGATGGGCCACAGTCTCCACCTTAGGCCCGAGGCGTGGGGAACTCGGGACTGGAAGACATGAGAAGAGGCAATACAGTGCATCGCTACAGCCTGACTCACAGCCATCGAAAATCCAACTGCATTCTCATTCTCTCTCCTATTTGTTTTTTAAAAGTTTAAATATGTGAGCCGGGCAGTGGTGGCGCACGCCTTTAATCCCAGCACTTGGGAGGCAGAGGCAGGTGGATGACTGTGAGTTCGAGGCCAGCCTGGTCTACAAAGTGAGTACAGGACAGCCAAGGCTACACAGAGAAACTCTGTCTCAAAAAACCAAAAAAAAAAAAAAAAAAAAAAAAAAAAGTTTAAATATGTGTACCTGTCAGCCCTAATATAGGCATTGGAAATACAAAAATAAGGTACATAGGAAGTCTCTTTTAGCACATACTCTAGGAATTCAAAACATTATTAAAGGAACGGTTCTGCTATAAGAACATTTTAACCAGCATTAAAGAAATTGATGATCCAAGTGTAATTAATCATGAACTTATGTAGCATTAGTCAGACACTAAGAATCTACACAATTATACTGTTACAGTTAGGTCACTGTCACACTATGGCTAAAACAGAATTCCAACAAACAAAGTTGAGTAGGTCAGTGCTAGACTCCAGAGCCTTCGTCCAGCTACAGTCTTCACCCGTCTGTGGGACGCACACTGGTGCTCACCCCCTCATCCTACTGCTGTCCAAGCGCCCTCTCTCCTCCCTCTTGCTTTTCCTAACATTCAGTAATCACTGTACTGATCTCTTCTTTGAAATAAACTTCCTGTGTGTCCACATAAAAATTCGCAGGATTTGTCTTTCTGCACATGGCTTGTTTCATTTGTAATAACATCCTCCAGTTCCATCTATTTTCCCACAAACACAATTTCAACCCGGATGTGTTTAATGATATCTTTATGCAAATAACAATAATAATATGTGCACCCTTTTTTCTATCTATCTGCTGATATACTGAATTAGCATATGCCTTAGCTAGGATTACTGTTGCTATGTTGAAACACTGTGACCAAAAACCCTGAGGAGGTTGACTCGGCTCCAGTATCCTGAGTCACAGTCCACTTAAAATAAGCCAAGGCAAGAACTCAAACCAGCTGGGAACCCTGAGGGAGGGGCTGATGCAGAAGCCATAGAGGAATGCTGCTCGCTGGCTTGCTCCTTATGGATTGCTCAGCCTGCCCAGGAACAGCACTGCCCACAATCGGCGAGGTCCTGCCCCGTCAATCAATCAGTAAGAAAATGCCTGACAGCCGGATCTTACGGAGGCATTTTCCCAACTGATGTTCTCTCGTCTCAGATGACTGTGGTTCATGTCAAATTGACAGAAAACTAGCCAGCACAATGTTTTTGATATATTTGCATATATAACTGATATATTTGGATTGCATATATACGTGCATATACATAGACACACACGTTCTAGCAATAAGTACTTAACGCCACAAAGAAGTTAATAAAATTACCTAGAGTCACTAGTACCTGTCAGACATAAGCAAGAAATAACCTATAAAAATTCATGTCCTCCTTCAAATGTAAAGCTCTCAGGCAGCCACATGTAATGCCCACCGTTATGCACAAGGGGGCACCCTACTCTGAAAAGTCTACTCACACCGCTAACACTTGTTTTTGTCTATTAAAATCTGGGTCTGTCTCTCCCGGTCCATTCCACCCTCCCTTATTAATTTTGCACTTCTTTGCTCTTTAGCACGCATAACAGTGGTTCTATATTACTCCATAAAAAAGCATGCTGACTCACGCTCCCATCTGGAATTATATAAAGGAATTACATTCATAGTGTTTTGGCTATTTGTATATGGCAGCCTTGAAGAAAATATCTTTCCTTTCTTGGTGAGTTTAAAATTCTGAATATAAAACAGTATCTATCATATCTCATCATTACCAACTTAAAACATCTATCTAGACCTAAAAACATCATCACCCCTAAATCACTAAGCTTAACTGTAAAACTAAACTATCTGGTCTTCAACCCCATCAGAGACTTGAGAAGGAATAAAACTTAATTACCTGAGTATACAAGGGGTACAGGTTAGCAGCTTCCCAAATGAGAAGATGACAGAGACAGTTAGCTGCCTGAACAATCACCCAAAACTCTCTATAATGTTGGAGTGTCATCTTCAGCCTTCTGGCCCAATATATCTGACAGACATATTTGTGAGGCAGGAAGCGTTGAGGACTTGCTTGACACGACTACTTATTAAAGTATGACTTCTAAGGAAAAATACATGCCCAATTTCCAGTTGCCTTAAGGAAAACCTTTTACAAAGCAATGCTTTCAGGGATACTTGGTGCTAAAGAGATAGCTCAGTGGTTAAGAACACTTGCTGCTCTTACAAAAGACCTGATTCAGTTCCAAGCACCACATCGGGCAGCTCACAACCACCTGTAAGTCAAGGCCCAGGGGATGGGATGCCCTCTTCTGGCCTCCTTGAGTACCTACCTGCATGTATGTGGTACACACGCACTCAGGCACTCACACAAACACATAAAATAAAGGGAAAAAGAACCTTACAGGTAGCTTTACTTACCTTTAATCTTCCCTTTCTTATGGAATTTTCTGTTATATATAACTTGAAGTTTTTCGTTTTCATAGCCTTACCTCTAATAGTACTAACATATTAACAGACACTTACGTGGACGAATCTGTCCTCTCTCTACTAAAGAAGAATTGAAAAGTTCAATGAACACAGATTCTGCCTGTTCTGGCTCATCGTCATCCAGGATTGAAATAGTTATGGCTGCCTCAGTCTGATTTGCTCTGAAGAGAGCCAATCCAGATGCTGACACATAATCGCCTCCTTGAGTTGCTCTAGCTAAGTGAGGTGGGAGATAAGGCGGCTTCTCCACGTCATCTACAGTTGCGTATGACACTGCCACTTCTCCCATGAGGCCTTTCAACCTTAGTATCGATAGTGTGACATTCTGGGATGCTTCTTCAACACTAACAGATCTAGTTTCGTTAGAAAAAATAAACACCCCATGAGGATCATCGCTAGCCAAAACTGTCAGCGTGGCGTTAGTGAGAACGCCCAAGGAGCCACTGGAGACGCCAAGGATGGACACGGAGAGCGCCTTGTCCAGTTCTGGCTCTTCATCCGGCAGTATCTCCAAGGTGACGCAGGCAGCCCTCTGCCCGACAGCAAACGTGATGTTGCCAGAGGTGACGGCGAGGTCCCCATCCGGGTCAGAGTCTACTTTCCAATATAAAGTCACGTCAGACAGGGCTCCCTGAGTCCGGGTGACCTATGAAATAGTTAAGATTTTTTTTTTTTAAAAAAAGAGGCAGGAGTACTGGGTTAAGAATTTTATCTAAGTACATAATGGTAGTGAGAAAGTAGATTTTAACTTGTTTTTTTTAACTTTTACTTTTTTTTTTTAACTTTTACTTTAATTTCCTAAGTTATCAAGACTGTGAGGCTACTGTAGACAGTCCACAACCTACTCCTGAAGTCCCCAGGGAACCTTACAGGTAGAGGGTGTATAAAACTGACTATGGTAGAAAACCACAAACTAGATGTAAAGCGTTCAGCCTCCAAGGAGATCACAGCTGTTATCTATCATCTGTGAACTTGTAACACATACTAATAATGAGGCAACTGTGGCTGACGACTTATTTCATTTCTGCACAAACAAGAGATATTCTTTATACTTCTGAAAAAAGACGGTGCATTCTCCACTGTAAAGAATAGACCAGTGACATTTTTCAGAGTTCTTTTCAATATATTTGACCCAAAGTACAACAAAGCACAGTTAAAAAATGTTGTTTCAATATATTAAGAATGAAAAGCCTAAAAATGTTCTAAAAAAAATTCTGCTAATAGTCCCAGTAATAATTTCATTTGTATTTAAAATATCATTTTCACCTCAAAATAAACTGAGGTGATAATTTTATTA